>NC_092817.1:45423626-45741126 GCF_023375885.2 Dermacentor andersoni
AGTTGCCATCCATGATTGCGTCGATAGTGACCGCGCTTTTGTCCACAGTTGTTGTTGCAGCAAGCGGCAGTTTCATTTTGACTCGGTGCGTGCATTGCCGCATGCCTTAAGAACCTCAATGTTGCTGTCCATGATCGCATTGATAGACACTGCAGTTTCATCCGCACTGGTTGTGGCAAACAGTAGTCTTGTTTTGACTTGGTGCAAAACTGTTGAGGATAAAAAACGCTGGATATATCGTGATGGACGGACAATCTATTGACAACGAGTTCACTGGTGAAAAAATAATTGGGATGTGCGCGCAGTAGTGAAAAGCATGTCCCAGATTAAGACTCGCATCGCAGGCACGGTGTGAAGGAAGTACTGCCTATTCCATTTTACAGTCCCTATCTGCAGAACTACCCCGCCAGGTGGAGCTGATATGGGTGCCTGCGCACTCGAGAAACCCTGGTAACAAGGCTGCCAGTGCCCATACTGGGCGGCAGCGGAATTGGACCAGAACGACTCGAGAGAGCGCACGCATACTTTCAGCGAACTGACGCAGGCCTATAGGGCCAATCGCCAACTCTACCCCCCACCCCACCCATGCCTTACCCACCACCACCACATCCTGTGGCGCTGCCAATGCCTGGCCCTGGCTTGTAGGCCACACCAGTGGACATTAACGTTTCGTCTCTCTCTCACACGAGGCCTTTGCCACTGAGAGCACTGATCAGTCGTAAGATGATGAGAATTACAGCTTCTGCACTGCTTTTGTGCAAAATAAAAGGAGGATTTCCTGATTCATTCAGTAAATAAAGGCCTCTTGATGTAGTAAGCATTCTTTTTATTGTTTTCATGATACCCTCAATAATTCAACATTCGGTTAATTCAGTCGTTCTATTTTTTGGTCCCGTGAAATTCTAATTAACGAAGACTTACTGTAGTATACTAAAATTGCTAATTTGGAGTTAAATAAATGAAAAATACAGTAGAACCTTGTTGATACGCTCCTATTACGTACGTTTTCCCGGAGCCAACGTTCGCAATCGAGAACACAAAAAATGACCCAATAGAGTTGCACTCCTTTTTTATCGGTTCATATGCTCCCTGAAAACGCGTTTTTTTCGCCACCAACATTCAGTACATCTCCAAACTGCGATCGTACGATATGTTTTCCGGCCGCTAGATCCCATGTAAACAAGAAAATATGCGAAGCACACGTGCGGTCGAGAACAGTATATGGCTGCCCACCGCAGCAGCTTCACCGCAATACTTGCCTGCCTGTCTCACGTGATAATGCCGGTGCGCACTCAGTTTCTCATTTTGGTACCAGAAAATCTTCTATGGGGTCGTCGCATGTGGCGTTCACAGCTATCACCGCCAGTACTACTGTGATAAAGATCTTTGCCTATCTGTTTTGCAGCGCGTGGTGCTGTCGGAAGCGTAGCGCACGCTTTTAATAGGTGATAACCAAAATGCGCCGCTGTTTCCTGCTGCAGGCTGTGATCACACAGTGAAACCTCGTTAAACCGTAGTTGGCCGGAGCTTGGAAAATGTACATACTAAATAAACAGTAGTACTGCTTAACCGAGATAGTGTGATATCGGCCACTTACATGTCAAAAATGGAACTATGAGAGAGTGCGATGAAAGGGCAGAAAACATGCAGTATTTATTCACTTCGCACAACAAAAGCATGTTATTTTTGTTGGATGCCGTGGCGAGCTAGCAGCGACGATGGCGGCCTCAAACTCACTCAAGCTGTGAGCCAGCTTTTCTGCCAGCCCCCTCTTCTCGGCAAACACCCGCATGAGGCTGACGTAACGCGTAGCATCTGCCACTCTCGGGCCTGAATCGCTCGTACTGTCGCTTTCCGGGTCGTCCTCATCACTGTCGTTAGGCGACACTTCGGTAATAACAGAGGCAATGACAGCAAAAAGTCGAACCTCATAGTCGATGTATTTTCACAGTTGCAGCAGCATTGCCGACCAACTTCACTTTCGCATTCCAAAAGCCACACACTGTACTCAATGGTAGATCCCTCTTGTGTGCCAGCACCGACTTCTTCGTGCCACGTTTGACAGCACGAACGATCTCTAATTTTTCTTCTATTTTGAGCACCGGGTTTTTGTCCTAACTTGTGTGACACCACAACACGGGCCACACCCCTCTGACTCTGGCATGATGCCAAAATGATGCTAATGTTGATGTGGCATCACCCTTCCAAGCACCCTCTGTGTTTGCTCTTGGAGGCCGTTTCGATCTCTGAGGCTCTCTGCCGGGCCACTGTACCGCCGTGATTTCGCGACAAAAAGTGTAAGCACTACATGTCAACCGATACGTACGCAATAAGCTGGTACGCTTTATATGGATACAAAATGCATCATGTTCAATGGCCGCTGAGTCGGGGATTTGCCTTTACTGCTTTTAAAATGAAACTACTGTTTAAGCGGGTACAGTTTAACAAGGTTTTACTGTACACGA
Source organism: Dermacentor andersoni (assembly GCF_023375885.2). Lineage (NCBI taxonomy): Eukaryota > Metazoa > Arthropoda > Arachnida > Ixodida > Ixodidae > Dermacentor > Dermacentor andersoni. The sequence goes on from NC_092817.1 coordinate 45,426,092, forward strand.
TTTCCAGCTGCTAGATACCATGTGAGTAAGAAAAGCACGAGGCGCACGCCATCGAGAACAGCATATAGCCGCCCCTTTTCATATGAAAATGCCAGCACGTATAGTTTCTTAATCCGGTACCAGCAAATCTCTGCCCGGGTCTTTGCAAGCCGCATTCACAGCTACCGTCGCCAAACCTGTTGCGATAACCATCTTCACCTATCCGTTTTACAGCGTGTGCTGCGTAGTGTCATTGGTAGCTTACTGCACACTCTTAGTAGGCCATAATCAAAATGCACCGCTGTTCCCTGTTGCAGGCGGCGCGATGTGGGCATCACACTTCGCTTCGGTGGCATATCAGGCGGCATATCTGGCATTGCCCACCAGCTCGATTTCATTTCGCTTTCCCGTTGCTCTCTTAAAAGACCACGTAATAAGAGAACAACAAAACGCATTTTGCGTCGTAACGATCCGCTCGAGGCTTCGCATTACGTGGTTGTCAACAATAAGTCTGTCAAAATATTTTAGTTACTTTGGATCATACGTTTTCCCCGTTAGTATGTTTTTTTCTCATGTTTTTTTCCCCAAACGTATGGACGAGGTTCTACTCTGCATATTATATCTGCAATCCCAAAATGAAAGAAAAATTATGTCATCTTTGCACTGCCAGTCTACACACTACAGTTGCCTGTTCCTGCATCTGGTGCATGTGGCCTCCGAGGTAGCAGCAGCGTACTGCATAGCGTAGACCACTGTGGCGGCCACAGGGTGCTGTGACGAGCGCTCTCACCGCCGAGAGACCCAACTTTTCGGTGGCGGCGCTTTGCCTTCCTTGTGTAACCTCGAATGCATTAGTGCAGGTGAAAAGAGGGAGAAAGCCGCTCATCGGTGCATTAACTACGTCTAACTCCATTTATAATTGAGGATTTGAAAGAAGAAAAAAAAAGAATTGCAACAGGAGATTCGTGAAGTGATGCAATTTACTAGTGAGGCCATTTTATGGTTAGTTAGAAAGTGTTTCAGGGCCCCCTTTAAGACTTTCAGTTGCCCGAAATAAACCAGATACCTTTTAAAATGCTGCCCACATATGACTTGCCCATTTGATGAAACCTTGCCTGCATACTATAACACTTTTGAGCACATTTTAAGAGAATCTTTTACAAAGACTGTATTTGATCTACATGCATTTGACTTCGCATACAGATGTGCTTGAGTGGTCCCTCCACTTTTGCTAAGTTTAATCTCTGTGGCATTTGCACGCATGCCAGAGCAGCAAGCTAAATGTTGCACCACTTGTACAACACACTCGTAATGCTCCGGAACGCTTCAATACATAATTTATTATAGAGGCCGCAATTATCCCACTTACTTTCAACTTCCCCTTGATATCACCCATAGTGTGCCCCTAATTTTCACTAAATATAAACAAGGCGCCTTCTTTATTTCACTGAGGACACCGAGAAAGCCAATTAGAAACCTCACATAACACATGAAAATATGGAAGAAATGACACTTCATTGAATATTTTAAAAGCTCCTAATTAAGCTGGAAAGGTTAGTTTCCCCAGACACTGAACTTAACATGCCCCGCCCCCTGTTTCAACCAAATGGGAACTCGGTGTCTTGTATACTTCTTTAAGACTCTGGGAAACATTGTGGATAATGGCTGTTGGACACTGTAATGCTTGAATAAATAATCTTCTACAAAGGCTGTAATTAATCGACACAGATTAAACATTTATTGTACATCACCTGCAACATGCTTCCTAGTTCAATGAAATATGAACAACATGCCGTGTATAGTTCACCAAGGAGACTGGGAAAACCAACAACATGGTTCGTACAATGCATGAAAATCGAGTAAAACAAGTATTTGGTACTTTCTTTAAAAGGACATAATTACACACTTCACACTTTCGGTACACGTGACTCGTAGCATGGCCCCATTTTCTCCAAATATGAAATCACTGCCATCTTTGATCCTCCCAGCGAAGTGGCGAAACATCGTAAGCGTTTCATTTAATGTCGGATACAAGGGTTTGGCATATTTCACTTATTCAAAATTTCAAAATTTGCCTGCATATTGCCTCCAGCATTCTCAACATTTCTTGAAGTTATAAACTTCGTGAGTGATCTAGTTTCTTTTTCTTTTCAGAAAACTGTTATAACAGGAATATAATGTTTTTGAGCATTTTTAGTTGCACTAACAGCTTTGCTGTAATAGCCTGTGTTCTGACGGCTGCATGTGTACAGTGGAAACAGGTATAGCATCACTCATGTGAAAAAAGCTGTTGCTCTTATTTCAGAACTACATCCCGCAGCCAGCGAAAACGGCAAGCCAGTTTGCAGCACCTGGTTTGTCGGGGAAGGCCAGCTGTTTAAAGGCGGCACTTGCCGGTTTAGTGCGGCCAAAGGGATCAGGTGCTTCAGCAGGCAGTGGGACTACACAGCAAGCCCCCAGTTCTTCAAACATGGCACAGTCAGGGCCATCTTCTTCAACGGGACTGAGCCTGTTGGGCACGTACTCGGCAAGCGACGAGAGCAGCTCAGACTGATTGCAGCGCATAGCTGTGCTTGCATCACATGTTTTCGATGCCCAGTGTCCCACCAGTGCACAGATTTTTTTCACTGCTTTTATGTGCTTGTTCTGAACTCTCACTGACATGCTACTGAGTTAAGATGTCTGCAGCTTGTCCCAATACAATATTTTACTCTGGTTATTCTGAAATGATACAGAAAGTTGTGCTGGGTAAAACTTGAAGTGACAGGATTTTACTTTTGTGAATTCCTATGCATCCCTTGGAAGGATGTAGTAATAGTATGTAGCTGTACAGATGATGCAATAATCAGCTACCTTAGTCTCATAAGATAAGCACTCATAGCTTCTTGACAGAGGAGAGGTCTGTTAAAGTGGCACTGTGATGATCCTTCCCATGGGCTGCCTGCAGTTCTTAGTGTAAATATCTAAGTGTGATTATGTTTTCATACCTTATACACATCATAATGGCTAGAAGCAAACAAAAACAATAAATGTGTAAGGAACATGAAATTATAAAAAAAATTGATAGAAAGAAACAAAGGTGAAAGGAAAAGTGAAGAAAGGAATTATGTTCCTCAGTGTAAGCATAATTGTCGTCTGTCTTGATAACTGCAGAGCTTGCTATTACAATTGCCTCTCTCTGCATGATGGTACAAGAGCCTCGCAGATTCATTTCTCTCAGTGGCAGACACAAGAGAAACTGCCAGAAAAAAGAAAAGAGTGTAGCTAAGGCCAAACACCATCCAGAGATTGAAAATCTACTGTACATACTTAGGTTGCACAAAAGTGGTCACCGCTGTTTTCTGGCTTGAGAGCAGCATGAGGTGTGTATCATTGTGCAGACGAAAAAAAAATTATAGGCACTAAGAAGGCAGCTGTGCTGTCCTGCGTCTTTCCATCTGCTTCATTTCATTTTACATCCCATCTTGCCATTTTGCAACCCTGTGTGTTTTCAGATTTGGTGCTGCTTTGATAACACAGGCTGGTCAGTTGTTTCCAAGTGTCCCCATGACTTGACTATGTAATGACATGTATATACTGTTATTGTAATATAAAAGGCTGCATAACTACACTACTTGCGTGCATTTTGTTCTTTACTGTTTCCCTTACTGGTTCTTGATATGTCACATACTTTCTTCAAACTGCTGCCCAATGATGCCATACAAGTTACGTGACCACCACGCAGACGTTTCTAGTCATCTTGGGTCGTAATAACGGTTTACTTTTGTCTTTGCAGCTTTTCAATCACATGTTGTTACACCTGTCTTGAGATCTCTATTTTAATTAGGCATAAGACTCGGAAATGCCAGAATTTTAATGCAAACTTTAGTTAAAAGTTTTTACATTAGAAACCTGAAATACATGCGATCTTGAAGATTTGTGAAAATTCTACAGACACGGCTAGTTAGGGGAGTTGGAGGAGAATAGCATGCATTTTTTGGAACTTTGCCCTGAACGCACACAAATACATGTGCCCGTTATGAACAATTATGTACATTTAGCAGCAAACTTGAAACTGCAGAGACTCATAAGCTACAGATGCTTTATATCGGGGTGATTTTTTCAGTGACATTGGTGTTGTTAATCTCACCTGGTTTAGGAGCTAAATGCAGAATAAACTTGCTTGAAGGAAGTCCCCTTCTTGTATATGGCATATTGTGCTGCCACAAGAGTATGGTGTAAGTACTGTCACAATTTCCTTTCTTTTGTGCGTTATTTAGCAACGTTGTGTTGCCCCATCTTTCAACATCTTCAATACTTTCTTGCAAATGAAACTTATCTTTCGTAAAACATTACCCAACATTCATAATATAGAACAAGTCCAAATTTGTAAACGTTACAAAAATCCTTGAAGAGCTGGAAGGTATGTAATTGCAAAGTCGATTCGATGAACCGCGACTTGTTTTAACACATTCACTAGAATGTTGGTTGTGGTAGTCATTGCCCAGTGCAGAGCTGTCCTGCCAACTTGAATTTGTTGTAGAGTTTGCGAATTCGGGATTATTTATAAGATTTTACAAATGTTTGGTCAATTTTTACAAAAACTTGCCCGTGTTTGCAAAATTATTTCATTGCTCGGTCTTTGACCATACCCTTGAGTCTTGTTTGCGATAGGACACAAGAGATGTAGCTGCTTGGAGCAAATTAATTAATTTAGACAAGTTTCTTACGTAGGCGAAATTGGCAACTGCAAGAGCACTGGAAAAGTCACTATGACCTAAAAATAGTGCGTTGCTTGCCAGATTGTGCTTTTCCAAGTTTGCTGTTGCTTGTGTGATTTTTCCTAAGGGTAAATCATCATTAATAAATTTGTGTATGTATCCCAAAAAAGGTGCGTTCTGCGGGTAAACTGCAAAAGATGCGTGCTATTTCCTCCCCTCCCCACCCCATAGCCTTGTATTGCAGTAAGGGCGGGTTTTATAGGGATGTTAAAGTTCATAGGTTGGCAGGTATAAATGTGGAAGCGCTATCTTCGCTATAAATCAATGGAGGGGAAAGCTAGTTGCTTCTGATTGGATGTGTCTAGGTGTCATCTCAAAACTTTGAACAAGATTCAACGAAGCATGACACACAAGTGGGAAATGGCGCACGACCCATTCATGAGCCATGACAAACAGGAATCTGGATTTCAACAGCGCTGATGCAGTGCACGTCATTTTCCTTAGAATGCAAATGATGATGCTGAAGATGGTAAACAGTCGTCACGCCATGCTTCAGAAGAGAGTTACTTTAATTATGGGATTTTACGTGCCAAAATCACAATTTTATTATGAGGCACGCCGTAGTGGGGGACTCCGGAAATTTGGACCACCTGGGGTTCTTTAATGTGCACCTAAATCTAAGTACACGGGTGTTTTCGCATTTTGCCCCCATCGAAATGTGGCCGCCGTGGCTGGGACTCGATCCCGCGACCTCGTGCTTAGCAGCCCAACACCATAGCCACTAAGCAACCACGGCGGGTCAGAAAAGAGTTACACTACCAACATTAACAAGTGTGCTTGTGTGATGTACACAGGCGCGTATGAAGCATCTTGGAGAGTTAAGATGGATTTCCGAGGAGTCAACTTACTGGGCCACTTCCCATATTGCCTCAAAGGAGTCTATTGCACTTCCAGATGCAAATGTCTGGAATGTCCACGCCATGGGAGAGAAGTTAACTTGTGGTTTATCTGAATAATTTGTGTAAACTTTTTTTTTTCAGCATTCTGGTATTTTAGCTGCCCTACAGCAGCGAAAGTTTGCCTCATTAAGGATGACTTATGGACTTGCACCATTCATTATCAACTGTCATCTCGGCACAAAATAACAAGGTGGTTTCTAGCGCTGTTCACATTTGTAGATTACCGACCGTCATCTTGGGATAAAATAACAAGGTGGTTTCCATCGATGTTCTACATTGTAGATAGATCACACTGTTGGCACACGTGAAACACAATCAGCTTTATTGGTAGAAAAAGTTTGGTGCTGATAACAAAGTTGTGCTTCGGAATGCATTATGTAAATACTGCCTGCAGTGCAGTTGCTTTTGCTCATAATGCAAAAAAGGGTAAGACGTGCAAACACGGACACAAGAGAAGTGTACAATGGCGTTCGTGTTGTCCACTTCTCTTGTGTCCATGTCAGCACGCCTCACCCTTTTTTGCATCATGAATCCTTACCAACTAGCTCAGCTTTCTGTCGTTCTGTGCTTTTGCTCCATAAGTCTTGCAAAGCACACAATGTGCAATTTAAAAACCTTGGTGCATGTATGTATACTTGTAAAAATTGGCAATTTTCTTGACTGAACTGTGGGTAAATGGAATGGAAGTGCATCAGACTAGCATCTTGTTCATTTGCCACAACAAAAGTAGTAAGAAAAATCAATAACATTGCTATGCAACAGAGCTTGCAGGCTAGAATAAAAGTATGAATATGACTTGTGTAGGCTTGGAAGAGCATCACCATTTTTCTCTCTTCACGAGCCGCTGTATTACGGTGAGAAAGGAAAACGGCAGGTGTTTATTCATTTTGGCTTTTTCTTTTGCTGGTCCCACAACTTTAGACAAATCTTCTGACTGGGGAGAGGTCTTTCCCTTGAGCCAGAAAATCAAGCTGTCAATTTGCCAGAGTATTCAGCACAGACGTGTTCACAACCTTTGGTATTACGGCATGTGTGACTAGGGTACAAAAATGGCAGCACCGCTGCCAGGCTTGGTGACGAACATGGCCGTATCTTTTGCCACGCTGTCACCGAACTTCCCGTAAAACTTGGTGCCAACTTCCTTCAAGAAGGCCTCCAGCTTGTCCGTAGGCACCAGGGAAATGCTACAGCCTCCCCACCTACAACATAGAATAAGAGATGAGAAACTCGAAAATGAAGTCGTGAAGCATTTACTGAATCTGCCAAAGAACTTAGCCTTCCAAAGAATCTGACCATCTGTCAAACAGGAACAGAGAAGCAAGTTTGAACAGAATACAACTAATATTTTAATCTGAACCAAAGCTATGAAAGAGTATGATTACTGGAGAAAATGTGAATAGAGTGTGATTGAAACACGACACGAAGACGTGTTTTCCTATTACTTCCTTTGTTTTGGCTAAGCTGCGGCACCAATATTTTCAGCTTTCTGTCCAGGAATGATTTTTGGTAAACAATCGAGCATGTTAGGATAGCCGGCTCTGACGTAACTTACCTTCCCCAGCTTCTACGTCTAAAAATATTTAAAAAGAAAGAAATAAAAATACATAAAAGGAAGAAAAAAACCATGCGGATCCCACACACTGTGAGAATCGATGTAAGTGACACTTTCTGTGCATTTTGCTTTGATTGACAATAATTGGCAGTGATGTTGACAGCGAATACGAGAGTGGTGAGCTGATTTTAAATGTTATCTTGTGTGCACTACTGCTGCTTGTTCATAACCTCTGAGAAGGTTAGCATTGTCATTGCCTCACATGGCACATTGCATCATCACAGAAGTGTTAAACTTTACTTGAACTATTGCGCTGTATGTGGCCAAAACCACAAGCTGATATTGAAGTATGCCGTAGTGGCAGACCCCGGATTACAGTAAAACCTTGTTAATATGAATTTCACGGGGCCAAAGGAAGTGTCCGGATTAACCGAATGTTGAATTATCGAGCGTATCAAGAAAACAATAAGCAAATGCATACTATGTCAACACGCTTTTATTTACTGAATGAATCAGCAAATCCTGTTTCTATTTTGCACGGAAGCAGTGCGGGAGCTGCTATTCTCATCTCGTGTCTGATTAGTGCTCGCAGCAGCGAAGGCCTCACGACTTCCTTCACAGTGCAGCTGCGGCGTATGTCTTTATCTGAGATGCTTTTCACTACCGCGCGCACATCCCGATTCACCAGTGTCGCCAGGCCACCGCCCATCGCAATGTAGGTGGTGCTCTTGATCCTCGACAGTTTCTCACAGAGTAAAAATGAAACTACTGTCTGCTGCAACTGTTGCGAAGGAAACCGTGGCTGCTATCGACGTGATCATGGATGGCAACTATGCAATGTTAAAGGCATGCGGCCGACGTGTGCACTGAGTCAAAGCGAAACTACTGTTTGCCGCAACTGCCACGGACGAAACTGCGACCACTATCAACGCGCTCATGTATGGCAACAACACAGTCGTGAAGGCATGCAGTCAATGCGTTGTTAAGTGCGACCATAAACGCAAGAAGAAACACTCTAAAGGCACAAATAGGCACAACGTGTTCTGGCATTGCTGTCATTCACATACGATTTCCACTGATGACTATGGGATGCAAACTCCGCTGCTTCGTTTTGGTGGGCTCTAATGCTAGTTGCTCGAATTAACAAGAGTTTCAGTGCATTAAAAAATGCATACGCCTGCCGGGACCAGAGGATGAGTCAGAATTATCCAATTTTCTGAATTAACAAGGGTGGAATTAACAAGGTTTTACTGTAATTTTGACCCCCTAGGGTATTTTAAGGTGTATCTAAATTTAATTACACAAGCGTTTTTATATTTCTGCTGCATTGAAATGCGCCTGCCACAGTCATGATCGAACCAGAACCTCGAGTAATGCAACAGCCGCAGAGCTACCGTGGCGCGCACAGAAGTGTTGAATTGACGTGCGGCCACTTCCATAGTGTCGTCTAGATGCTACGGTGCTTTAATGTGGCTTTGCATCTGCGTGTCCTGGATCACGTGTGCGCTTGACATTTTTTTCACATTGCTTATTTTTCAGAAATAGTGGACACGTACCATAACGGGCCTCGAACTTCAATTCGTACAGTTTGTCCACGACTGCTGTCGTGTGTAGTAGTAGCATTTTCTTTCCTTCTTACATCACCTTTCCCTCCCCCATGTATGCGAGCTGCGAGCGACGAGTGGCAAGGCTGTTATTCACGCGTTTCATGACCGTTGGTTCTACCCATCCTCTGACTCCTCCCTTCCTCTCTACCATTATAATATACCTCCGCACAGGACTGTTGCAAGTTAGTACAAAGGAAAGCGCTGCAGTTTCTGCAATGCTTTTGCAGGGGGTCATGGGTAATTACAGCCATTTAAAGGCTATTGTGGCGATACCCAGGGAACTCTAGAGGGCGCTGTAACAACCATCGCTGGAAAGGTCTAAATGGGTTTCTCGCGTCACCTTTCCTTTCTGCCATGCTCCTCTGATGTACATACATACTCCGAACCACTCCCAATGCAGCGTGCAAGACAGATACAGCAGCAGCAGTGGAAAAGTCGAAGGAAGAGGCAAAGAAAGCTTCGCCCTAAAAAGCAAGCATACCTGTTTTGATACTTCTGAGCCTTTTTTTAGCTCTGGTTTTACTTCATTTATTTTTCAGCCCAAATAGTAAAACCTTGCGATATACTACATCAACAAGGCCACAACAACAACAAAGTCTTTAAAGTGAAGCTTTTTTTGCCTCTTCCTTCGGCTTTCCCACTGCTGCTGCTGTGGGCTGCTGCTGTCGTGCACACCGCTTCGGGGGTGGTTCAGAGCATGTATATAGATGACAGGTGCAAGTAAGAGACCAAAGGCGACGAAGCTCGTTTTCACCCCACTGTGTCGACTGTGCACAATGCCCTCTGGAGCTCCCTGGCCGTCGCCACATTAGCCGCTTGACAGCTCGAAATCGAAATTATGGGGTTTTACGTGCCAAAACCACTTTCTGATTATGAGGCACGCCGTAGTGGAGGACTCCGGAAATTTTGACCGCCTGGGGTTCTTTAACGTGCACCTAAATTTAAGTACACGGGTGCTTTCGCATTTCGCCCCCATCGAAATGCAACCGCCGTGGCCGGGATTCGATCCCGCGACCTCATGCTCAGCAACCCAACACCATAGCCACTGAGCAACCGCGGCGGGTCCGCTTTACAGCTGTAATTATCCATGACTCCCCTCAGAAGCTTTGCAGAAACTACAACACTTCCCTTTCTACTAACGTGCAAGGACACAGGGGATGCAGATAGAACTGTACAGAGGAGAAGAATGAGAGGGAGGAGAAGAGGCAGTTCCCATATAAGAGGACGGGAGGTGACGTGTGACAGCGGTTGCGGGGAAACAGGATAAGCTTAAGTTCAAGGTACGGGACAGTATGTTGCTGCTTTTTCTGAAAAATAAACGCCAGGCAAATATGACAAGAGGACAAATTATGCAGGGCATGCAGAAGCAGAGCCGCATTAATTAAAGTGCACCGCAGGTTCCAGGAGACACTACAGAAGCGGTCAACCGTCAAATCAACACTTCTGCGCCCGCCGCATAGCTTTGCGGCTATGGCATTGCTAGAGGTCATGGATTTGATCCAATCACAGCAGCCGCACGTCGACCGGAGTGAAATAGAAAATGCACTTGCACTTAGATTTTGAGACACGTTAAAGAACACCACGGTGTCGAAATTAATCCGGAGTCCGCCACTATGGCTTGCCTCATAATCCGAGTGTGGTTTTGGCATGTACAGCCCCATAATCCAATCAAGTTCAATACTTCTGCTACAATGCGATGGCCCATGTGAGGCAATGACAATGCTCAACCCTCTCAGAGGTTATAAGATATGGCGCACAACAACGCCTCAAGCAAACACCTCTCTCTCTGTGTGTTCTGTGTGCTACGAAGACAAACAGCAGTGCTGCACCCAAGGTAACGTTTAACATCAACTCACCACTCTCGTGATATTGTAAACGGTGAAGAGATTAAGCTTTAGCTGTCAACATCACCGCTAATTATCGTCAATCAAAGCATCCAGCAAGGAAAGCTTTGCTTACATAGATTCCCACAGTGCATGGGATCTGCATAATTTTTTTTTTCACATAATTTTCCTTACAATGGAATAATGAACATTAACTTTACACTGCTTTATAGTGTACAAGTTGGAGCACTCCACAGAATGCTTTCGTGACAATGTAACATCTTACAGGAGAGAAAGGATGTATAGAAAGGCAGGGACCTTATGCGCGGAGTACCTTTGGGAGCACTGGCTCAGAACATTGCTTACTGATAGCAGACAATTGTTCAGCCTATCCAACACTGTGTACATAAGTTGCTTCTTGGCGCTATAGCTTACAGGGACTAGTGCTACCTCTGCTGGTACTACCGCAACTAGCATGAGCATTCGCAAGAGCACTCACAAGAGCACTTTTCAAGCAGCTCAGAGTGCATCTGTTCAGCCACTTGGATGAACATTCAAGGTGTTGGTTGTCTCAATGTATTATCGTTGACTTTGAAGGCATTTACAGTAGCGCTTATGGTTATAATGCTAGCGATAATTTAATACAGTCCAGCATTTCTACAATGAAACAGCCTGTATAAGGAAGGAATAACTGTGTCCTGGTTCTATTGTGAGCAATGTGGTGTGCATCCTTTGAAGCGAAGTGACCTGTATACTGAATAATTTTGGAGGTGCCAAGTACTTCGTTATGAAGGCATTCGACTGTAGTACTTTAGCAGAAAGCGTTTCTAAAGGAAAATATGCAGTTGAATGTTACAAAGCAATACACAGGTTTTGAGAAGTACTGTGGTGGAGGCCTTCTAATTCATTTCAACCACACGGGGGTTCTTTAATGTGCACCTAATTGAAGTATACACAAGTGTTTTTGCAAGTCATCCCCTTCGAAATGTGTCCACCAAAGTTGGCAGCCAAAATTGCAACTCTGTGTACAGCAGTGAAATGCCATAGCCAGTGCGGTGGGGAGAAAGTGCTTCTAGCCGCTGAAAAGCACTGTTAGGATTCATTCACATTGGCAACTTTCAGAGGTTGTGCAACCAAGTTGGTTGCAAAGCAACTGGTCGCAAATGGCCACTTTGGTTGAAAAGCAACTGTTTTGGGTAAGTCGCTCTCTGCTCAATTTGTCAGTCACATGACTGTAGTTGCAAAGCTGCTGAACCAACCAGTAGTGCAGGAGCAGGACGTCTGCATACGGTGTCGCTTATTTCGTTTAGTGATGGCGGTGTGAGCAGACATGAATGGCACCAATAACGAGATATTTTAGTGGGGTGACTGGCAAGTCATGCTAGCCAGTGTGAATATTGGTTGCCATGAGTCATACCTTGGTCACCAGTCGTGATCAGTCACGTGACCTCTGTCAATTGCCAGTGTGAACGCACCCTTGGAGTGATGAACAGCTACATCAAGAGAGCCAATATTTGTTGCTAGCTGTAGGAGGGGCATGGCAGCATTACACATGCTAATATAGAGGCAAGAAGATACAGGAGATGCGCTGGTATACACAAATACATAGAAGAAATTGAAAGCAAGGAACCAGGATTGTGACAGCAAATCACAAAGCTTAAACTTTTGGTAACCTGCATGTTGTGCCAAAATGTTCGAATTCCTTTGTCAGCAAGAGTGATGATCACTTAACTGATGCAATTATCCCCTTTCCTTAAAATGTGGAAAGCTTCAATGAACTCGCCAAAATGACCGCATCAGAAAAGACAAGAGCTACATCCTCGCACAGTCGCCGACTGAATTTTCGGACTCCAAAAATTCGGACATGCTCGATTATTCAGTCTGCTTCGCGGCACCGCCATGCTCCCCATAGACCATAATGTATAACAACTGCTGAAAGTTCGGACACCTTGCAACCTCTCATCCGATTTTTCGGACGCTCCTTGAGCCAACTCCATCGAGAGCACTATGCACCAACTCTGACCGGTACATGGTTCGACTTGCTGAACGCCATTTTTGTTTTGAACGGAGCCTCCTTGCTGCCCCACGAAGTGGCGCTACTGCAAATCCACGCTCATCATAATCCTTTCTGCCTGGTTCGATAGAGTGGCCACAGCAGTTCCGGTCTCGCTTAGTAAGCCATGTCAAGACAATCCAGCAGCCGATTTGTTTCTTCGTGCACGACGCTGCGAGTAGGCCACGTTTTTCGTTTGTGCGACTGGTGACGGCATGGTGGTGTTCGCTTTGTGTGCTGTGTCGAGGTTGCGGTGATCCAACGTGGCATACGGAAACATCACGTCAAGTGTCTAATGGCGCCGACAGTGCTCGTGCAGACTGCGCTGGGGAATGCCGGCAAGTGGGTGCCGGGAGGCCTAGGATTTGTCGCCTTCCGATGTGCTCCCTACTGACGCCGAAAATGTTCTGCTGAGACCTGCGCAGTGGTTGCATTGTGATCCCGGACACTGTCTCATTTGACAGTTTCACAGGTGCTGACACTGCTGTGCTGACATGCGCAGAACTCGACGACGGTGTTTTGTCAGGTTTCCGCTGCACCGCCGGACGATGACTCCGAGTCGGAAGATGACGCACCATGTGCTACGCTGCCGTCGCATGCCGAGCGTGTACAAGCAGCGACTGTGCTTTCAGCCGCCTATAGTGACCGTACGACCCTCTCCGAGATTCAGGCTTATCTGATTGCACGTAAACAGAACAGCATGCAACGGCGCATTCACGATTTCTTCAAGCCTGCTGCCAAGTCCAAATAAGTGCCTGGAAATAAAGGATTTCTTTTCTTTTTTTTCTTAATCTGCTTTTTCGGACACATGTTTATTCGGACATATCCGTAGTCCCCGTGAGGTCCGAATAAATGGTTGCCGACTGTATGTGCCAATGTGTGGCAAGCTAGGAAGGGTTGTACACTTGTGTACTTGAGCGATGCTGAGTGCCAACATAGCATTAAAAGCTGTAAAAGATCTAGCAAGAAACATGCATACCCTGCACCAGTGAGGCGGGAGCCCAGTGCGCCTGCCTGTAGCGAAATCTCTACCAGAAGGTCAAGGTCCGGGTGGCTGCATTCATAGAGATCGCGGCAGCTTGTGTGACTTTCATTCATCAGTTGTCCGAGCTTGGAGAGCTGCTCTGACTGCGACAAGGACTGATGACTTCCTTCGCATACATCCTTGAACTGCCATACTCGGCTTGCTTCTTCGTACACATGAACAGCTCGCTGGTACAGCTGCAGAAATGCAAAAACCATTGCGCATTTGGTTTTTTCAGTCAGGATATCAATACACAAGGCCAACGTCGCAACAGTGCAAAGAGGTACAGCAGACTCGCAACTCAAACTTGAACTATTTGATGTTGTGGTTGGTCCAAATGACACAATTCTGGTTGGCCCAGTATGCAGTTGGTGCTTTTTGAAGTTAATTTAGTTTTTTAAATATTGCGGCTTTGATATAGCAAATAATACGTGAGAGCAGCTGAAAAAAAACATTAATTTGGAAATTTCATGTTATCACAACCTAACAAACATTGCCTCTTAGATTTCACCACTTCTTCATCAGTTTTGGAAAATTTGCTTGAACAGCTAGAAAGGGGGGACTTGGGAAACTTAAGATAAGTTGAAATGCAGAAGGAAGACAAGGATCACCAGGACAGATAGTGTTAAGTGCATGTGCCTGTCCTGGTTGCCTCTGTCTTCCTCTTAAACTTCAACTCTGTCATTATAGAATACCAACTTAGGAACTTGGGAAGCACGATTTGCTAGAAGCCCATTAGAAGTTCCTGTGCAGAAGAGAATTATCCGAGTCCATAAGTTAATTCTATTGTGATAAAGCTGTGTCAAAAATGCAAGAGCTTTGGTGCGTTCCTACCCTGAATGACCTTCTTCCTCATCACATCCCAGGGCTATCAACAGTGCTCGTGTCAAATTTTTGATTGCCCCACATGTCACACAACCTTATGAGTATGGAGACCCAACTTCAGCAGAGAAAATTTTCTCTTGTGCCATTGTCCACAACTTTCGAGTCTTTTGCTGTTCTTCAAGAATACAAGAATGGTAGAGTGAATGCATGAACTTCCATTGTCGCTTTGGAATAAAATGAAATGTTTTGGAGTTGCAGTTTGCTGTGGCACCTTTCAAGGAGATGAGTAAAACGAGAGCAAGGTGTTCACCTTGTTCTCGTTTTACTCATTGTCTTGCATTTCCATCTCATGTCTCCCCCCCCCCCCCCCCTCCGCTTTCCCTACTTTTCAAGGAGGTAGTACATATTTTATAAATAGGAATTAGCATGAAAGTTCAAACAATATCTTCAGTTAACTTATGAGCAACCTTCAAGCAATCACCCTCAAACACATGAAGAGAATTTAGCTGGTTTACTTTTTAAAAATGGATAAATTTATTGAAAAATTGCATCTTATTTAATTTTTATATTCTCACTTATTATCTTGTTTTGTGCAGCTGTAGAATTACAATTTTCCTACCTTTCCTGATTATTGGCCTTTGTTTTATACGTTAATGTATTGTGTTGTCATGTCGTTGTATATTGGTGTAGAACCTGTAACAGTCAGCTGTAAATGCTTGTCAGGCATAAAGGTTGCTCATTCCTGCGGGGCCAGAAATTTCAAATGACCTCTGAAACGTCTTTACAGTGTATCGCCCTACTTTTGTTTTGCCAACTGTATGCTGCCATCATTTTTTGGGGGCAGCCATCTTATCAAGCTACTCGGTGCAGCGGCGTTCTGTGGCTGCGTCTGAAAGAAAAATAAAGAATTAAATGTGCTTGCCTTAAACTCTTGCAGGTGCTTTGTGTTCTTTCCAAGGAAGCACTTCTCAAACTGACCGTCATCCATGCCAAAGAGTGTACAAAGTTCATCCCTTGTGTAGACAGCTGGATGCAAAATGTTCTTGGCCAAGGTTCCCATTTCGTGCAAGGGAACCTGTAACAGCGACTGGAGTTCTCCGAGCTTGAGTTGCTTCCTCAGCTCTAGACCCCGAGCTTTAGCAATCACCTGAACACAATAAAAGCAAGAAAATAAACATAAATCAACATAGGATCATGAATTTGCATGGACAACTTATAAAAGCATGTAGAGGCATGACACGATTGGCATTGAGTTCTGCTGCTAGATCTGAAGTGGTGTTTTTGCTCCGCTGGAGAGAAGTCATGCTTGTATGGCTGATGCAACATCTGGCATTTTACTGCTCTATTCTTTGCTTAATGTACTGGCAAAACACCAGATACTGAACCTTATCGATCAGACAGGCATGCATTCTGAACAGTAGAGCAGAAAAGAGTTGCTTGTGGTTAACCAGTGGGATTTGGTGCTAATGAGAGGGAAAAATTGACATCCACTTTGAATTGTAGCACGAAGATACAAAGGAAGCTTATACCGGTTTCTCAGAAAGAAACCCTCGCAGTTGAACAAACATTTTTTTTTAACTGCAAGGCTTTCTTTCTGAAGCAACCCGTATAGTTTTCCTTCGTAGCTTAGGGCTACAATACAGGTGGATGACAATTTTTTCCTTTCATGTACTTCACCATCGGCTTCTGCAGAACTGATTTGCCATATTTTCTGCTAATGCGTACATTAAATTTCCATTGAAACAGTTGTTTAAAACAATACCACGCCAGAAAATTATAAAGCTGAAATGCATTTCACTGCATAAAAACATTAAGTTACACTACGTTTGCATGTGCAGTAACAGAGAACCAGTACAACATATCTTTTGCGACGAAGTGTGCTTCATTTGTTCTACAACATGCTTCAGAATTTTTTGTTCCTTGCAAGCCTCCTTTTTAAAGCCTACAACTGAAATTTGGGCAAGCTTGTAAGGATTCATATTTGACTTAGAGCAAAACAAACACAAGGACACAAGAAAGGAAGACCAGACAAGATGCGCGCTACTGTTAGAAGTAGCGCATGTCCATGTCTGGTTTCCTTTCTTATGTCCTTGTGTTTTTCGTGCTCCAAGTGAAAGATGACTCCTTTAAAACCAGATTTATTTCATGTTAACGGCAGAAAGACTTAAAAATACCTAAATTACTACATGGTGCACACAATAATGTATGCACATTTCCATTAACATTTCTTTTCTTCTTGTTTTTTTTTTTTCAGCTCTCAGTGGGTTAATCTTAATAAACAGGTACGCCTAAAATAGGATTCAGCTTATCATTTCACTGAACTTGCACATTGAGAGGAATGTACACTGTATCAGATAAATCCAGATAATGTGCACAGTCCTACTTTAGTCACAAGAATGGCAGTACAAAACCTGTGCAGCGATGAGGCATTCCACAACACGGATGTTGAAATCCGACGTTGCCGCTTTGTTCATTTCCACAAGGCTGTTAGCAACTACAAATGTTGCTCCTTCGGGTAGCGTTATGCTTGTGGTTCTCAGCGGGTTAAACTCAATGAGCTTGGCAGTTCCTGGGAGAGAGAGGAGCAAAAAAAGTGTTACAGGGATCATTTGCAGCACTGAGCACAGTCAGTGGAGGATTTAACTGAACTTGAGGAAACTGACCTGGTTCAGCAAGGAATGCAATGGCCTGGTCCATTCCTCCTCCCTGGGTGCCAATATACCTTTCAGATGCAGCACACAATGATGCCAGCTTCATCTTTGGTACAGCAACAGCCCTGAATTTTATCATCACATTGTTGAATCAGTTTGAGGAAGCTGGGGTACGTCAACGACAGATTATCAAGTGAACATCACAGAGGCGACGAAGTTTAATGCATCACAATTACATCACCTGCCTGCTTCACTGCACAAGTAGCTCGATCTTTCGTCTACCTTGATCTCATGTGCCAACTACACCCACCTTGTATCTGCAGATTTTCTCATCTCACCACATTACCCGAGTATTTATGGTGCCAACTTTGTTTTGATTTCCTAGGTGTCAAGCCCATTGTACTGGCAACCTATTTCATGTATGGGGCTTCCAGCTCAAGTCCTTTCCTGAGTAATTTTTCGCTACAATATTGTCACATTTACCCTATAATCCATCCTCCTCTAATTATATCTTAACACTGTACTTTCCATCTTCCATTACATTGCTTGTTGTGCTAACCCGTTTCCTTTCGAGCTCTTTCATTTGTTTCCAAGTTTTGGATTCATAGCTATGACGAACAAACAAATGCCATACTTTCTTTTTCAGACATACTGCAAGCTTGGAAGCACTCATACAAATGGCAAGATCATTTCTTATTCTCCAGGAAGGTATTCTGCAAGTGCGCGCTAAGTGGACTGTCCATTACAGCTTGCACTGATTAGATAGAGCTCGAAGTCGATATCGCAGGAGCTAATCATCACCACGAATTCTCAAGCTCTATCCATTCAGCGCATACTCGAAGTTGACTTTGTCTCGCTCAACTTAGACCTATCATGATCCAAACTGGTCAAATTATTTGTATCTGCTCTTACTCATTACTTACAGTTGCTAACTTCATGTTGTGAGGAGGAAGTTAGCGACCATTAATATGTTCAATTTTGTCATAATAAATTTCAAGCATAATATTACATAAAGTTTCAACTATGTATTGCAAATTATGTACAAAATCACAGTACACTAGGCATGCTTATCGATAGTTAGGGTCCTTCGTTTTTGGCTCATCATCATCATCATCCTATTTATTTATGTCCACTGCAGGATGAAGGTCTCTCCATGCGATCTCCAATTACCTCTGTCCTGTGCTAGCTGACTCCAACTTGCGCCTGCACTTCCCTTCCCTTGGCACCCATCTTGTAACTCTAATGGTCCACTGGTTATGTACCCTACGCATTACATAGCCTGCCCAGCTAAATTTTTTTTCTTTTAATGCCAACTAGAATGTCGGCTGTCCCCATTTGCTCTCCGATCCACACTTCCCTCTTCTTGTCTTCTAAAGTTTTTGGGTAAAACTCCATAATTGCTCATTTTTGCACCTCGAATAAGTTTTCTGAACAAAAGGTCAAACGAAATTTCTCACCAAAGTGCATTCCCTAAAGGATGAGTTTAAAGAACAACTCTTAGAATGAAGCACTGACTGTTTGTCACCACGAGGAGGATAGGCCTCGTCAGGCACATACAGCCTTTAGCCTCCCTCCTGACATGGCGATGTATGTTTGGATGCTGTATATAACATTGAAAAAAAAGAAGAGCAATCATGTGCTTACCTACTGGCAAGGCGCCACTGCTCTCTATCCAAACCTAGCAAATGCAGCACTAACGTTGCTCTGCATTGCGAGCGATAGCTATGATCTTGAGAGGACATTTTCCCTACTAAGGTACGTTCACACCCCTGACTTGTCTAGGATGGATGCAAAAATGGTCAAAATGCAAAGGCTATTGTACATCAACAAGGACATGAAATTACAATTTTATCATACCTTTTGCAAAGCATGCCAATGCGCACTATTGGTTGTTCTCCCTACCTTTCATTTATCATTTGCTCTCTCTCTCTTGCTCTCTTCTTTTCCCTTTGTTAAAAAAAACTGTGGAGAACAAATCAAGGAAGGAAACGCCAAGCATGCCTCTATTTATTTTTAATCCAATTAGCATGCTTTGGGAACTTCACCCCCTTTTCAGTATGATGTTCGTGTCACCTCTTTCAAGCCAATTTGGGTCACTGGATATGCTCCACTGAGTATGTGCCCAAATAGACAACCCGAGTCACTGAGTATGTGCCCGAACAGACAACCTGGACCATTGAGTGTGTGTGACTGGGCATGTGAAACTAAATAGGTACGTGTGAACATTCTTGGCCAATCCTCCAGAATGGTTATGTACCACTGGGTAGGTGCCCGAATAGACAAGCAAAACAAAAGGCAAGAAGTGAGGAAGTGGGCAATAGTTAATTGAAGAAGTTAGCTGCAGAGAAGTGAAATAGTCGGCATCAAAAGCAGCCAAGTGTGGAGAAAGAAGTGAAGAGAATGGGACCAATGCATGCATCCAGGGACGAGCGTTGAGCTACATAAAGTGAAGTTACCTACACAGAAGTGACGAATTTGGCAATACGGTGCGTCGCTGCATTGCTTTAATGCTAATTTCCCTAACGTCAGCATTCAGTGTGAAATAGGCTCAGGCACAATTTTTGTTAATGTGTTTTGTTCAAAAAGTACTAATAATGCCTGCCAGTGAAGCTTTGCATAAATAAGCCCGTCACAGGACTTGCAAGCAGTGCTCTTTGCTATTACATGTTCCTGTGAGTGATTTAAATTGCTTAAATAAAATGCTTGCGTCTAAATAAAGGCCATTGCCTGTGCTAATTGTTTGCGAAAGTTAACAGGAGAATCCCAAGCCAACAAAAATCCAGGTTACTCCCCAGTTTTCCTCTTTATATATGACACTTGATTTCAACCCCAAAAATTAAAAAGTATATATATATAAAGCCAGGAAACGAAGAACCGTATCTATAATAGATCACTTTATGCAAAAGAAAATTTTGCATTTGTATGACAGGTACATTCTTACTGCTTCCATGCAACAACAATACAGCAATGAGATAAACACTGATGATTTACTTGTTTGCCTGTAGTGTAGCAAGTGCAGCAGCGCAGACCAATGCACTTGAGCTTGACAAACCTGCCGACGGTGGAATGGTGCCATGAACCATGACGTCCAAGCCAGGCAGAGGGACACCTAGTTCACAAGCTCCTGCATCTTCTACAGCTCCTTTGACTCCACACAAAAAGTAGTGATGCCAGCAGGGTTGAACATCATCTATCTTTAGACCATCCATGGGCGCTGAGTAGCTTGGGTAACGATTGTCAATATTGGTCAACTGCAACATTGTCGTGTTGTTGCGTCCGCAGGCCAGTAAAATGTCCTGTTGGACTGCCATTGGTAGAACAGCATATCCACAGTAGTCGATGTGCTCGCCAATCAGGTTAACCCGTCCAGGCGCCCTGACGTAAAACTCAGGGTCACTGCCAAATGTTGCGTGGTACTTCGAGCGGATCAGCTCGAGACGCTCACGATGGTCTTGGTCACAAACGTCAGCTAATTTCACCCGTGGTGGGCATTGGGCTGCGTGCCTGCATAAGGTTTGTGTCAGGTTTCAGAATTTTTTTTTTTTCTCACGCGAGAATCACAGCTTATCTGTCTGCATAATGGCTGCAGTGGTACTGACGAAGCCAGCAAAGCATATATATGTATATATATAAAAAATACCCGGGATAAGCACATTTAGCAACCAATTTCACACGGGTATTTTGGAAAGCCGAGCCCGATCTGGATAAAATGTTGCGATGGCGATTGGCTCCCTTGCGCAAGCTGTTGCTAGGAAGCCAATTGGGAAATTCGATTGCGATAGGGCTCGATCGCAAAGTGTCTGAGTGAAACCGCGATCACATCAGCTTTGGCAAGATACACATATAACGATAAGCACAACAGTACTCTACGAACTTCAGTCATAGCGCATCGCGCTTTAATGATTTTACAAATCTTCTAATGCGCTGAGCAGTTATTTCTGGGTAATGCATTCATCGCTATTCCTGATAAATAATATACAAGCGTATATAACGGACAACGCCTTTGCTATGGCGTCAGGGGGAACTCGCGGTGATGCCTTAAAGAAAAACCTGGGCTAATACGACAGGAAAAGCATTACGGTTTCATCTGCAGGTATATTAACGCGGTTCCTTGAACTGGACAGAAATAGTCAGCAAAGTACTTACACCGGCTCTCCCATGATATAGGTTTGATACGTGTCGAATCTATCGAATGCGCGTTAGACTTTCCCCGTATTTTGACGGGCACAGAAGCGTTGTCACCACGCCCACGGTCTCTGAACACTTCAGTGAAATCTAATCATGCCAGCTGCTTCCGGCGACGCGCGGATAACGTAACGATCTGGACTTGGTAGTCGGGTGAAATGATTTTATACATTTGCTACATTCGGCTTTGTGACTCTTATGAAAGGTCAGTTAGGTATAAAACACTTCTTTTTAAGCACAGGGGGAATAATAAACGAGTATCGCCACCGGATGCAATCGCACTCAAGTTCGTACCAAGCCGTAGCTATGCCGGAGCGTTATTTGGGTTGTTACCAGTAGCAACCGGCACACCGGCATTTGTCACCATTGTTGGTGGACTTGCCGTAGCTTGCGCTGTGTTTAGCGCGTGAAATTTAGCATGTGATGAGTACGGCGAAACGAACCGCGCGAACGGAGCTACTGAGGCTTTATCGCTTTATCTTGTAGCAGAGGCGGCGGCGGGGAGTGTTTCCACCTGCCTCTGTTGCCTATGTGGCCTAGGCACTTTGCTTTTGCAGCTTGTAAATAAGACGTATGTCGTTAACGGAGCTCGCTAAAAGTAAATGTGAGAATTCACCCGCTCTCCAACTACTCAGCTGGACGCCAGTACAGCCCGGCACTACGGCGACTAGACCACCGCAATGCCTGAACTTTAGTTTCAGCTCTTAATCAGCCATGCGGGGGGACCTGTCGTAAAGAGCCGATGTGCCCTTTGGAAAGCAACCGCACCAGGAACGAGCTGGGACTATCATGAGCATTTGATCCGTAAGTTTTGAATATGGTTTCGGCATGCGTGCAGCTTGTTCAATTTATAAGTGTATTGTTGGCAGGCGCTGCTTTTAGTCAAAATGACGTTAGTTCGACTTGTCCAATTTCGAAACTACAGGTTGTTTTTTGGCTTCGGATGAATCGGATCTATGTCTTTTTCTTTTGTACACCCGCTAGCCTCTATAGTTTATTTATTTCACAAAATGCACGTTGCTAAATATGCGGTTAAACGAATGGACGGTACCAACTTCAGAATGACAACTCGGCGAGTTGGTACACTTGCACCAGGAAGAAAGCAGTCTGAAAGGTGGTACAAAAAGCGGAGACAACGCCTGTACTGTTCTTGTTTCCTGGAGTTTGTACCACCTTTTGCGCTGCTTTCTTCATAGTCCGAGATATTAACTCTGCTTGGACGTTTCATATCCCGACGTGCGTCAACGTGCTGCATACTGATGCTTCGTTAAAACTGGGTAGCCGCTACTGTTGACCAGCGTTATAAAGAGATACGTCATATGCGGGCAAGGTTTTCATTAAGGTGTGTAGTCGAATTACTAGGCAACTCAAAATCACAATGTAACTGCTCGAAGGAAGCAGCATAGTTGGGAACTGGGCTGTGGTTCTGCAAGGTCACACAAGTATGCCGTGTTTCTTTTTTTTGTTGTTGTTTTGTGTAGATTTTAAGGTTACGCGATTTTGCCAAGGTATTGTTCGTAGCCGCTTTGCGCCTTTGTCTGCAAGAAAATAAATGCTTTGAAGAGCGGGGTTAGCATAAAGGGCTTCGTATTCGAACCCACAAAATCACTGTCTGCGCGGTCAGCAGTTCTGACTTGGTTTTCGAGCTTTTGACTTAACTTAGTTATGTTGAAATGTTTAGGTTGTAGGTAATTAATGCTTCCAAATCGTGGTAAATTTTCGACCAGAAGTGGCAACAGTGATTGTTCTTGAGTATCGAAGTAGATCCAATTAAATCCGGTATGCCAAACATTCGTGGAGCCGCTGTTTCGTATAGTTTCGAAATCCAGAGCACCTTGTGCGGCACGGAGGAAGGAAACTAAGGAGAGGCCCTACCCCCTCCGCGCGCTAGGAGAAAAGTGTGGCGGAAATGACGTAGTAGGTTCTCATTTTTTTGCTGCTTTTTTATTTTTTTGTTGTATGGCCACGCCTTTTGGGCCACAATGGCGGCGTTGTTATGGTTTTGAGCGCTCACACGTGTTGCTCTGGTAGGTTTCGGGCCGTGGCAAAGGCGCTGAGTGGGCGGGTTTGCGTTAGTCACCGTGTCTTGTTGCGCTGTGTTACCTGCACCGTGCTCTGCCAGATGTTGCGCGAGCGCGCGACACCACGCGCAGCGCGGCGTGGTTTCGCGAAAGATGTAAACCAGAGAGGAGGGTGGCCCAAAAGGCGGAGCATCGCCATGAGCAACGCCAAATTCCGGCTTCACTTTTGCTTCACAAAGAGTGACGTCAGGGCCTCTCCTTAGTTTCCTTCCTCCGTGTTGTGCGGCCAGCTCTATTCGCGCTTGCAGCCGCTGACTCGAAAGACTATTGCAAACACGGGCGTTCCCTCGGAATCACATAGGCGACCTTGCAAAGGCCTTCTGATTATCGCATTACAGGCAAAACTAAAAGAAACATAAGCAACACTGGTTGAAAGATCCTTCGTTCAATAGCAGGCTTACACCAGTAAAAAGCGACGACTGCCGGAGCTTCACACGTTTTACTTTCACAGCTAAGTATGATCCCTGCATTTATATGTGCAACGGGAAGTTATCACTGTTCATTTATGGATTGCGTTACTGGAGTAAGGTAACAAAATATTTGAAATCGTGAAAGGCTGAAAACGAGAGCTCTACGTCTGATGTTTAGAATAAACGTTTCGTCAAGGTATATTACACAATATTTGAATGTTTCTCCCTACCGCCGGCCCACACAGCGGTATATTCCGAATTCAGTGCGGACTGCTTGAGGTCTGCTAGTCGGGTGCACCTGACTTTTATTTTAGCTCAGCTTTGAACGAATTTATAATAACCGTAGGTACTCTGAAAATGACCTTTAGATGTATAAACATGTATAAAATTGATCAACTTCGCTGCTTAAAAAAAAAAGCTATTGTGGATAACTTTGCTGATGTGGAAAAAAAAACAAAAACAAAAAAAAACAGGGTGCGCATGAGTGGCTGTTCTGCACGCCTGCTCGTATAAATATGGCGCTTTGCGAGTGCAACTTGGTGCCGTCTCGCATTTTTCGCGGGTCGCTTTTATCAGATCACATTCGCGATGTTAATTGGACGCATTCACTGATATGCGATAAGCCTTATTTCGGCCTGGTGCCTGCAGCGTGCCGGAACCTGCGCATTGTCCGCCGTCTTTGTGAACTTACGGCAATATCTGCCGCACGCGCATCGTATCTCGAGCACGGCTCTGCGCAGGCGAACGCGAAGCTCTTGAGCCGACGGAGCGAGCGCACTCTGTTTGGCGTACATGTTTCACATATTCTTTGCCGAAGGTCCGTTTCGAGTGCCGTTTTATCAGTAAATATTGAATGTGGCAGATTACAGGCTTCGAAGCCGACTGCAAAGTTGCCATGTCTCCCCTTTGCCTTTTGTTGGCCACGGCAGAACTGGGCGACGCCGGGAAACATGTAATCCATATTTGCGCCTTGCCCAGTGCCTGGCTGCTGATAGGATATGTAGTGCGGCCAGCGTATTAGGGGCTGTGCTTTGAACGTGTAATTGGGGGAAAAAGAAAAAGCAATGGCAGTTCAGACTGAAGGGATAAGCACCGACAGAGATATAGCAAGGTTTAACGTTGCGTTTGAACTCCCCGCTCTAACTAAACGCGCGTGCGCCCATATACGCGTATGCAACATACGCGGGTGCGCCAGTATTTCTGGCACCTTTAGAAACTTTAACACGCTGCGCAAGGACTGCGATGTCATCGCACAGGCGCCACGACGCTGCCCGTAAAGAGCGATGCCAGTGAAATTATACACAACTTCCAGAGTGTGAGCACTAATATTGTTTTGCCCGTTTTCGTAGTCTGAGAAGATTTAAGATAAAATGCATGCGCTATGAAAGAACTTTTTAAGATCTTTGTTTGTGCGCTGCACTTCTAAAGAAATCAGAGAAATAAATCAGTCAAGCATATCAGACTTCGTTTGAGCAAAGAAAATTTCGCGGTTGAATACTAAGCACCTACCTTGCATACACGGCATATGTAAACATATATCGCAGACATATACATCTGAACCTGAACCGCGACACTTGTACGTGGTGGTAACGTGACAATATATACACAGGCTTCCGTAGCGGGGAGTCACTTGGCTGACCATTGCAAAAGGTGCCCGTGTAAACTCGGAAATTTCACGGCAGAAAAAGAGGGAACTGTATGAGGCATTTTGCGTAAAAAAAAAAAAAAGTATAGGAAGAAGGTTGCATTAGCACCGCTTCATTTAATTTATGAAAAAAAGGAAGTGATGTATTTACACAATAAGGTTCGAAGTCCGCGGATATCAAGAGCGTAAAATGTGTTTAGCGTGGTTAGAAGTGTGCTTTCAATCTTGCGCAGATGAGAACATTCACTAGTGAAGTGAGACATGATGTGCTCTTGTGCTGATGAAGTGCGCTGTGGCAATGTTGTTTCCAATGTTCCTGCGGAGCACCTGCTGCTCGGGTAATCTTTACGCAGTAAAGCTCAGTGGAAGTTCAGCGATTGTCCTCTGTGCATTCTTTAAAACGTGCCATTGTGACCATGTTCCATCAAACGGAACATCACGGCGACGCTGCCGGCGAAAACCCACGTGGAGTCCCCATATAACTGCTATCGGAATGAAACTGGAAGCAGCATACGCGGTACTTTGCCATGGTTCGAGAGCGCTCTCCGGTTATGAGAAGGCCATCTTTGTCTTTTCGGATTTTCGGTAGCAGTTCACCGGATTTTGCGAATGACCGTGGATTGTTTCGAGTTTAATATCTGCGTGTAATTTCGTTCGTGTGCTAGTGGCAATGGTTTTTAAGCCAGCGCGATCGCCGTTGTGGGCACGCTCGACTCTCAAGCGCCCCCTGACGTTAACGTTGTTCCCCCGAATGGCTCTTGCATCACCTGTAATCCGGCTTGCCGGCGTAGCTGGGCGCGGGCGGCGGTCGGTGCAGTTGCAGATTAGTAGGAGAGAGGGCGGGAGTGTTGCCCTGCTAACGCCACCTAACAGCGGGGTTACTCGGGCGCAAAAGGGAGTAGCCTGTTCCTATTTGGTCGGTCAGCTCGCGGACGTTTCGGGTGCTCGCTGGCCGCTCGCGGGACCGTCCTGCGAAAGGCATGACACCGGAATGGACGAACGCGATCGTTCAAACGAGCCATCGTTCGCGTGACCGTACACGCGAACGATTATAAGCTTTGGTGTCCGGCATGGGAGCCGAGCATATTCGCTCGCTATCCGGTCGCGGTGAGTCGGACTTCCTCGATTTGTCGCACGCCCATCGGCATGTTCTGTCGGTAATAATTCGGCTGGTTAGATCTATGTGTAAAAGGCGTAATAAATGCCCTTGTGATTGCCTGCACTTCTGTGTTGTCGTTCTTATGTCCCAAGGGCATGTACGTTTGAGACCCCACGCCGTATACAGCGCGATCGCCTGTAGTGCAAGTAGACGATCACAGCTAAATGTAGACTTGACTGGATCTACAGTGGCCGAACAAAGGAAGCCGAAGTCAACGTTTCGACGAGTCCTCTTGTCAAAACGTTCGCACCTGACTGTATAGTTATACTCCTGGATTCGCTTGCCCGGCCACATGACTGACTTCATGGGGCCGATGGAATTAATCGGGCCGATCGGAGCGGCGTACCCCGAAATTAAGCGGCATACCCTCCTCTCCGCCCACGCCACCAATCCTCACTTCCTAAAGCGCCGCCAAATCAATGTTGAGACTTGACAGCTATTCGGTGGTCAACATTTTGCTGCCTTTTTCGCTCCTTTTGGATGACGGTAATTATCAGCATCTCCTGGGGTGTGAAGGCCAGTTTTCTCATCTATTCGGTGCCCGCGCGATTAACTCGAGATGCGTTCAGTTGTCACCATCTATTCAACGATCCCGCACATGTCTGTTGCTTCGTTAATTCAACCTTCTTTGTTTAGACTGATCCAGGTACCAGGAAAGGGATTCGGTTCGTAGTCAGCTGGTCTGTATGCACGAGAAACG
This sequence comes from Dermacentor andersoni, assembly GCF_023375885.2. NCBI lineage: Eukaryota > Metazoa > Arthropoda > Arachnida > Ixodida > Ixodidae > Dermacentor > Dermacentor andersoni. The sequence continues at coordinate 45,453,445 of NC_092817.1, forward strand.
AGTTGCAGCCGGAGAAAACGCCAGTTGAGTTTCACTTTTCCTTTGGTTCATTATTTCCTCGAGTGGCGGCTCGCCACGACGCTGGCAGATCGTCGGAACCATATATACCCGCGATATGGGTTAAATAAAGTGCGAATTAAAATAATGCGAAACAGCGTCCATCATGAAACCCTGCAAACCCGTAAACAATATGACTGTCACCCGTTACCTCGTCTGGTTTTTCCCTAATTGTACAGCACTTTTTGTGCAAAATTGGCAACTGGAAACAAGAGTCGCAATGAGTTGAAAAATTAAGCCAAGGCAACAGCCAAACAGGAAGGAAAAGCGAAAACTAACAAAGTTAACCGTTGTTTATGAATATATTTCGGGATCAATATCTTTTTATTTAAAAAGGAAGTAGAGAAAATGCCGCCCGAAGTGGAGGACAATTCCGTGTGTTCTGAATGACTCTTCTACAGTTATAATTCGAGCCGCCTAACGTAGCCACTTCTCTGCTGTGCTTATGTAGGTGTTTTTCTAACCTTCCGCGGTGGGCGCAGTACGTCTAGAACCGCAGCGTCCTGCGCTCTACGCGGTTGTACGGGCCACGCATCATTACGCAGCTTCCCAAATAACAATACGAGTCGGTTTTGACACTTCCCTTGGGAGAGCAGTAAATGAGGGATCCAATATAACTGTGATTGCTCGGCAAATATATATTTCTCTAATTCTTCCAGAGCTAACTGAAAAAAAAAAAAAAAAAAACACGCCGCTATAGTCGGATACAACTTAAGTCTGCACTGAAGCCCTGCCCACGCCCTCATAACCGCCAGCCACTGTTCCTCCGCGAGGCTGCAAATAATTCATACTACAAACTTTTCCTGTTGCCCAAATAAGGCGTTAACCACAAAAATAAAATTATTAGCGCGTAATATTATACGTTTTCCTCGCCTATTATAGTGGAATGGCGAAAGCCTAATTCTTTATTGAAGTGAAATAAAATGCTTGCTTCGCTGCAACTATTTATTGTCAAGTTTCACTTCAGTTGGCAGTGAAATTTCATGAGTAAAAGTGAGTCAGCAGTGAAACGAACTGTACCGCAGACTTTTGAAGATTTAATTAATTGGGGAGTTTTATGTGCCAAAACCACGACCTGATAATGAGGCACGCCGTAGTGGGGGACTTCGGAAAAATTGGACGACCTGGGGTTCTTTAATGTGCACCTAAATCTAAGTAGACGGGTGTTTTCGCATTTCGTCCCCATCGAAACGTGGCCGCTGTGGCCGGGATTCGATCTCGCGACCTCGTGCTTAGCAGCCCAACACCATAGCCACTAAGCAACCAAACCGGGTAGACTTTTGAAGAGTGAGATGCTCAGACTCCATACGCTTTGTCCATGTCTGTGGCGCACCTCATTGCTTCCGTCGATGAAAAGACTCTTCATGAACAGCAGACGCTCCGGAGGTATCAATTACGACGCCATTTTGAAAAAGCCGCATGACGACGATTTTGTTTGCTTCTGTGATTGGCTGGCGGAGTAACACGACCCCGCGCGGTCCGTGTGCCTTAGTTGCCAACTGCAGCTTTTTTTTTAAGTTGTATGCTACTATAGAAATCGACTATAGGGAGAGGCCTTCGTCCTGCAGTGTACATAAAGTAGGCTGATCATGATGATAGAAAGCTTTATTTTGCACTTGCGTTTGTTTACTTCTTGGCAGTGTTCTTCCTGTGTGAGTCCATTTGATGTGGTTCCTTGTTTGCCAAGTAAACAAAAGGTGTATCTCACAGGCGTACCTGTGAGATGCACCTTATTTCGTTCCTCTTTTGCGGGTTTACGCGTCTTTATGGCGAATGGTCACTCCGCGTGCCAATTATTCTACACAAAAAATATCATACACACTACCAACACTTTTAAATTTGTTTCTGAAATCAGGTCCTGACATTTATATAACTGGTGTACGAGCTTTACGTGAACATTTTGTCACTCAATCTTTCTTAAATAATTGAAGAGCGTTTTTCAGATAAGTTGTGTTTTTGCGTTTATTTTTGTGCGTATTTCACATATAGTCAATTGCTATGTATATATATGTCTCCTGTTCAATCGCTGTTTGCCTTGTAAAGGAGGCTGCGGGCTCTAGTCAAGTCGCTTGCCTCTAAAGCGACTTTTACCCGCAGTCTCCTCCATCACTGATGGAAATAAAGAAGTTATTATTATTATTATTAACATTTGTACTAGTAAAGGTAACCCCCTCCCTCATTTGCATAGAAAAGTTACCCTAGATTCCCCCCCCCCCCTCCCCCCGAAAAGAAATCCTGGGTACGTGTCTGCATAATCCTCTCTGCGCAACGATTCCACTATGATTAGTTATATGAGCACTGCCGCGCACAAGTACACCACGTGACAAGAAGCAACGAGAAAGCGGCACAGGAGGTACGACGCACAAGCCATGTATATTGCCGTACCTTGTGGAGCACCTGTAGTCGCGGTGGGCAGCTGTGTATTTCGAATAAATACAGGTCATCTACTTACGTATGTGAAAACTCGTACGTTTGCTTACATGTGCAGGTAATATTCATAGACCCGCCGTGGTTGTTCAGTGGCCATGGTGTTGGGCTGCTATGCACGAGGTCGCGGGATCGAATCACGGCCACGGCGGCCGCATTTCGATGGGGGCGAAATGCAAAAACACCTCGTGGTACTAGATTTAGGTGCACGTTAGACCCCCAGATGGTCCAAATTTACAACGGCGTGCCTCATAATGAGATCGTGGTTTTGGCACGTAAAACCCCATAATTTTTAATATTCACTGATATCAGTCTCACTTCAGCGAAACAGAAACGCCCTTACACCTTAACACCGCTCTGTGTTACCGGCAAACACTGTCAGTGATTGGTGCAAGGTGTGCAGTTAGCTTGAAAAGGTAAAATGTCGCAACGCGAGCGACTCGCGCATCGGTGTGCATGCGTCTAGACTTCCCGGCGTCGAGATCGCAATTCGAGCGCTACTGCTTCCTAGACGACATTTGCTGTGTGTTTGAAAGAGAAACACTTTTAGGCATTAAATACTTTTAGCTGCTGTTGTCGGCGACCTTCAGGTGACCTTGAGCCAAAAGCCAGATCCGTTATCCAGACACTCAAACGAGAACACCCGGGCAAGTTGCGAGAAGAAAACGAGATAATCCGGGCAACCAGTCAAAGCTTAAGAAAATGCTGTCTCAGCCCCCAGCCCTTCGTACAGGGGTGCATTACATACGCTACTTACTGCACAAACAAGATACAAGATATATTATTTCCGAGTTCTTTCTGTTTGTTCACAATATCACTCAAGCTGTAACTTCTAGTACGCTGAAGTTTTGTCATTTCCAGTAGTGACGTTCAAAAGGCAGATACGGGGCACCATGCACTTCATTGTAACTTTTGGCGCTGAGACAGGGTTGCCTTTGCTGTTTTGAACGCCAGCGGTCCGTGAGTTCCGCGGCACGGGTTTTGCGTCGCCCCGAGCGAAGAAAACAGGCTGAAGGCGGCACGACAAGCAGCGAAAGACGCCAGGGAGACAAAGCGCACTGCCCAGCTAGGAGAAGAAAATCGCCTGAAGGAGGTGGCACGCAGTGTGGTGCCTGCTTCAGGCGATTTTCTTCTATCTGGGCAGTGCGCTCTGTCTCCCTGGAGGGGTATTCTGTAAGAGTCCACCTACTGGACTGTCCGTTTCGGCCACTGCTGATTGGATGGAGTTGTGCGAGCGAGGAGGAGACGAGCGGCTCCAGCCAATCAGCGGCGGTTGAAATGGACAGCCCTGGACTCTTACAGAATACCCCCCCCCCCCCCCCCTGGTGTCTTTCGGTGCCTGTCGTGCCGCCTTCAAACGGTTTTCTTCCCTCTGGGCAACGCCCATATGCACCAGTCGGCAGTGGCGTGAGGCTGTGTGGTGCGGTGTGGTGTGTGGTTGCGAACATGCACTACATCCATTTTGGTGCTGTGGCTAGTATCATCTCCAAGCAATCTGCTTTGCCGCTTGCCATTTCATGCTTCTGTGTACTCTCGATTACGGGAAGCTAGCAATTTGTTTTCGTGTAAGCCCCGAAACTTCGTGGGAGCAATAAAATGGGCCTCAGCGCCCATCAACCATGGACTCTAGGCGTGGTCGGCAAGAAGTTCGGTGGCTTTTTGAGAATACACTAGTCGCTTATGTGTTTTAAGGACGCGAAATATAAAGACCAAATAATTTTTCTTTTTGCACTTCGCCTTGTGCAGATATTCAAGTCGTGGTCTCCCCGCCTGCGGGAAGGCGATGGAGCGGCCGCCTTCGAAGCACAGGGGTCGCCCAGGACCTCGGAATCGTCGACACAGAGGGAACCAAGCCTTCAGACCTGAAGAAGTACCGCACTTCAGCTTTGCTCGGCACTCTGCAGGGAGTGAAGCGTTCGGAGAACCTCCGCCCTTGGATCCGCCTGGATTTTCTGATGACGGGGGTGCCTCGGCGTCGTCTCAAGCCATTCGCGCAAGATCCGGAACCAGGGCCAAGAGGGGTGCAACGCTGGGAATAGTAAGACCCTCTTCTTCAGGAGGTCCTGGCAGAGGAGGGCGCCGGGGAGGGCGCACCACACAATATGTGACCTCGTGCAGTAGCGCTCGAAGTACAGGGCATGACCCATTCGACGACGTTACTTCCGAACCGTGTCCACCGGAAAGCGATAGGGCAGAAGGTGGTGGCCACCAAGACGAGAACGGTCCAGACGATGGCTCTCCGAATAACGACTTCGATGACCGGTCGATGTTCCCGGTTGGAGCAGATCGTCCCTCGGCGAGCAAGGCGGTGCCGTTCCCGACGTTCGCTGACATAACGGCCGCCATCGCGTGCCGGCGCGAAGAAGTTGGACCTGCAAGCGAAAAGTCAGTCTCGTTGTACATCCACGACTGCTACCTGCACGCCATGTCCTCGGATGTGCGGGCTACGCTCGGCAGCTTCCGACTTGTTCCCAACAGGGGTCTAGGCCGCGTCGTAACGACCGTCAACTGTGACCCGGGCTCGCTTCGTGGCAATGCCGTCGCTTTCTGCGACCCCGAAGAGCAGTACATATGCTACGGAGAGATCATGAAACTCGATGGGAAACGAGTCGCCTTGCTGTATGATGGTCTGGGTGTCACCGACGACAATGAAAGTCACGACTTTGTTCTGGTAAACCTGAACTTGGACCCGTTCTGCTTCATCAGCCATCTCACTTCGCTGCGCTCAAAATCGCTTGCCGACTTGGAGCGAGTGAAATCCATGCTTCTAGGTGAGGGCTGTCAGCCTCTTGAGTCTGGACATGAGGCCGCCCACGATCAGACTTCTATGCAAACTGTGCTTGACTCGTCATTGGACGGCAAGCTAGTAGGGACACTTTCTCTTGACGAAAATCAAGCGATCGCAGTAAGAGCTGCAGTTGCTTCTGATCGAGGGGTGCTAATTCACGCGCCGTCTGGCACCGGCGACAAAGAGCTGCTGAGCGCCGTTGTGCAATTGACCCTTACTGTGGATGGCTTAAAGAGGCGAGGGCCGGTGCTCGTCGTAGGTAACGGGCTAACCCCTATGTTCAAAAATGAACCAGATGGCTTATTTTGTTTGGACGTCGAAGTTCACAAAGCAGCAGGTGCTGTTGAAGAATCTGCCTCAGCTATCTTGTCGAAAGGAAAAATGAACGAGTGCCTCCTAAGAATCAGCAAGGTGTTGAAAGACTTGAACAGTTTGAAAAGTGCTATCCTCCACCAGTCTCAATTTCGAGGGATCACCCGCGAGTTCTCAACTAAAAGGAATGACGAAAGAAACTGCGTAGAAAGGTGGCTGATGCACGGAGTTAGTCGTAACGAGATGTTGACGGCTGTGTCGGCAGCCGATATGGATGCTTACCGCGAAGACTGTGAGTATGCGCTAAAAGGAAGCGGAGTCTCCACCAATTCAAATCGTTCAGTTGGCTTTCGTTATGAAAGGAATCCGCAAACTTCACAAGGCGCCGAAGGTGTCTCTGACGACGTGAAAACAGCTTACGTCTGGAAAACTCTCAGGGCTACTCGAGCGGACCGATTTCATGCGGAACAGACCAATATTATGCGGCTGGAGCGGTCCCACCGATGGCAGCTATACAAGCAGTGGATTCTGTGCCTTAGGCGAAATATCTTCAGTAAACTTGAAGGTGCCCAATGTGAAGCATTGCACTGCTACCTCCACTGCAATAAAATGCTATCCGAAAATGTCTCGCGTCCAGCTTCTGGGACGTCTGTGATTGTTGCCTCTGTGACTGCAGCGATCGCGAATAGCGGTGTCATCGATGCTATGCAACCTAAGGCCTTAGTTGTGTTCCGAGCGCATCAAGTCCCATCCTTGCTTGCTGGTAGTCTCTTCTGTAACGGCATTTCAAAGCTCGTCTTTATAGGTGACAGCATATGTTCAAAGGGAACAGCATCTTCGTCACTTTGGTCGTTCGCATTCAGCCGCCAAGGCTTTGAGCTACACGAACTAAGCGTGCAGTATTTCCTCTCGCAGCCGGTCTGCAACCTTCTAGCACCCTTCACACAAAATGTGCTGCAGTCGGGCTGCAGTGTTGAGGCTGTCAGGGGCGTTGCAGAATCTGTGCAGTTTTTCGACGTTCCCGACAAAGAAGAAGCAGTCTTGATGATATCCCGGTTGTGTCTTCATTTTCAGACACACGGCTACCATGCGAGAGACGTGGCTATTGTTACTCTATCGCCTTCTGCTGCTGCGGCTGCGCAGACGCTGGTCGAAAAACTGCGGCAGGTAGGGTGTGCACACACAGTGTGGTCTGTCAAAACTTTAGGCTCAACTTTTTGCAAGATCCTGATCTTGCTTGTAGGCCCGGGCGCACGTGGCTCAGATCTTGCGGCTGCTCTGAGCAGGGCACGTTGCGCAGTGTACGGTTTCGGAAGGCTTGCAAGCGCTGACGAGAGCTGCCAGAATGTCTTCAACGCGGCCCATGAAAGCAACGGGTCTGCCAGTCCAGCTCTTTCTTTGTCATGCGTGCGCCACCCTCGAACCGTCGTACGTATCCAATCGGGAGATGATTTTGGTACAAAAATGCAGCAAAGTGGGGGGTGCATGCAGTTATGCGGTGCTAAGAGGCGCTGCAGCCACGTGTGCTTACAGATTTGCCACAGTGGAGATCACCCCGACGTTTGCGACGAGCCCTGCTTGAAATATATTTGCAGTCGTAAACACCCCTGTCTTAACAGGTGCTCTGAGCGCTGCACTCAGCGGTGCATGGTCGATGTAACTGAGAAATTGCCTTACTGTGCCCACACTGCTACACTTCCTTGTTACAAGTGGGAATCGGGTCATGTACCAGTGCCTGGTACCGCGACGGCCAGCCAACACGGTGCGCACCAGTACAAGTGCAGAGTGGCAGTTACCGTAAACCTGAAGTGCGGACACACGACACAGATTGCGTGCTTTAAAAACCAGTCTACAGCAGCCACAAGTGCTTCAGCACTTGGACCTCCGGAAAACTTGCCCTTGAGCCAGTACAAGTGTATGACGCTAGTAACTGTAAACTTGCAATGCGGACACACGGCACAGGTTCCGTGCTCTGAGAATCCATCTACGGCGGCCACAGGTGCTTCAGCACTTGGACATCTAAGCTACTTATCCCTGCGCCACTACAAGTGCACGGTGCCAGTTACCGTGAACCGCGAGTGCGGACATAAGTTGCAGGTTACCTGCTTTGAGAATCAGGGTCAGTCCACAGCGGTCACAAGTGCATCTGCAACTGAACGTCGGGAACAGCAAGTCAACTTGCCTCCGTGCCGAAGGTCTGTGTTAGTGACCCCTTCCTGCGGCCACACAAAGACCATCCAGTGTTGCGACAAAGCTGGATATCGGTGCGACGTCTCGGTAGCGGCCGTGCGTCCTTGCGGCCACTCTTGTTATGTCTCTTGCGGAGCAGACCGCAGGGTCTTTCCGCCATGCACCGTGGAAGTCAAAGTTGTGTTAGGCTGTGGTCATACAGCTCACGGCTCTTGCAACAGAACCTCCTGGCTGAAGTGCAGAATGTTCGTCAAGAGAACATTGGCTTGTGGCCACACACTCGACATGGTTTGCAGCGAACCTAGTCCCCAGTGCCGAGTTATTGTTTCTAGGACACTTTCATGCGGCCACATTGACGTCAGGCCCTGCTGCGACAAGGCATCTCCGTGCACCTGGCGGTGTGGTTACGTATTGCGCTGTAAGCACCCGTGCAGATTAACGTGCGGCAACCACCCTCACGAGGACAAGTGCCAGGATTGCAAGGACAAGTGCTCCATTTCATAAGGACTGAATTTTGGGAGATCTGTAAAATGTCAAGTTTATGCTTATGTTACCAAAGGAAAAGAATGTTCTCACTTGTGACCTACTACTGTAGGTTGCGATAACATTCAGTTATCGTCTGCGCGATAGCGCGAGCCCGAAGTGGTTTGAGCAACAAAGAATGTGACGAGGCCCAGAAGCAGCAGATGCAACCCTATGGATCACGGCAATTTATCTACTGTGTTATGCGCGGAGACCTCGCGCTCTTTGTCGTCGAACATAATGCGAACGCTGAACGGGCAGACTCAACGTGACACGAATAAAGTATTTAAGGAACAGTTTAATGAAAGTGTCCTTCGTTGCACGAGCACTTTCACCCTCCTTTTCCTTGCACCGCACTTTAGTCACTGACATTAGACAAAGTATTCAAAAACGCCGTGGTGGCTCAGTGCGTGCGTACGGCGCCTTGCGGCAGAGCCCGAGGTCGCTCGTTCGATTCCTGGCCATGGCGACTGCATTCCGACGAGGACGAAAAACAAAAAACAAAACAAAAACACGCTGTGCATTGAGCATTTGCTGCACGTTAAAGAACTTCGATCTGGTCGTAATTAATCTCGAGCCTTTCCACTACCGCATCTGTCATGGCCAATGTGTTGCTATAAGACGTTATAAACACAAAAACATAGTACGTTTATTGCGTGAAAATGCAAGCACCGCGCAAGAGTATAAACACCGTTTGTGTGCTGAAGTCCCGATAGTATCTGGTGCCTCATTTCCTGATATACTGATGCGTAATGGTAGCCGCTGAAATATTGTTCTTTCCTGCAGCTCGATTTCATAGGCCGCCTTGTATACCGCACGTAATAAACGTTACTGAAAGCGATGATAAATATATAATAATCCTAGTATAGAACAAACAAGTGTATATACCCAACGCTAGGCTATTAACCGTCCGTCAATACTAGGCAAGAATGTTTTCTAACCGCGCACGTAGAAAGAAAAAAAAAGGGGGGGGGGGCAATTGACTTCGGAACATGGAATTCGTGTTTCAAGTTGTTTTCGTGTTGAGTATGCAGACTTGCATGCTCAAAGTACAAGGCGGCGATGCTTATCACCGAGATGGAAAGAGGCAGCAAGGTTAACCAGGTTGCACCTGGTTTGCTCTCCCGAAATGGGTTGCTATCCTACTTGAGGAGAGGGAAGTGGGCAGAAAGGGAGAAATGAAAGGGATAAGAATAGGCATAGGTGCATCTAAAAACCTGTGAACACGTGAAAGTTCAAAGAACCATCTTCGTTACATGCGACTCCGCTCCGTCTTGGTGAAAATCCGCACATCATCATCATCATTATTGTCATCACGACAACATTATAGTGGTTCTGCACCAATGCACGCGTAAGTTTAAGTGGCTAAATGTTAATGTTCGCGGTGGAGCAGTATATGCCGCGCTGATGGTGGTCTCGCGAAAGCTACATCCGCTTTGTATCCTTTGCAGCCACTGTCGAAAGGGGGAGGCAATGAATGCCATTTGCGCCCCCCCCCTCTTTCTCCCACATATTAAAGAGGGCACTTTCGGCTGCACGCTGGAAAATTCAACAAAACTACAGCTGGGGATGTTCTTTCCGAGTAGAGTGGCCACGTAAGTAATGCTTTTCACAATGCGCCATAGACAATCGCATTGGGGAGAAGGCTAGCGCCGGACAGTTGCCGCCACAACGAATTTCAGTTTGCGCTGCTTGCATCATGCCCAGTTTTTTTTTAGAACCACCGTAACCATATCTGGAAACAAAATCAGCTGGTTATTCTTAAAACTAAAGGTGAGGGGAAGCGTCCGGATAAAATATAACCAGCCGCACCCAATCATTGCTTTCCTTACGGCATGAAATCGTTGGATGATCAGATACCGGAACTATTGAATCCCTGTCCAGAGATAGTTTAGATAGTGTTGCAATCTCTCTTTTATCACCGCCCACAGACGAACACACACGCACATTACCAATATAACATTGACTTGAATTTTTTCTAACTGCATGTGTAACTTTTGTCGTTGTCCATTTCGTGTTTAGGCTGCTTCTAGAAAAGAATTACGCTATTGCACTTGTTTCCTCGCAGGAGCAAGAACAGGGAAATTTCACATTTTGAGGAAATATGGGCGGCGTTTTGGTAACGTGTGCCGAAAGTTTAATAATAATAATAATAATAATAATAATAATAATAATAATAATAATAATAATAATAATAATAATAGTAACTGTTTAATCTGAGTAGGTTCATCACAGCGTTTGTAGAAAGCTACTCGTTGAAGCGTTCTAGGGTGTCATACTGCCGTTAATAAAAATATTTCCCAGACTCCTGAAACAACTCCACGATGTACGAACTTTAAATTACTTGAATATACGTAGAATTTTTAACGTAATGCGTTGCGCAACTTTCACGTTCCTGCTGTAAATGAAAGTGTTGCAAATGATTACTAAGCCTTCGTGAAATCTCTGTATCTTCGTTCGTCATACCAGGTTCGTAGTTTGTTTCTCCAGTGTCCTCGCTGAACCAAACAATGCATCTTGTGAATGGGTCTCGAATCCAGCAACACTGATATCTTCAGATAGCATGTGTGGGTTTATTGACCAGTTGCCTTCACCCAGAAAGATCACGTACTCGTGACGCCTGCGGCAAAAAGGATGTTCTACATCCGCCGCCAAGTTTTGTTAGTGATGGCGCTGGCTAGCAATTCCAAGGTTAGTTCTAGTACTAACACATAAATACCCAAGAAAGTGGATGGGGAAACCGCGCCGCGGTAGCTCAATTGGTTAGAGCATCGGACGTGTAATCGAAGACGTGGGATCGTTCCCCACTTGCGGCAAGTTGTTTTTTTCATCCACTTTCATTGCCATTAATTTATCATTTCTTTAATTCAGTTAGTAAGTACAAGTAATTTGCCTTATGTTTTCCTTGGTGTCTTTGTTTCTTGGCTTCTCTTGATATGATTATCGAAAATACAGACACTGATACACCTCTTACCGAATGTATCGTGATACACATACTAGATATCCAAGGAGTATCTTATGATTGTATCTAAGATAAATGTATCTCCTATACTACCTATCTCTGGCAAACAAACACCGGATATAGTGCGAGTTAAGTTGACCCGAGGCGTCAGGTGATCGACACCTCGGGTTCAGCACCAACATGCCGTCGTTGTCATGCTGTCGTTTTCATTTCGTTGCCTTCACGACATTGTGACGCTTTTGTTGTCATGTCATCGTCATCTTTCCGCCAGTTTGACTCTGTTGCTGTCACTGCGTTGTCATGTCGTTATCGTCATACGGTCGTCATCGTTCCGAATGAAGTGCTAGAACGCTCGTGTACGGTGTCTTAGGTAGACGTTAAAGAATCCTATAGCTGGTCAAAATTAATCGAGTGCTTTGTTACGGCATCCCTTACCAGCTTTGAGACGTTAAGCTCTCCACATTTTTTTAGATTTGGCTACATGAGCGCCTGCTATAAATGAGCTGAACCCAATACGTTACTGCCTCTGTGCGACTATGGAGGCTGTCTGTGTAGGAAGGTATCGCTGGCAAATGAAGGCCGTACAGTCATGGAACTCTGCAGTTCCGGCCCGACACGGCCGGAGACCTTCGCCTCCTGGCGAGACGAAGACGTCGTTAACCGTTTTGCCTTCTTTTATTTCGAGGAAGCGCAGATCTTGCGCCAGGCAAATGACATCGAAGGATGCATTCTTGCCTTTATGTTGCCGATGCTGCTGCTGTCACGCGTACGTCATAAACACGGCCTCTCGTGCGTCACCAGTTCGAAAATGAAAGCAAGAAAGTGTGTAGCCCACGGTCGTGCTTGAGCCGCCCGTATACCTGAGTGGCCTTTGCCACCGTACACGTTGCGTTCATTTGCACACGTTATATAATTTGCCTCTTTCGGCCGTGCCGACAAGGCGTCGCCGAGAGTGATGTCACGTGCAACCTCGATTACAACTTCGGCGAATTCGCATCTCAGAAAGGCTCCGCGCGTTTTCTTCCCAACAGCAGCGGCCCGCGTCGTCAACCGTGCGGCTTCGCAGTAAAGAAAACGGAGGATGGCCCGAAGGAAGTGATGGGCGAAGTAAGCGTCGAGTGAAAAGCCGTCACCGCGAAGCACGCGTGCTCGTCTGACGCGGTCATCTGTCGGACGCCACGTTTTCTGGCGCTACGAGGCCGTTTCAGAGAGGACCACTTCCGGGGCGAAGCCAACGAGGGGGGCGGACTTCTCGTGTACCTGTCACAACTGGGAAATTGCGACGGAAATAAGCGTGGGGTTTTCGCATCGATCTTACGATGACGACAGATAACAGGGAAGGGCCTGCTTGGCAGAAAGGAAAGATCACGCGGCTGCGAGCTAAGCGAAGACGGGAGCAGCTCGGTTTGTTAGGAGGTAGAGCCTTCGGCAAGACGTCTGGCGGCCAGTGACCGCTAGAAGCACTCCTGACTGCAAGTGAATCCCGGCTGGCATTTTGGAAATGTGCCGGTAAAAAAATTTGTCGCCTAAATTGTAGGACGTTTTCAATCGTGGGGTTCACACGCTTCGTCCTCGCTCTGCGTGTCCTCAGAAAACCTGAAATATGTTAGGATTGAAATGCTCCCTGGGCACATTCCTAGTTTCATATAGAACGTTATGCATTCAGCCATTCATATGAAAATAAGCGAAAGTTTTCGCCATGAAGCGGGAATCAACAAATTGAGAGAGAAGAGAGAAATCAAGGACAGGAAAAGCAGGGAGGTCAACCAGAGGAACACCCGGTTTGCTACCCTACACTGGGGGTGGCGGAAAGGGGAATAGAAAGAGGAAAAAAGGGAGAGAATAAGCACACACACAAGCTCACCCTCAAAGCTCATATAAGAGTTTTGTTACTGCATGTCACAGTAGTGCAGCGAGATGCGCTGTCCGAGATGGGCTCTGCAGGCGTGTGCACGACAGCTTTTTCCAGAGGCCGCGGAGAGGCGCCCCAGTAAGCAACTACAATAGCAAACAGACTGCAACCACGTTGACAGGTGAAATACGGCTGACACGACTACACGCAGCGTAGAATTACGTGGTGCCCGATAAACTGTGAATTAAGGCACCGAAGTGAAAACGAACCTGCAACCCTCAGACCCTGGCCTCAAGTACGCCACCTCAAATATGAGCTCCACAAGGGGTTCGGAACGGTTAGTGTTGCAGAAGTGCACGTAAGTTAAAAGAGGTATGGTGGCGAAATCGAGAACGATGCCACTGAATATTCACGACATGCCGTAAATCTTTAACACTAGTGCGCATGATGAAAAGCGAAGAACCCGAGCAGCAAATGGGACCGATACATTGTCAAAGCGAGGAGAGTGACATGGGTAAAAAAAATTATGAGCCATTCCACTCTTCGAAAGTGGATGACCAGCGAATCTGTGTAGCATACGACAGAGAGGTGACAGAATTTAGAACAATGGTACGAACACATTTATTGTCTTGATCGGTGATCATCGTGACGAAAGGTACCCACACACATTTGTTTTTATATATTCGCTATATACATTCGTATGTACATTCGTATTTTCATTTCGCGATATAGAGAGGCAAAGAACTTGAGACCGAAATCACCGCACCGACTGGCAGTGTGCCAGTGCCGTCAGCTAGCGCCTTCGCAAAGAGAGGGGCAGTTTGGGAACGCTGGCATGATGAGCGGCAACGGAGCCAGGGGGGGTATTCTGTAACAGTCCACCAGTTGGACTCTTACAGAATATAATTGATATAAAACAACATGTTAGCAGCCGAATGAGCGCATGGTGGTTTGTCTGCTTCTACGGGTAAATTCTCATTTTTATTCAGAATTGACCTTATATAAAGAACATTTTCACAAACATCGGTCAAAAGACACCGAACTATATTTAAGTACGAACGCAGCCCCTGCAAAAAGTATCTCTAGCCTCCACATTGTTGCACTTGATGTATGAAACGGAGTATAGGTGTGGAAGAAGACGACTACGACAATCGCGTGAGCAGTGGCACGAGCGCGTTCGCGCGGTTACGCCGACGGGCGCTAACAAGGCAACTGTGGAAAAAGACGACAACGAGCGCACGAGCAGTGGCACGAGCCTTTACTGATGATGATAGTTTACGCTCGCACACATGAAAATTTCACGGATCCATAGCCACAAACAGCTTCGCTGTAAAAAGCAATATTATTGGAATTGTCCATCGGCAGTGTTCGATCACAGGATCTCTTGCACCGAAGCCCAATATTGAAACCATTACGCTAGAGATGCTTTCTTTTTCTCTATTCCCAGCTTGGCAACCAACCTAAATACGTGTTTGTGATCACAGGTCCCACTGGTCTTATATGTGGTGAAGCATTGAACATTGACATCACATTTTCATCGCAGTCAATCGTATTATACGCATCACGTACTTTGAAAATTATTTCCACAAAGTACTCATGCGCAGATTGGCCTTTAATATTGTAGTGTCTATATGCCAACAGATTACGCCAGACTGCATGCAGCCCAAGTACAAAAAAGTCACGTCGATCTGTTTAAAATCACGTTCGTGCAATTAAGAAACGGATGTGGTGGGGATTGAGGGGTTTGCCTCTTTTAAAAATTTAGAGGACGCTCAAGCTTCGGCTTTAAGAGTGGAACGTAATAGCATTCAAAGATCCCTGACTGCTTCTCACGCTTCCCGGCAACTGCGGTTTATGCAACCGTAACGTTTACCGGGAAACGCTGGCAGCGAACGCTATGCCCGAAGGGCGAGCTTGCTGGTAGAAACGCGGCCTCTTGCGTGGGCCGCGGACGCACGGAGGCGAGCGCCATCTGGATGGTGATGCAAGGAACCGGGCGCGCCGTTCTATATGGATGGTAGAAACTCCGGAAAAAAAAGGGTTGTGTTCGAGTTTCCGCGTGATGAGTTTCCGAGATAACACAATTATGTTATCTCGTATGTTCAAATTACAATCCGACGCTATCATGCCTGTAGGTTGTGTGTAAGCCGTACTTCACGGTTTTTCTGACGCGTTTCACTTTGAGAAATTTGGTTAGTTCACTAACGTCTTCGCGCTACACGTAGTGCCTGCGTGGTTGGGTGTGCGTGGTTCGGAATGATTTTTCGCTCACAAGACGGTCGACGCTGGACGTGGGCGCCGGATTTTCTGCGGCAAGGGATCCTTCGTTAACAGTTCTGTGCGATATATTACGCCACGGACGCATGCGTCGACAAGCGGCATAGAACGCCCTTATGAATTTCTCGCGGTCAAGCCAGAGCGTTGAGACGCTTGGCGGATTTCAATTTGGCCACCTCGACAGGCTTAACCGTTGTAGCGATTGTATGTGGTCACATAGTCTTGTGCACTTAGAAAAGTAGATTGCTCTGAAGTTTAGGACAATGAAGGCACATAAAGAATAATAAACTAAGCAACGAGAACGTCTGACTCCACAGACACGAAGATCAGATCAGACAAATCCATGTGCTACCCATGATGTCCCATGGTGGCTGAACGATCACAGCACCAGAGTTCTCTCTAGTAATTGTTGTGCGAAACTCTATGCAGTAGGGTACGTGAAACGCCTTGTGCGTGCTGAAGAGGGTGTATGGGCACTAGAATACTGAAATGGCGTAATCAAAGACACAATTTTTTTTATTTACAGAAATACTGCAGGCCACAAGGGCCCAAGCAGGAAGGGCGAAAGCACAAGCTCATAAACAACACTACGCACCAATGAGCAACTAAAAATTATAAAATAAATAGCAACATTCAGAATAACAAATTGTCACAAGCGCTAAGAAATACAATGAGAAAATGCTGATACAGAAACAGTAATATTATCAAGTGGATTGCAAGGACGAAGAGTTCTAGTTATACAAAGATAATAAGCAGTCAGGTTACAGATTATTCCAGTCATTAAGTGTTTGCGGAAAGAATGAGAATTTAAATACGTTTGTTCTGGCAAGCTAAGGAAGAGAAAGCTTGTGCATATGACGAATGCGCTAGGGAATCAAGGGGGGATAAGTAGAGGGCTGGCTCGAGCCCGAGCTTCCGATTAAGTAATGAATACAAAAACTTTAAACGCTGATCTTTGCGCCGGGATTGTAATGAGGGAACCTGATTAGATTCCATAATTGACGAGACGGAATGCTGGTGGTCGTATAAAGAGAAAATAAATCGCACATCTTTTTGCTGGATTCTTTCAAGCGCTTTAATGTTAACGTTAGTGCGCGGGTCCCCAAATAATATAAGCATACTCAAACTTAGGACGGGTGAAGTGCTCATACGCCAGACGCTTTACGTGTGGTGGTGCATCTTTAAGCTTGTATCGTAAAAAGCCTAGTTCGCGAAAAGCAGCAGACGATGCATAAGCAATATGGCTGTTCTAGCTTATGTTGCTTGCCGGAGTAACACCTAGATGTAGTTATACTCACACACCTAAGTTAAGGGTTTAGAGCCTATGAAATAAGAAAATTTAAAGGGGTTAAGTCACTTTGTGACGCGAAGGAGCACAGATTTATCATTGTTCAATATCATACCCCATTCGTCATACCAGGTAAGGATATTATTGAAGGCTATGTTAAGGGCAACTTGATCACCGGCGACATGGATATCATTATAAGGAACGTAATAATAATAAGCGAATAAGCCGATCTTTATTGGTTCATTAATAACTGTGACTAAATAATTAACGTAAATAAGGAACAAAAGTGGCCCAGGACACTGCCCTGAGGCACACTTGATGATATCGGAAGAGTGCCTGATTTTTTTCCTATTAATTTCAACATATTTCCTGCCATCATTCAATTACGCGGAAACCTAGCAAATAAGAAAATCCGGAAGGTAAATCATATGTAGTTTCTGATTAATTTGTCGTGTAGAACGCGATCGAAAGCCTTGCTGTAATCTAAAGGCTCAATCACACTAGGCCAACACGACACCGATTTCGGTCCAGCGACTGTCAGCGACAGCGTTTTTTCCTTCGTGTCGACGCCTCTGTCACACTGTACCGACGCCGAGCTCTCCGCCGACCGTCGGCAGAGTGTCGGCGTCGGTAGAGTGTGACTGAGGCGCCGACACGAAGGAAAAAACGCTGTCGCCGACAGTCGGCAGACCGAAATCGGTGTCGTGTTGGTCTAGTGTGTTAAGAAGGTCATGTCAATTTGACCATTCCTATCTAGAGTGTGAGCCAAAAATCAACAACGGAAGCCAGCTGAGTAACGGTTGAAACGCCTTTTCTAAAAATATGTTGGTAAGATGATAATATGTTATTGTCGTCTGAAAATTTTGTTATAGCTGGTGGCCACAATATGCTCAAGAAGCTTACAAGAAGAAGAAATTATAGATATGGGGCGGTAATTTAAAACTGACAACGGATCTTCCTTTTTAGTATGGGAACTATGCATGCTAATTTCCAATCATGAGCAATGTAAGAGGTCTTTAAGGAAGACTGAAATACAATTACGAGAAACATCGCTTATGATTCAGCATAGCGGTGAAGGAAGGCGTTGGGTATACTATCCGGTTCGGGTGATGACTTTGCCTTTAGTTTCAACAGCATGTTCAACACGCCTTCTTAAGACACAAGATTAATATCAAAAGGATTTGACGACAGACCTCGGAGCTTTAAAGCGACAGCGCTATGGGCCCCGTGCCGCAGAAGATCCGGCGTCGGACGTCGTCGCTTCAGCATGAAGAATTTCTAACCACATTCCGAATCACGTATACTCAATGACCCTTGTACCGCCAAAGTTGCTCATACCTTGTATTTCGTTCTTTACAAAGTTATTCCTCGGAATTTTGAGAACGGCAGCCCACAAACAAATAAAAAAAACACCAACAGCGCATGTCTTTTATGCTAGCTCTTCTCAGACTGAAATATTAAAAGTGCGAAACAAAAACAGGAGATGGACTCACGCAAGAGGCCGCGTTTCTACCAAGATTTCTACCAGAAAGCTCGCCTTCGTGCATAGTGTTCGCCACCAGCGTTTCCCGGTAAACGTTACGGTCACCCAATCTGCAGTTGCCGGGAAGTATGAAAGCAGTCCGGGGTCATTGAATGCCATAGCGTTCCACTCTTAAAAGCGAAGCTTAGGCGTCCTCCAAATTTTTCATAGATGCAACAGAAAACACACTATGAAATTGAACATTAAAATTGTCAACAACAACCTGCGGATCATCCAGTATTTTATTGTTATGTGAAATCTTATGTACTGGTTGCTTGTGGTCCTTAATATAATTCCAATACTTCCCAGGATAATCTTTAATAAAATTTGACAAAATAGTGCTGAAGTAAAAGCTTTTTGCTTTTTTAACAGCCTCAGAGAGTGCTGTTCGAAGTTCATGCAATGCATCTGAAGAAGACCACTGGTTTCTCAAACGTTTGGCTCTGCGCTTCAGGTGAATGATAGGTCTATTCATCCAAGGGGTATATTTGTCCGTTTTTTTTAAAATTTTGTTGATACGGAATGATCGAGGAAATATAAGCACATTTTTTTAAACTTCACCCAAAGCAGTGAGGGATCGTCCTCTGAAAATGCAATGAACTCTGTTTCGATATGATTCAAGGTAGCATCGTCATCAGCACTCATGTAACTTTTTACAGATTTAAACGTAGTCAAATTCTTTACGTTAACAGTACGAAGTGCAAATGAAAGAAAAACCAACAAACGATCAGAAAAAACTGGTTGTACAGAAACATTGTAGCCGACAATGAACCTATCTACAAACGCCAGATCAAGCACGGAACTTGAGTTTCTGGCAGTACGCGTGGGTTCACAATCTGCGCAAGGTTGTTATCAATGATAATATCAAACATAACATTTGCCTTACGTGCACGTTCATGATTGTAAGATAAGCGGTTCCAGGTAATTAATGGAAGGTTAGAGTCACTGACACGTATAATGTTATGTTTATTATGAAGAAGTAAGTGATTTCGTAAGGCAATTAAGTCATCAGGAGATGAATCAGGGCGTCTGTACACAGCACAAAGGACAAAAACAGTACCAGAGGTATTCAAATTAAGGCATAAGCATTCAGCATCAGCGATTATGTCTGACATAATACACTCAGTACTAGATTTAATAACTGCACCAACTCAGCCGCCTCTAGATGGTCTGTCATGGCGATATATTTTATGTGAAGGCGGAATCAAGACATGATCACAAATATCCTTGTGCAGCCAAGTCTCAGTGATTACGGTAACTTGTTGATTCTGAGAGAGAAGGACTGCCTCAAGCTGGTCTGTTTTATCAATAAGGCTACGTGCGTTCACATTTATAATCGTGATATTATTAAAGGAGGAATTTCACGAAGACCGCGGCATTGCATGAGCATTTGAAGCACTCTTATGCTCATTCTTTAAGTCGTCCCAAAAAAACAAATCGCCATTGATCCGTAATTTATCGTGGATCAGTGACAATTTAGTACCTGGCTGTTGGTTCAATTTAGCACTCTCCCAAAGCAGGCTTCTTATTATTTACGCATTAGAAAGCCTACATGCCTAAGCTACGTTACAGCTAGTGGGAGTCTTACGGTCTGATTTTTGCAATCATGCTCGATTCCTATTCTTTGTCATTATTCGTTGGTTTTCCAGAGGGCGTTCGGGCACTAGGGGTAAATAAATGTTTTCCCTGCTGGTGACGCGCGACACTGCCCTGCATCTCTCGAGCCCGCCGCGCTCGTATAAGAAGGTTGGGGCTCTTGCGCTTGCCTCAATGCTACGCGCTTGCATTCGCCGTGGTCAAAGGGGTCTTGCTGATCTTGTATGGGTCCGGCGTGCTTTGCGCAATCATGCATGATTCCGCGTGGTCCGATCAACGGTGCGTATCCGCCCCAGCGTTGACGATCATCGATGGAAAGGCGCTGTGAAGCGACGGACGCGGTCCCGTAATCGCGTGACAGCCGCGTCTCCGACGCTGTCCACCCAGCGACGTAAGCGTACGTGGCGCGTCCCGGTTAGAGTTCGAGAGTTGACGTCTCCGCGGGCGCACCGCGTGTATTCGGGCGTATGCAAAATAGGGGAAGGGCGGAACTGGCTGGGGGCCATCCACTGTCAAAGTTTCACATTCCAAACGCCGATGCCTTCAGGTCGCTGACTTGATGTTCACGGTTCAGCAGTGTCGTGCTTTCGCTCGGACGTCACTTTACGCGTGTTGTATACGCAGGTTCCCGGTCTGATAACCGCCGCCACTCAACATTGTGCTTGATCGGGAAAACACGTGGAAACGCCGAGTGCTCCTCTTAGAATAGTTGAGGTGTCCTCCACTTGTCCGAACGCGCTAAGATGGCAGTGGTGGCGTTGCAGGAAGCGGGATTTGCCTGGCATGTTTGCCCGGCATTTTGTGCGCCTGACCGTATCGCTTTCTTGCGTGGTTAACGCGGGTATTTTACGAAACGTTCGTTAATTCAGTGTCACGAAAAAAAGAAGGCAATCAACAGGCGCAGAACAAGTTTTCTGATCACTCTCAGCACTTGAAGGAGCATTACGATGTAGCGGTAATTGGAGATCGTTGGGGAGAGGCCTTCGTCTGGCGGTGAACGTAAACATAGGCTGATGACGATGACTTGAAAGCTCGCGGAGGGAAGACCCTTCCTTTGTCTGAAGCAGCTCTAGGTCGAATTGAAGGTTAAGAAAAAAGGAAATGCTTGGCTGCAGTGCGTGTAATAATAAGAAACGCGCATATCACTCTGGAACCCGAATGGGAAATATGTGCAGACATCATGCAATTGCTGTACAAAATTACACCTTTTCTTTTTACTGTATGTGACAGCGTGCAGATAAGAGCTCCAAGCTGAGTTTGGTGATTCCGTCTTGTCCGATACGCCGGCGGCAACACCTGTCGTCATCATCGTTATCGTGGTGTCATGCCATGTCCTGACGCTCCTAGTACGACGAAATAGAACAAAGCGCTCCCCACCACTGCGACCACTATGATTCTATTTTATATCCTCGATTCTTGGTCCTCTGGTCGTACCGAGACATACAAAAGACATGTTGTCACAGCTCCTCGTGACTTTATTATGAATAGGAACTTCATGCTGTCTTTTTGAAAGCGGTTCACTATAATTGTACGCAGAATCTGATTTTGTGCAGGTTGACGTGAACTTGCATTATTTTTATATGCTTTATTCTTTACTGGGTTTTAATTTCATACCATGACTGTGCAGATAAAGACTGTTCTGGTAACGCGCGTTACGTTCGCATTTCGCTGATACAACGCGCAGCGACTATGCGTATACTATAGGAGATTATGCCCGAGTTAAATGGTGCTCTATTCGTGCGCCATTTTTTCTTTCTGCCTTGTTTTCCTTACTGCATGCTTGTTGTTTTATTCACGTTCTTAAGTAGCTGTAGCTTATTTTTCATGATTTGTATAACTGGCCCTTTGGTGACCTATTTTCCCACGGTGTCATCACTTAAACAACAACAACAACAACAACAACAACAACAACAACAACAACAACAACAACAACAACAACAACAACAACAACAACAACAACAACAACAACAACAACAACAACAACAACAACAACAACAACAACAACAACAACAACAACAACAACGTCGACGACGACGACGACGACGACGACGACGACATGCCCCAGCGGCAATTAGCACTTGTGAGCAGAACGCACTAATCATAGTTCTGTCGCGAAAATTCGGCTCTTGATAATTTGTGCGGTTTTTTTTCCCCACCCGAACCCTTGGCGCGCACAAGGGTGTGTCAGTGCATGTATTTCGGAAGCCACATCAGGCGATATCCAGTGGACGAGCACGACGTTGTGTGCACAGTAAATAAGTTTTTTAGTCATAGACACACTGCAAGTGGTGGCTTGTGTACGTGTACCTCGGAGGCGACAAGAAACGCATCATGGAGCGCGCGTTGAAAATTTTCATTGCGTCAACGACTCCAGTCAGTGATTGCAACCTCCTGCGCCGATTAAGCTCTATCATGATCTATCAAACGTCTCTATAGTATGGTGCTGAAATCGCTAGCCTTGAATTTTTTGTGGTTAGTTTTACATGAGACGACAGTCCGCAGTAACATGTCGTGCATCAAATGGTGGTACTAGCGTGAACGACGGGGACAACGGCTCTAAAGCACAGGTAACGGGCTAATCCTTTCTAGCTCTATACTCGTCTCGTCATGCGGCGAACGAACTGCAACCTGTCCAAATTTCCGTCCACGCGTCGCTGATCGCGCACGCTTCGAATGGTGGCCGCTAAATCTCCAAGTTCGTCCCAAAAACCATAGATATATGTATAAATACGTAGGGTTGGCATCATCACTCCAGTGCAGATGACCTGCTTTCCTTCTCTTAATCTTTTCCTCCCCTCCCACTGCAGGGTAGACAACTGGTTTCAGCCCTAGGTTGTTAACCTCCCTGCCTGTAATTTATGATTTTCTCTCTATCTCTTCTTCGTCCTTGTCATACACGCCTCTTCTGTATACCGCACGGGCATGTTGAGATTCCTCGTTAAAAGGCGCACCTATTTCTGAAAAGGCTTACGCAAATTACCCAGATCGTTTATATGAAGGAAAAAAAAATGAAACGAAAGGTAACTCGCTGCCATACCTATTTTAATGGGCGTATCGAGTCAGCACAAACTTGTATAGCACACAAAACCTTCCTTTCACGTTGTGTTACGCTCATGCAAGGACGAATCTCGAGTGATAACGACAAAAGTAACAATCTTCGTCCTTATAGTGCGAAGGAAGATGTTGTACTGTTCTCGAAACTCTTCGCAACCTTGGTAGTGCTTACCCTAAACGCTTTCCCACGCAGAATGCGAAACCATTAGCGGGCATTCGCCGGTAGGTCTCCCGCCGGGCCGAGTAATTACCGATGACACGCGTAGATAATACGCGAGATATTGCGTGCACGCGGACCGGATGGTTATTGACTTCTCCCGTTCTGCCTTGCTGATAGGCGTTTATAACATGCGCGGTGGCTCATCCTACACCAAGTGCAATCAGAAAACGTTGCCTCTTCTCGGCGAAGGGGGGCACAGTTGTTTGAGGAATGCTGATTAACGCAGCGAAACAAAGAGGATTGCCTTGCGGCTAATCGTCGCCGCCACGAGACGACGAAGGGCGGCGCACACCGTTGGCGGCGCCGATCGGTCCTTCCCGACAGGTTATTCCGGCACGCGCCACCGTTGTGGTTTCCAGCTCAATGACATCGTTGTACGCACGGTCGTGTGAAAGTGCTCGAAACGTCACGATGGCAAGGCCCTCGGGTTTCTCGAAACCTGCAAGGCGCACCTTGACAGGTTGCGGAGGTTTCGTTCTCCAGCGAGATTCGCTTCCCGTCCTTCCGTGTCCTTTCCGTCCGATTCTCTCATCCTCTCGCACTTATGTCAGTACTCATCCATGTGCATTAGGTGTTCGTTCAATAAGAATGATGACATCATGACATGTTATTAGGACCCTGGTTTATCCAGACAGCACGTAAAACTTGTGATGACATTGAAATCTGCGACACTTATTAAACTTCTTAGTCTGCTATCGAATCAAATCAACAAACACCCATACTGGAGAAGTAACTTTACGCTCGAGCGAAGTGTCATTTGCGATCTACGTCTTTACGTCTTCGTCGATAACGTATGACTTGTGTCGTCATGCGTGGGCCGGCGTCTCATTCAGCAGCCCGCGTTGCATTCTGGATAAGACGGACAAAAGCCTTGCCAACGAGCTGCGAATGCGACAAGACTGTACCTCGCACATTATTTGGGTCCTCTTGCAATCAATCTAGTTTAGAAATTGAGCAAGACCTGTGTACTGCGCACGTCTGAGTTGGCTTATGGTCGATACCAAAACAGGAAACGCGAGGGTGGCGGTCCCGACGGACGCTTGTGCTGAAAGTTTCGGAGGCGCTGCTTTACTCCCCAGAGATTTTAAGTATGAAACGTTAAGCAGTCAACAAAAAGAAAAAAGAAGAAAAGTGGCAGCTACTTCAGCGATTATTTTGGTTCTGAACTCATTCACTGCGACAGCAGCGTTCCCCCACAGGGAAGACGACCACCTTGTTTTCGGTTGCCTGCTTCTTCCTCGAATAATTGGGTTCGCCCACTACGCAGAAATTGACGAGAAAACAGCGGTTATAGGGTGGTTTGTAGGGGGCATGAATACGGTCGTATGGAAAACTTATTAATTTAGAGGAATAAATTGAAACGAATAGGTATTTATTTTGATCATTAAAATTAAATGTAATTGTCTGATAGTAAATAAAAAATAGTGTGAATTCGATGAACAAGTACTGAGATTTTGTTGCTTGGCGTGTACGAAACTTCCCTTTGGTATGACACAGTCATGCATGTTGTGGAATTTGAACCACGCGCGCGGACAGATTTAACTGTCTCAGACTCCATCTGTCGCAGTGAGCTGCATTTATTAGTTAAAATTGGTAGCTTTATGGCACTTTTTATTTGAAGCTGTCTGGCCAAAGGCACCATTTTCTTACTTCAGTGTTCTTGTAAATCAGTATTTTGGCTGCAGCAAAGGAGAAAGGGGCTGTTTTAAAAGAAGTCATTTTTTGTTGTTGGTTGAGGCTGTCCAACATTTTACTGTTTAAATATACTTGATTCAAATAATCTTGGCGCATCCCGTCTGTTTTCGTTTGCTTTGCGTAAAACAGTCACATTTATTTGTTTCCATCGTCCAGTAGCACAATGTCCAAGCACCTACCTGCCCAACGTGACTGCAGCGTGGCGATTGACATGACCTGAAAATTTGAAATCTCCTTGCACCATTTTCTTACTTCACTTTTTTTTTTTTGTAAATCATTATTTTGGACGCAGGTAAGAAGAAAGGCGCTGTGTTGAAAGGATTCATGGCTTTCAGGCTCGATGAATCGTTTCTGAAGGTCCCGCACAGGGATTACTCAACTCTGAGGCCAGCACATTTACTACAACTGATGTCACGAGCGAAATTATCCAGGGCCAATAACAAAATTTCAGCGATTTCATTTTCTCTTTACCATATCCAGTGCTGCTACATAGGGCACTTTACAGCTGTGAATTCTGTGAGCTACTATGTAAACAACGTGACGTTGTCGCTACGTCGACGTTGTCGGCATTAACGTTGTCGGTGCTTTCGACGTTGTTTTCCACCAAACAAATTATTCTCGGTGCATCCTCTATCGGTGGGTATGTGTCGTGTTCGAGTTTCATCATCATCATTGTCATGTACTACGCCTTTCTTGTGCCGCCGACGCTGTTTTCACGGGCATGAAAACGAAGAAATCCGCGCGAACGCGCAACCATCACGTCGAAAATAATTTCCATACGATGCACATAATGTAATCCTCGTTTACTACAGTATTTCTTGTTCTGGCCACCGAAATGTACGCAGAGACGCCAGTGCGCTCCGAGTCTGTGTGTAGCGCAAGGCCTTGCACTAAGTGACCAGCATTATTGTTGCGCGATATCTCAGTGGTTTGCGCGCCCGACTCTTAATAATACACGTTGCTTCATTGGCGTGGGTTGGAGGTGGTTGTGGAGAAGTTTTCATTTTTCTTCACGCTGTGGCAATAGCCAAGCTGGAGGATGACGACGTGACCTGACGACGACGAATGTCATCGCTGTGGGTGGTCGATGACGACAGCGGACGTCGTCAGCGTAACATAATGTACGGATGGTTGGGGACGGACGGTACGTGACGGACGGACCAGGGGCAAACCTAATTTCGAACACTGAACTGCGGTCGCGGTAAAACAACAACTAAATTCTGGCGTTTCACGTGCCAAAACCACGATTTGATTGTCGGGCACGCCGTAAGGGGAGGACTCGGGATTAATTTTGGCCATTCGGGGTTCTCTAACGGGCGCCTAAATCAAAGTACACAAGCCCGTTTGCATTTCACCGCCATCGAAATGCTGCCGTCGCGGCCCGGATCGAACCCGCGGTCGGTCACCGTCACACCGTGACGTTGCTGCTCGTTTCGCTCCACGAAGTCGCGCGACTTGCGTTTTTAAAGGTGTGAGGCCACTGACATACCGAGTAAACAGTTGATCAACTCTCTCCGGAAACGCGTGATAAACATGCTGCCGGCGCCGCTGTCGCACCGCGCCAATAACAGCAGTTGGGAAATGTGGTTGGCACCCGTCAACATGTGTAGACGGCTATTTTGCAAAGGGCGTAGCGCAAGCACTCAATGCTTAAAGAAAAAAGAAAAAAAACAAGAGAAAGACAATACTGTGAAATGTTCGACTATTTAAGCCCCCTTTAGCTACGCCATCTCTCACGCAAAACAAACAAACAAGTTCTGTTTGATGCCAGGTGTAGAAATAATTTTTCTACTAATTTCAAAAACGGGAAATCTCGCTGCTTACGTCACATACAATATATGTTGTGCCTCGTGCGTACACAGACTATGGCATGAGGACCCTTTCTTTATACGTGCCGGCTAATTTTAATAATTTGAATGACAATGAGATCACAGGTGCATTTAAAGAAATGAAATTATTCTTAAGGTCATGGGTGACATCTAATGCCAAGATTTGTTGAACGGTTCCTTTAGGATTTTGTAAGCACGTATACAATGACAGATCGCCTTCAGAACACGGCTGCATAGTACGTACCTTTTTCGCATTGTGTTACTCATCGGAACCTGTTTATGCTAGCCTGATTGCGAAGTTACCATCATCATCAGCCTGGTTACGCCCACTGCAGGGAAATGCCTCTCCCATGCTTCTCCAACTGCCCCGGTCATGTACTAATTGTGGCCATGTCGTTCCTGCAAACTTCTTAATCTCATCCGCCCACCTACCTTTCTGCCGCCCCCTGCTACGCTTCCCTTCCCTTGGAATTCAATCCGTAACCCTTAATGACCATCGATTATCTTCCCTCCTCATTACATGTCCTGCCCATGCCCATTTCTTCTCCTTGATTTCAACTAAGATGTCATTAACTCGCGTTTGTTCCCTCACCCAATCTGCTCTTTTCTTATCCCTTAACGTTACACCCATCATTCTTCTTTTCCATAGCTCGTTGCGTCGTCCTCAATTTAAGTAGAACCCTTTTCGTAAGCCTCCAGGTTTCTGCCCCGTACGTGAGTACTGGTAAGACACAGCTGTTATACACTTTTCTCTTGAGGGATAATGGCAACCTGCTGTTCATGATCTGAGAATGTCTGCCAAACGCACCCCAGCCCATTCTTATTCTTCTGATTATTTCACTCTCATGATCCGGATCCGCGGTCACTACCTGCCCTAAGTAGATGTATTCCCTTACCACTTTCAGTGCCTCGCTACCTAACGTAAACTACGGTTCTCTACCGAGACTGTTAAACATTACTTTAGTTTTTTGAAGATTAATTTTTAGACCCACCCTTCTGCTTTGCCTCTCCAGAGCAGTGACTAGTTATATTTGCTGTCAATAACTTTCTTTAATCTACCTCATAGACTTTAATATATATTTCCTAACAAAATTTTTTTGTCTCAATATTATTTTATTTTATCTTTTAGTGTTTTATTAATCTACGCTATTAAGCTACGCAGACAAGCAATGTTGCTTATGCGGTCTGGATATGTAACTTTGACGTGAATAGAAATAATAATAATAATAATAATAGTAAAAAGAAACAAATAATCAAATCAATCAATATATATATATATATATATATATATATATATATATATATATATATATATTTAGAAAAACGCCTCATATTTCTCCACTGTGGACACCGGCTTAACCTTGCTGCGGTGACATAAAATTTCATCAATCATCTGTGCCGGTATGGTATTCATGTCCCTCTTCGTCAGTGGTCCGCGAGGCAGTCCGCCTACGTTACGACCAATTTCGTCCATTTGTGAGCCATGCCTTGTAAGAAGGAAACAGAATCAAGCGAAATGAATCCTTACATCATACAGGCTCAATATTGGAACCGGACCTGCGTACGGCCCGGCGTGGCTGTTCGAAAGGTAATGTGCACTTTCACGTTAAGCCCCTTACCTGACGAGATGGGACGTGTCCAACAGTTCATTCGTTTGTGCCTATATGCAATGATCCTGAAAGGCAATAAGCCTCCGCGACAGCCTCAGAAAGAAAGGTTTTTTTCTTCCACTGCGAGCGTTGAACACTTGGCGCTTTCCGAAAGTGCTCACCATAGCTCGGCAAGAAGTTTGGAGGCTATTCGTCATTTTACTACGTCGGACCTGTTTGCTGGACTCTGGGCGACATAGATCGGAAGAGGGGAAAGTTTAATCATACGAATGCAGAAGGGTCGTCCTGATGCACGTTCCTCTAGGTAGCTACTCGGCGTTGGGGGAAAGGGAAGAGGGAAACAAAGGGTAACGAAAGAAGAACTGACAAGCATCGGTGTTTGAGAGACGCGCAGTGGCATCGAGAACTCGCACACGCTGCACGACTAGCAGACAGGGGCTCCTTAATGAAAATTTGAGAGGTTTGCCGGGCGACACACCTAGAAATTTACTCCAGATGGAAACGGTGAGAAGTGAAATGACAAGTACGGTGCACGTCCCAAGCACAAAACACTCCCCAACGCGCAACATGCAAAATCGAAGTATCTCATTGAGACCAAAGTCTCGTAGAAAAGTTAAAATGCGCCTTCATATAGCGCGGAACACACAGTGGGCGCTATAGACACATTAAACACTTTTGCACCCTTAAGAGAGCTGCTTGGACACATGGATAACATTCTTACCTTTAAGGGTCAGACACTTTCTTTATTAAATGTATTTAAGGAGAGGTTGGTGCCTATGTGTTACGCCGGCTACTCCTCTTCTCTTACGTGATAGTTATAGTCGGAAAGTTGTCAACAATCACCAAAATGGACAAATAAACACATGAACGAACATTCACATACTAAGCCTCAGTACTGCAATATAAATAAATGTTCGCGCAACAGAAGAGTTCACGTAGGATAAATACTCACAAAACCGAAATGCTCACACTCAACACATGAGTTCACACAGCATAAATGTTCACAAAACCAAGATATTCACGCAGAAGATGTTGAGCACGTGCTCCTTTTTACTATTTACGACAGCGAGCTTAAACTACACCTGCAATAAATAAAGCCGTAGTTGAACAGTGTGTACTAATTCTAACTACCAGGGTGCGAATATGTATGACTAACTGCGATGTGCCACGAGCAGTGTTCCACTGTTCGCACTTCAATCGTTAAGCCTAGTGCATAAATATGAAGACAAAATAAAGTGATAGACAATACTCCAAAGGTGTTCACGGCATCGGTTTTGCCACTAACCTTGATTTCGTTAGGAAAAAAAATGAAGTACACTTTTGGTAGGATCGGCACCGCCACTGTAAAAATACAGAGTCAGCGCCTACGAGTAACGTGTCGCCGTGTAACCAGTGAATTGTGGGCATGTTTTGCTAATAAAGAATGAGTTAGCCATACGCTGTATTTCAAAAGGGATGATAACCAATTTTCGACAGTTTTATTGGATTTTCTCACAAAAGAACGAATTTACGCCACCTTTCACACCGCTCGGTCGGCCCTGTGATGATGATGATCATGACATGAGCATCCGCTTCAAATCAGAGCAGCGGCACATCCCACCAAGCCCGTTCTCTAACCATTTAGAGCGCACGTCTTAGGCGCCCGTTCCTGCGGCGAGCGTCGGCGTCGGCGTAAACGAGCGAACGAGCACAGCGAGAGATGAATGATTGAACGCGGCGCGCAGCGGGGGATGAAAGACGCGAGGAGGAAAGCGGAGGAGGAGGGTATGGCGAAAAGGCGAGAAGAAGACGAGATGGCGCCAGAGTAGCTCGCGTCATCCGGGAGGTCTGTCAACGGCGACTGTTGTGAATCGCGCCCACGCGTCACCCACGCGCTGGCTCTCGCGATGTCCGGATTAGCGAGGCAGCCTTCGCTCCACACTTCGCTCCATTTACAACGTGCCGCACGAGACACATTGTCCGCGCCAACCAATATATCGCGATATGAAAACAGGTATAGAGCTGCGCTCAAATTTCGCTTTAGGGGGTATCGTAATCATCGGTGCATTCTTTCGCGTGTCTAAGAATTTAGTCTCGTATACTAAGCTACGCACTTTAGTCAATGTAGAAAGTGCAGTTCTCTTTTCCTTTACGCCAAAAATTTTCCACTCTTCTCTTACTATATTCTCTGCTGGAGTTGCCGAATTCACAAAGCTATCTGTTCGTAAGGAATGTTTGTCTTTGATCGGCCGCCTTCTCTAATATGTCCGACATGACGATTGGCTAACTTTTTCCTTTCTTACGAACACGCCTGGCGTAAGAGCGTTTTAAGAATAAGGGCCCAGATTCGTTTAAAGTCCAAGACCTTCGGGAAGGCTTACTTCCACATCTATCGCTAGACGTACACGTATACTGTGGCGCTTTTAGCGGAACACGTTGAATGGTTTCTGTAGAATTGCCTCAACATTTTGCACGAATCCTCTTTATACTGCCGACGCTCCTCGTTTTCAGACATACTGATGTGGCTTCGAAGAATTAGGTGATGTCGTTTGAATTATCACAGAGGGTTTTCTTTGTAATTTCATTCTTTGCTGTTCGATATAGTACTAGTTTTATGGCTGGCTCTCCCTCCATTGCGCTTATCCGGTATGATGTTTCTGCATCTGTGATTTAACACTGAACACTCTTTTCTCTTTCGGCGTCCACGACACCGACAGACAATAGAAGAGGACCATGGTAAGGGTTACTGGCTAGTTTCCTAGGGCTGTACTGGCAAAAATATTCTTCGCTAGGACTGTTCGTTAGCGCTAGCGGAAGCCAATGGCGATGTTGGGCGCATTATAAGCGGACAATGGCAAACTGCACTCACGAACTAAGAACACTGCGAATTCGTAAGTGCCATTTGCCATTAGATGGTCGCCTTCGATAATATTGTGTCCAGCATCAGGATTGCCTGTAATGTGCTCTTACGAAGGGTCGTAGCATTAGAACTATCGATGAATACGGGCCCTGGTTCGTTTTCTCCATTGTCAATCAACGCATTTCCTATACAGGTGCCTAAATAGCTCACTCGTCCACCTATTTTCCTTTACATGCATCAGTCGTCTTTCGAAGAAGATTTTGTTATTTGCTTCCCAAGTCTTGAACGATGCCGAGCTCATGTTTCCCTATGCTCCCTTATATGTGATTCTTCCATGTTCTCCCAGCGCTGGTATTCCAATAGCCTTCTCATTAGTGTGCAGTACAGATTGTACTACAGATTTTAAGCGCAGCATCGACGCAGCAGGCGTAAGTCCTGGAACCATTGCCCCACCGCCTTTCTCCTGCCTTTCACTTTGATTACCTCCATGTCTTTCCATGTACCTTGTTACGTTTCGCCTACAACGCGCGGTAATGCCGGCGCGGATGCAACGGACGCCGGGGCTTTGTTCAAAGCGGCGGACATTTTGGCCCGTCCGACGCCGCCGCGACGCCTACCCGCCAAGCGTGTCCAGGCGTGTTTCAGTGCCACGTGTCTTCGTGTGTGCGTGTGTGTGTGTGTGCCCTCGCTTGTCAAAGCGCGGCAGCCGGGGAGCGGAGTTCCCCGAATGAGGAGCCTGGACGTCTCTCGGCTCAACTGTTCACGCCGTCGTGTGGGTGAAGGTTGGCGATGCGTCACTACACTCGGTTCAGCAGGTCTCTCGGCCCGACAGTTCGCGCCGTCGTGGGCTCCTGCTGCGCCGTCCCGTGACCTTCATCCCGTGACCTTCCCTCCTTCCCTTTTGGACCGCGACGCCGGGAGTATAAGAGCAGCTGCCCCCGGACGCCAAGGGAGAGGCTCCGATTTGTACTGTTGAGTTACGTGCTCTCCCGTCTCTCCACTTCGGTCGACCTGACCGGCCGCTCTTTTGCTATGTTAGAATAAACAAGTTGTTCTGTTACCAGTCTTCTCATGCTTTGCCGGGACCTTCGGATGCTTCCAGTGCCCCAGGCCGCCAGGCCAACGCTACCCTTGGGGCTTGCGACCCATTGGCAATAACGGGCGTCAGAACCGAGACCCCAACAACTCGTGCCAGCGGTGCGATTACAACAACCTGTTTCCCTCTTTCGTCAGTACTGCTAGATATTTGTAATCACCTGCCCTTGATACGTGATTTCCATACATTGTGACCGGATTATCGGTCATTCATGGCTGCATCAGCGCGACCAAGAAACGGAGGGGACACCACACGGCGCTCACTCGTATCATTCATCAGTCGTGTCATAAAGTGACAGGAAGCCTGATTTCTGTGCACTCGTGGGAGAGTGACATCCACGCTGTGCTGGTCTGTGACTCAAAACAGGCAGCAATGTCGGCAGCAATGACCTCCTAGCACAGACCAACAGAGGGATAGAGAGACAGAGATGATAAATGAAAGGCAGGAAGGTTAACCAGGACTGAGCCCGGCTGGCTACCCTGTACTGTGGGAAGGAAAAGATTACGAGAAGACCGTTGCGAGGATACCTAGAAGGGTAATTTAACATCCAGCCTGGTTCAACATTCGATTTTACGTCCCTCTGACAAACTGCCAAGCTCAGACAGACGGCCGCGGGTGCTGAAGGATCCGTTGAGGACGGGTCCTTCAGCTCGGAAACTGACGCGCCGGAACAGCCGGGCGAAGCTTCGTCGTCGGGTCGTTCGGTCGGTCGGTCGCGTTTGACGCCTAGCGTTTTGCAACGCGACCCGGTGACGGCGTCTCGCGCGCGCGCAAGCTTGTTGTCGTCGTCGTCGTTTCGAAGGGGACGGAAGAGAGGGAGAGGGGCGGACATGCTTGCCAGCATCATCGTGGAGGGCGGGCGAATCGGCCGACCCGACCTTCGCGCCGGGCGGCTCGTGTCATGAACGACTTCGCGCGGCGCGCTCTTACGTCGCTGCTGCCGCCGACTCCTTTCTTCTCCTCGCTGCACGCACCACGCCGGCACATCGTCCTTTCTCGGCAACACCCCTCTCTCCTCCCTCCCCCCTCCACCCGCGCGGCGCTGCTGCCTTCCGAGAGAGCTGTCGCCGCCGTCCGTCCGTGGTGCGCGGTGGAAAAAAAGCGCGCCGGTCCAGTCGCCGCTCGGACATCGCTCAGCGGCAGCGGCAGCGCCCCACCGACCAGCGTCACCCTCCAGCGAGTGAGCGAGAGCCGTGCTCTGTCCACAACCACCGCGCTGCTGTCCGGCCCGGCAAAACCCGTGCACATACGTACAGCCAGCGAGCCAGAGGCGAGACACCCTCAGCAGAGAAATGCTCCCCACGGCGATGCTTCTCCACGTGAGTGCCGCCACCCGACCGCCGGCCCATTTGCCTCGTTTCGGACGCTTTAACTTCGCTCCTTTCTTGCTCTTCGTTTTTTATATTTATCGCCTTTTCTTTCTTTTCTGTGATTTCCTTACTGCTGCTTCTTCCTTTACGGTTTTTTTTTTTTCCTTAACGTTCGCTGCTACTCTCACGTGTCCGCGCGTGCGCAAACAACGGTCGCGCCAGTGGAGACACTGGTGCGATGAGTACTGCTGCGGAAGAGACGACGAGGAATGGAAGGGGTGTTTTCGGTGAACGCTGGAAAGGGTTGCCTTTCTGTGGGATGACTTTCTTTTCATTCATGCGTGCACTCGCCACTCGCTTTCCCCGAGCAGCGACAAGGCCGGCATACTGTAGCGATTCATTTCGCTAGATTCCATTGCTTTCTCATCAGCTACCGTTCATGACCGCTACTGATCCTTGTGATACCGTAGGCCGAGCCCCAATCGGATCACTGACGAAGCGCGAGATTAAGGAATGACATTGGAATTGAATCGTTGCGTATTCCTTTCTCTCAGTTCTATTCCTCTCTTGACATCCACCTTTCACGACTGGTCGATCCTGGTGGTGATAACATAGGAAGGCAGTCGCCTCTTCAACAACTGACGAAGCGCGGAACGGAAAAGTATTGGGATAGCCCAGCATTCACAATGCGTCGCGTAAGCGCTGCGCGCGAAGGGCCATCGCCGTCTCGTTATCACCTTAATCGCTGCCTGTAGTGTGGTGCGCCTCAACGCTGGTCCCGGAGGAAGCAGTCTTACGTAAGACAAGTTTTGTGAATGCGTGCTCAGGTCTTCAAGAGATGATGTCTGTACAAGGCTCGCGCTCCGCGCTTGCTGCTGGTTCGTTGAACTGAAACGAGTGTGTTGTCAACAACTTTGTTTATGCCGGCGGGGCCGCCTTTGGCTCTGTTTGCGCCAATACAACTTTTTATATTGCGCACGTCTTTGGTGTGATATTTAAGAGGGAGGTGCTGAGGCTCCTCCTAAAGTTCCTCCTTGATAGAGGGTTGGGAAGGGAATGGTGCGCAGTATGGGCCGTCGAGGTTCGGAAAGCGCGCAACGTATTGGACTCCGAGTGAACTTGTTTTTAGTAATTGGTGTTGTCAGTTGTACTGCGAAGTATTTCAGACCGTATCACCGTTGGTAGGTGGCGTTCAGGCGGAGCAATTACCGGCAACTTTTGAAAGGCTATAGTTCCGCCTGCAGCAAGCAACGCCCTTTCTCCTCCTCCTCCTTCTCCTCAAAAATTGGAATTGAATTGTAAATAAAATGTAGGAAGAGTAATTATTTATGGCACTGTATTCATGACAAAGAAAGATATAGATTAGCAGAAAATTCGAAGTATTAAGGGTCCGTATTTACAGAAATCTCTTAAGCTATAGAATAGTTCGTAAGAGGAAATGCCAGCCTAACCAGATGCGGGACGTGTTAGCGAAGGCACCCGGCCAATTGTGACATCACTTACGAACGAAATATCTTGTGAATTTACTCGTAGTTTTCTTGCTAACTCCGTTTTAGTATTATGCTTTTTTTATGCTTCTATAATATCGCGTCTAATTTAGGGCCTGCAAGTCAGAGCCACCTTCTGGACGACATTCATGCATGTGATATCTACGCGAAAGTTTATCTTCTTTCTACTTCTCGACTGGCACATCTCTCCACGTCCTGCCCCACTAAAATGCACGTAGAGTTATATAAAGGTTGCGAGTGAGATACTTACGTCAATTCTGGTGAAGATCAGCACCGATCGAGTTAGACAGAAATGTAAATCTCGCGATTACTTTGTTTCGCGTCAGAATTCCACGCTTGCTTGCTTTCGCTACCGGCAACTACAGTAATCGAAATGCCGGCTAATACTATTTTGATACGCGCTCAAAACAACGGGTGCTGAGTTAACGACACAGAGAGTTTCACAAAGTGCTAAGCGCGCAGCTCAAGCGTAGGGATTTGGCTGAAACTTAAGCTCAAAATTTTGGCTAGGGCTCGACTCGTATTATAAGTTTGATTCGCTTGCTCCATTCTTAGTACGCTGAACAAGTATACTTTAACAGGAACATAGTCCAGTGTTTGACAGAAGCTAATCTGACCGAGGACGCAACAGACGTGACATAAAACGTGCACTCGTCTAAATACACATACTAAATGTAGAACTTCTGGTCATACGGGTATCTTGTTTGCAATATCGATGAAAAGCTATGCCTATGTATTAATCATCGAAACAGTATGCCTAACACACCGAAGCGTTAGGAACGGTTGAAATTTATAGAGACCATGACCGAGGACACATGGCCTGTGCAAACTCTGACGGCCTCTAATCAGGGAAAATCTTCCGGTCGCGTTGGACGACGAAGCTGTTCGGGGAATCCATCGGGAAGGAATGTGGATCTCTGGAGGATAGGCCTATTTGGGTTTACCTGGAATAAATTTTTTTGCTAGTTTAAGCATGTCGAACGCTCTTGTGCTGCGCCTTATTAGTCTCAAACAACACGTGTACGTTTCGATTACTGGACACGGAAGAAATACTTGCATAATATCCAACGTTACACAAACACTTGGGAAAACAGTAAATGCCTCACGAGGCGGACTCCTCAGGTACTGACTATCAACTGGATTGCTGACTTGATTATCAGTCAACGTGAGCTGATACTTAGCACTTACGTTGTCCGCTTCCCTTTGTCCTGTTTTCTGCACCATTTATATAATGATAAAAGCAATTAGCGCAACTTCATACACTGGCTAAAATGCGTTCATATGACGAGGAATTTTCATGTGGCATGCGACACCGGGCGAAGACCAGAAAATTTGCGTAACTGTCCGTTTGTTTCTTTTTGGATCTGCAAATCGGTGAGGTAAATTTCCTTGTGCCGCATTAGTTAGGTCAACTGACTAGCAAGTAATTCTGTCATTGTTTTTTTTTGCACGGTAAAAAAAAAGTACGCGAAAGCTTCCCTGAATTTTGTCACAAACGTCGTGTGGTCAGGAAGTACATTCTTCAATGAAGGATGGATCACGGTGTCACACTATGCGCAGTCTAATCTTCCATTTCTGAAGCTGCGTTTCAAACTTGCAGCTAACTTAACTGTTCAGTGGTCGACGGGTGACATATCAGCAATAGTCGTAGCGCGTGCGTAAGCCGCTCCTGTATTACCTTAATAAGAATAGTCATCCATAAACCATTGTCTTTCGATAGCGACCAGGCGGGTCGACGACTGATGGTTTGGCGCTTCCTTCGCATGCGCATGCGCATGTAGTTACTGTGCCATCATTTCTATCCCCGTCATTGTGCGACACTTAAGTTGATGTTCGCCGCTTCTATTCGGTGTTGTCGATCTTCCTATACACATGTCTGTGGTTTGTTCGCTTGCGTTTCCGTACCGTGAAACTTGTCGATACATGATTAACCTTTTTCCCACTGTATGTTTGCTCGGTTGCTGAATACCAGCGTTATCTCCAGCCGAAGACAACCTTAGATATCCGTGAGGGCCCTTCACGGCTTTCGTGTACAGAAAGTGGTAGGGAACTACGTCCGTGTTTCACATTGTATAATGTATGTAGCGATAGAAGTGCGGTTCACGTCGTATCCTCAGCTTAAATGAGGCCGGTGATTACGCAGGGGGGGGGGGTCGACTAAGCAATCGGTCGCTATACTGCAGGACAAATGTGCCGCATGCGATCCGAATCGCTCGGTAGCGACCTTCAGCTCAGGAAGATCGCCGTCATCAGGGCGAGGCGCGATCGTATAACGTCGCTTCTCGCCCTGACCCTTTCTTCGCTGCTCGTACTGCGTTTTTAAGATGTCGCGTCGTACGCGCCGAGTCGCATTATAAGAGTGCAGCGTAGTAGAAGCCACAGTTCGATGAAATAACTTGCGACGGAATTCACATGGCTTTCGTGTGTCAGAGTGGTACATCGCCAACGCTATAGTCGTTATAAA
The DNA here is from genome assembly GCF_023375885.2 of Dermacentor andersoni. Classification (NCBI taxonomy): domain Eukaryota; kingdom Metazoa; phylum Arthropoda; class Arachnida; order Ixodida; family Ixodidae; genus Dermacentor; species Dermacentor andersoni. The sequence goes on from NC_092817.1 coordinate 45,490,863, forward strand.
CCATTTATTTATAAGCCCCTGTTCCTGTAAAGTTCACAGACTGTTTGTGACTAATTTCTGTAGGCAGCTACATACTATAAAAGTATGTAGCCGTATACTACTATCACTAGTATATGGCCCTAGGTTGTACAACACCGAGGCCCATAGTATGTATGTAAGTACATACAAGGCCATGCTTTCAGGCAGTCTATAGGCAGCTTTCACGTGACTTCACAGACGCCGTATTCACACCCCATTCATACGTTACACTTCACTGCTACCGATAAGCCGAAAACAACTGCGTAAGATTAGGGTGCGGCCTCTCGACAACTGGTACTTTAACATGGCAGTTGTGATCACATAGGTGCAAATAATCACTTGTGAGTATGTTAACTTGCAGCCTTACACCGTTGGCCAAATGTTGTCTGTGTGATGACTGCAGGCTAGGATAAGGCTAAAGAATTATGTACATGGGAACGCATAAAATAATGTCCGTGAACACTTTATTCACCATCCAGATCTATTTCTAGATGGACTCACAGTGGTTTACGCGTCACTTCACAGGACCACATGCTGTTCTATCAGTTGGCTAGCCGCAAACGGACATCAAAGCTGTAGAAACCCACGAGCCACTTTACAAACCTGCAGGGTTGTGAAGTGCAGTAGGGACTGCCATACCTGATATTCACCTTCCAAGTATTCACGAGCGTGTAAAATGCGAGCACAGAGAGTAGCGCGAGTTTTAAAAGAGGATTGGCGTACTCGCCAGCTCCGGCTTTCGAGGCGGCGTGTACACATTGCCCCCAATTTGTGAAGCATGCGAAGAGACTGGCAATACGGAGCACTTCGCACTGCCTTGCTGTGCGTTATATGACGGAGAGAAGCTTATTCTTGGTGCCCTGCGAAGAGGATGACTTTCACAAGATTGTGCGCAATATTTGTTGCGTCAGGGAGGTCAGGAGATTCTTCGACGGGATGTCTCGCGCTTCCTGCTTAAGTGTATTTCATCGTGACCGTGGGTGTTTACGAGTGTATAGTGATACGAATTTATATCTGTGAAAGTGGTGCTACAGGCGGTGCGATTGCCAGCCATGATTGCCAGCCACCACCAGGCCCCCACTAGATCTTTATTAGATAGCTAGTGCCTTGCCGTTTGTAGAATTGTTCGGCCTACAACAGCAACAGATCGTAGTGACGTATGTCACTACGACCTGTTGTGTTTGTACAGGTCAGGAATTTTCGCTATAGTCGCGATGGTCATGATTGTAGAAGTTTCGCTTTTGCGCGAAACGCGAGCCCTTGCGTGATAAACGCGCGCACCGTGAAAAGAAAATTGGTTTTCATTCCATCGCCCTGTCTTGCTGAAGCAATGGGGAATGTTAGAGTGTGCTCAACCCGCTTGTACCTGTTTTGTATTTCATCTGTGGCGCCAAAACGCATTATTTCTTATCAGCAGGTGGCTTATACGTGTAATAGGTCTAGTGGCAAGTCGTCAATCCTCCCCTTTGACCGCATGAAGTCAGGAGTAACGTCTACAAGACCTCAAGGTCTCTGTTAGTATACGATGTGCTCAACACAAAGTCGTGTTCCGATCAATAGTCATACGCTCGTCTCGGGCCGCGTCATTTCGTGCCACCGTCACCGCATAGTCACCGGTTCAGCAGCAATCATCTCCGTCTGTACATTAAGGATCAGCCTCGGTAGCAGGGCGATACCTCTCATTATATATGCGACGAGTCGTAAAACCAACCGCGCACTCTCTGACGCCCTCCCGCCGCCGGGACAACGGCGTCACATGGTCAAGCTCCGCCGCGCCGCGTCCGTTGGCGTCGACTGATCACTGCCTCTCGACCTCTTTCGCCAGCGCTGCTTTTTTACGCGGGGAGGAATTTTCTGCTCCAACGGTGTCTTGTGCAATGTTTCACCGCTGGCGTGTGCATGCACAAGGGTAAAACGTCGTGCTCCTGCGTAAATCGATTGATTTTGTACTCCTTATCATTTTTTTTCCATTTTCTCTTCCTGCGTGTATACGTGCTCTGGGATACTTCGAGTCTGGACAGATCATTCATCCGTGCCTTTTAATGCGGTTCCGTGGTCGCGCTATGAAGCACGACCTGTAGCGGCGACTGTTCGTGCGTGGTCGCGCAACGATTTCTCGCTGGCGTCATATTACCGCGCACGGATGACTGCGTTAGCGGCGATGCGATATCCGTGGATGGTGGCGGTTGGCCAAAACGACGAAGTTATTATGTTCTTTTATTGTTATTATTATTATTATTATTAATATTAATATTATTATTATTATTATTATGTTGCGCAAAAGGATGACTCCTTTCTTGGTTTGGGGCAAAAGAAAGCAAGACCGGCGATACTGTATGCGATAATGTTCTTTTTACATCGAAGCTTTCTTTGCCTCTGTTCCCCATTTCTGCTGGCGCTGGCTGCCAGGCGTCTTGCCGATTATACAACTTCGGTCACCGGGTGTATGACACTGGGTGCGTGCCCTAATGCGCAACCTAAGCCACGTGTTCAACTCGACAAGCGCATGCGGGTGTGTGAACGTTGTTGGCCGATACATGCGATACAGATCGGGAGAAACCGATCTGATATCGATGAGTTGATCCGATACAGACTGCGAGGGAAACCGATATCGTCTTTCTAGTGCGGTCTCTGCTTTTCTAAAAGCGCAGCCATTTGCGTAATTCAAACACACAGAGAATGACTGAGCAACGAGCCGGCTTTCGCGGCAAGGCGAGGCAAGGGATTTAAGAAGTGCTAGGGCAAAGACGGGCCGGATGGCGCTGGCGGTCGGTAACTCGGCACCACTCATGCACTACAGCGATTCAACACCACATCGCCACATCGTAAGCCATTACGCACAACAGAATTCCTATATACCTTCTTCCTTCATCCCTAGTTTGTACGCCGACGAAGCATATAATGTAGGTCGAAATCAGTAAAATACGCGACAGGAAGATGACCTCAAGTGGAAACCGCTTACTCTGTTTGCTAATTTTCTTCTTATGATTTCGTGTGCAAAACCTGTTGAACGAGAGCGCTGACGGTGACTCAATCTCGTTCCGTTTCTTCTGAGCCCTAGGGGCTCAATGTATATATCCAGAACGCGCATCTTTTCGAATGCGTCGACGCCATTTCTTTCCTTTTTCCACGAAAGAAAAGAAGAAGAGAACAGGCTAGAAATGACCTAAGAAGGTGCTTCTGTGTAGCAGTTGCCTAACTCTGCAAGGTTGGGAATGGCATATATCCGGTAGCAACGTTCCGCTGGAAGCGGTGAGGAGAGCTCATATAATATTTTGAGCACGACTGGCCTTTGGTGATCGGCGAGTCCGCTAAGCGTAGCTGCCGAGACCATTTATGAAACGTCATGCTTGTGCTTCGAGGGAAATAAAGACACGGTGAACGGAAAAGATCGCTAAACGCTGTCTCGCTTGGAAAGCACAGAGTTATTCGTTGAGCCCACCATATGTGCGAGTTGGTTTTAAAGTGGTCATCGTTACGTGTGCTGCAGATTACTTAATTTCTAGCTGCGAGGAACGTCTACTTATCGATGTAGACTCGTAAAAAAACGCCCCCGTGTCACGCTATGCTCGGTACAGCTTTGTCCGCTTTGTGCCTTCGCGAGCAGACGATGCTGGCCACAGCTTACGACCATCGTGGAGAAATGAAGTGAGTTCGAATGCCAACGTCCATTATAAAGAGAGGGAACGGTGGTCGAGGACGGGTTTATAATAACGCTATGGTGGCTAGAGTAATAACGCGATTGATTTTAACCTGTCCAATGGTATGACCACACTTCGGAGGTCTAAACGAACCATGTTCACATACAGCTATGTCAGTGTGTCACTTTGAGAACCTCTGCTGCTGTCGCAGAAATTGATATCAGAGTCGTGGCAATTGTTGAAGCCCCCATTTTCTTTGTACGCTTGCCCCCATCAAAATGAGACCACTGCTGGAAGGCCGGCAATCGAACCCTCAACCTTAGTAGCTGCTGAAAGCCACAGCAGCTGAACCAGCGCAGCGGGTCATCGTTGCACCGTTCTATCCAGTCTCCTTGTGTACATTATATTTATAGGGTGCCACGGAGCGGGCCGGGCGGTTGTGCTCGTGCAAAGCACGCTGTGGGAATATAGGAAGGCGAGGTGTTTGATTAACGACGTGCAGACGGTGTCCGTTTTTTTGCCGACGTGCAGACGGCGCTCACTCGGCCGCTTCCAGATTTCCGCGCTCTCCGCGTATTTTCGGCGACGAGATAGAGCAGCGGGGCTCCTTGACGCGCAGCGGCGTGTTGAGATGTGGCTGGACCAGTTTGCGCCACCGAGCGTGTGGATGCTCTGCCGAAGACGGTGTTCCGTGTTCGTTTCTGGGGTATACGTGCGCACGGTTTTGCTTATTTTGTTTACCTAGTTAGGACAAAATTAATAGCCTCTCAGATCGTGCGCAAAACGAAATAAGCGCGTTGAGATTAGCCACACGATTAAGGAAGATATAAGTGTGGCTGACGCGATTATGATGATGCGCATATTAAAAGAAAAAAAAATATAGAGCAATCACAGCAATCGTGAGGTACAGGTCCAATTTTAGTCTCCGGCGTTATTGAACATAATATAGAGGGAACGTAGTACTCCGTAGGCTGCGTCTACATGCGTGCTGTTATGCAACGCGCATCGTTTGGGCGTAAGGTGTGCCACTTTGCGCCGAGTTCATATCGCTTGCTAGGTGTATAGTCTAGTGTGGCCGTAGGGATTACTGCGGTGGTCGAGTGATCTAGGCGCTATAGGGGGGCTACAGCTCACCCGAAAGAGTAGAAGCGAAAGAATGTTTTCATTGAAAGGATGACCTGAATGCCTTAGCGCTTGCTTCCGAGTTACGGTTTTACTCTAAACCACAGCGCCGGTGACTTCCGTTTTTCTGTCATCGTCGTGACCTTCACCTGAGAAAATGGGTCACTATGCAAAAGTCTCACAGGTCTTTCTGAAAGTAAAAAGCACTGCCCCCCCCACCTCGCCCCCCAAAAAAGAACAAAAATAAACCGCTATTATTTGCAAACGTGAGAGCAACTTCAATATTAAGGAGGTAATTGTTTCACTGTACGGGCATCTGTTAGGTGCACAACATATGTTACGTGGCTGTGGCCATGGCACTGCAGTTACGAACGCACCAGAAGCTGTAAAAACAGATGCCCGGTCTGTATACCGTGTGACGGTCTCCAGACTCTACTGCCCTTTGATAGGTCTCGCTCAAACTTTTGCAATGCTAGGTCCACCTACAGCAAGCAACGTTACTCCCCTCTCTTCTTTACCACGGGCGCTATAAAAATAAAAATAAAAATAAATAATTAATAAACAAAAAAGAAAAAAAGAAAAGGAAGAAGAACATGCGGAATCATCCCACGCACTGTGGGAATCGACGTAAGCGAATGTTCGCTTTGATCGAGGACAAATAGCCGTGATGTTGACGGCGAATGCTTAATTTCCTAAATGCTTTGTCTAATACGAAAGTGGCGAGTTGATGTTAAACGTTATTTTGCGTGCACCATAGCTGTTTGTCTGCGCAGTACACAGAACACACAGCGAGATGTGTTTGCTTGAGTCGTCGCGCGCCATTCTTCATAACCTCCGAGAAGGTTAGTATTGTCATTGCCGCACACGGCACATCGTATCGGGGCACAAGTGTTAAACTTCAATTGAATTATGGGGCTGTACGTGCCATAACCACAATCGGACTACGAGTCATGCCGTAGTGGGAAACTGTGGATTAATTTTGACGTCCTGGCGTTCTTTAACGCACGTGCACGTTTTTGTGTTTCGCTCCCGTCGAAATGCAGCTGCCGCGGCCGGGATCGAACCCGCGACCTCGAGGAATGTCATAGCCGCAAAGCAAGCACGGTGGGCACAGAAGTGTTGATTTGATGTGCGACCGCTTCCGTAGTGAACCCTATGCTGCTTTAATGCGGCTTTGCAGTCTGCGCGCCTAGCGTCAGTCGTCAGCTTAACACATCTGAATTTCTTTTTCAGGAATAGCAGAAAGCTCAGTACCTTCAGTTTGCCGTCAACCGCAGTGGTGTCTATAGTAGTAGCGTTTCTTTGCCTTCCCACGTCATCTTTCCTGGAAGTCAAAGAAAGAGGCAACGTCAGCTTCGTTTTAATATAGATATCTACACAGTTTTTGAAACTCGTGAATGAACAACATATTTAAAACAAATTTTGCATAGCACCGAATCCTTCTCGCTGCGAAGCCAGTGAGCCCGTAATCACGGCTTGTCACTCCGTGCTGTTCTAGCGCCTCCCGCAGTGTGCTGGTTCTTCTGCGTCTGGTGTAATTTATTTATTTATTTATTTAAATTGTGATATTTGAAATCTCGAACAATATGTCAACGGCCTCTCCACAACGCTAAATGTTGAATAAATGAAAGGTTTAGATAAAGTGAAATATTCTTCAGCAATAAGGTTATTCGCTGTGCCACACTCACAGCAGTCACATGCACAAGGAAACGAGGAAACATGACTTTTGTTCTAGCTGCAACAGAGAGAAAGACCGAGTTAGGGATGGTGCTTCGGTCTATGATATATATATATATATATGTATATATACACACGAAAGAAAGAAGGGCAGGAAGTTTAACCAGAACGGAAAATCTCGTTTGCTACCCTTACTGGGAGGCCGGGGGCAAGGGAAAGTAGAAACCAAATAAAGTATAGTATATAGAGTGTTATGGGGGCAGCACAGGCACACATGATCACAGCCGGTCACGATTGTGGCACGCACCGATCACAGCACAGGGTCACGTGCGGCGCAGCGAACACCCTTTAACGCTAAAGCGGTTTGCGCATGGTTCGGCGTTATGAATTGTACTACTGCCTTCGTCAGGGCGTCCTGTTAAACTATAGGCGAGATTCCAAGCCCGGCGCTTCATTCGGAAGTCTTAAGATCGAGTCGGGGTTTAATTAGGCGTCGTGTATTGAGAGCCACGTGTTTTCTATAAGCTGTACGCTTGCACTGACTGTGCTCGCATATTGCCGGGCAAGGCGCGGCGTGCTCTACAAACCGCTCTACATGTCCGGCTGCCCCCAACTGGGTCAGTCTCATACACAGAGGCGCTTTCCCTTTCGTTGCGCCCAACTTCCGCCGCTGCGGTCCCTCGTCGGGCTCGTGGAAAACCGTGTGTCGCCGGCGCATGCTCTCGGAAGCGTAAAACGCGGGCGTTTCCTGCGCGCTGCCTGGGCGGGTTTCCCCGCGATCCGCACCGCTTGCGCGGCGCGCGCCGCCTGTCACACCTGCACCGCAGCGGGAGACGGGCTTCCATTGTTTTCATCGCTCTCTTTTTATCCCCTCTTTGTTTTCTTACTTGCCTTCTCCCGCTTCGCCGAGCACTTAAGACACGAGAGACTGGTTTCTGTAGTCCTGGTACAACGGCAACAACATTACCGCTGCCTCTTCCTTGCCGGAACGCACTGCAACGATGTGCCTGGGATAATCGCATAAACGTAGCTGCCGCAGGAGTGCAGAACCGCAAGCTTGCCAACGTGGGCGTTGGTCCCCCGCTAAGGTTCATGTATAGTGCCGGCTACGAAAGCGTTGTTTGCGTTTCGCGAGATCCACGAGTGCTGATACAGCGTCCAGTCGACGTTCTGTGCGCATGCACTATATCCTGCACACGCTTTTTATGGAATGGCGCGCAAGGCTAGCATGACAAAGAAAGGAACGAACGGGACTCGTGCTCCTTTGTGTCACGTGTCCCAAGACCTGAATGCAAACCAACTGCGTTGGTGTTAGTCCGGGGCGCCAAATACAGGAAATTAATAATAGTAACTTATATGTTCATTTTATCTGTGCTTTCATTGGCTTTTCTGTATACTTTATGTGGTGATTACTTGTCTAAAACGTCGAGCCTCAATTTTCCCCCCGATTCTTTTCGATAAGTGCGCCACCATTGATGATTCTGTCCCGACAGCGTCGGCAGCTTTCAGTGCCCCTCTCTCCGAATGCGGGTCATACGGAACACAAAACGCTGGCACCGGCCGCCGCCTGTCGTCTTCTATTGCAAGGACGTTTTACGGCCACCTTTGCCACCGCGAAACGTGTTTCCGATTCGATATGGTCACGGCGAATAACGACTAAGCGATGCTCTATTGTCGACCCATCCATGTCTCTTCTGTTTACTCTGCTTCTATTTTTTTTCTTTCTTTCACGCGCTTCATCGCTATCGTGCCGCGCGGAACCGCCAAGGCTACCTGTAGTTACGTGGTCGCAAAGAATTGTGTGTGCGGACACAAAGAAGCATTACGCTGTATGCGCTAAACGCTTCTAGAGATGACGTACGCTTGTGCAAACATGTCGCAGAGTCGTCAGATTGAAAAGCGCTATCCCATTTGTCGCGCATTGGGAAACGAGTGGAGATCTGAGTCTACACCTTACCACATAGAACCAGTTCCCACGAAGTGCATGTGGCAAGATTACCAACGCCAGCACGTGACACCTTTGGCGAGTGGTAGGCAAAGGGGCCAAGCAACGGTTATAGTGACGGGCATTTATCGCGCGGGGTTTCTGCGTTGTCTAAATACCGTTTGAATTTTCATTCTTGCTGCAACAGAACAGACGTATCGTTCAGGTTACCATAGATCTACAGCAGCAACAATGCACTGAGCACAATAGTAATCTCATTCGCCGTATCCAGGTTCTCTACTCGACTGAAAAAAAAAAAAAAGAAAATACCGGGAACTACGGGTCTAGATTCAAGGCTATGAGTAGACCTGCCCGTTACGTGCTTTGAGTCATCCCTCTGTCGTCATTGTCAATGATCGTGTTCCTATTTTTTCACCTCTTCCTCCTTCCTCAGCCCGCTGTAAATGGCTAGAGGAACGCACGTCAGGCCCACCTCTCTGCTTTCTTTGCCATCAAATTTCTCTCTCTCTCTCTCTCTCTCTCTCTCTCGTTTACGTGCACCTTACGCGAGCGGGTCGACTTGCGAGCCTTGAGACACGACAACGAAGCAGCCGAATAAAGCATTGACTTATTCGTCACTGGCTGCCAAGCGAGTCGGATTAAGTACAACGCGGTTTTCAGCTTCTGCCAGGTTCATGCCCACTTTTTGGCAGACAAGTGACGTAGGAATACCATAGACGAAGGAGTTGTGAGACGGCACGTCGACAAGGGCTTCCCCACATAGCTTCTGTTCTTTGAAGGGGCAGTGCATATCTTGTTCAAAGTGATAAACGCAGCGTGTTCAGAGCGCATGATGTGAGCATATATGTTGCAACAAGCCCGGAGCGTGAATTCCGGTATACGTTATGTTTCTCGAGCGACAAGCTGAACCACTGTTGTGTCATCATCCTATACGCTAATGATATAGCTACTCCTGACTGGCGGATGATTAGCCAAAGTTTGCATTTACCTTTTGGATAGTCTCCGGGTGTTGTTACCTGCAGTTCCAATAGCTTGTGTATGCACTGCTCAATGAAAACCTAACTCTTCGAACCGGCGAGGACATAATAGTTTACGGTGGTACACAGGCTCTTTAATTTCTGGCTACACTGCCAAACCGCCTGGAGCTGTTCCGGAGACATTAGCGAAAAAAATTGGAGGGTTGATTTCCTCCGACATAGAACGATTCTCCCTGCAGCATTCTCAGAAAGTGATCCGGAGTGTGAACGACAATGACGTGTTTATGTCTTGCAATTTCGTACTTAACACGGGAGTCGAGTTTCTGCCAACTTCAACGACGCTGGCTATTGGAAGGCGCAAAACGCACGAGAAAACGTATGGTGCCTCGATAGCAGCGGTGCCATTTGGTGAGATGCGCTATCGACGTACCCTAGGAGAAGGCGCAAGTCTGTTGTCAAATCTTTTGTCGCAAGAACTTCCGTTAGCAGCTGGCCAGAACCCAAAGAACTTAATGGTGCTGGTGAGTTGACGAAGACGCGCCGCTAACAAGACAATAAGGATACCGGCATCCTCCGTTGCTATGGTAATGATAATGTCCTTCGTGCACTATTGTACGCCGACACAAGCTTCCTTTCATGTTTTTTTTTAGCTCTCCGGGTGACGAGAGCTTTGGCTCCAAATGGCTACCAAACGACAATCAAGCGAGGTTTCTCCGTTAACGCAACGGCCGCATAAGTGCGTCACGCTCACGTAACAAGATGGTCGGTGCTAATGTTTTCGCACCGCTTTATTGTTTTCTGTTTCTTGCTTGCTGATGTAAACACCATCTGCTGAAAAAGCTAATGTACACCGCGGGACGCGAGTGACCGGCGCCTGGACGATTTGTCTTTCTATAATTATTGTTGATTCACCAGCAACAATTTTTTGTCTGCCGCGCCATGCACTGGTGTCTGTCGGAAAAGCACGCCTATCGCGCGAGGGTAAAAGTGACGACGAAAACAATAGGAGGAAACAAATTAAGCAAAAAAAAAAGGCCGGACAATATGAGTGGCGCACATGCTTTGTGGCTGTTTACGAACGCGTATTTTAATGCCCCGAAAGGAAGAAGAATAGCGACGATTAGGCGTTTAGTGGCGGCGTCAGAAGCGGAGTGGCACTGGCTTCGTCCTAAGGTACCTTCTCTCGAACCCTATTCAACTCCTTTATTCTCCCCCTCCCCTCCTCCCAAGCCACTTCATTTCTCTGGAAGCGTTTGTACCCAACCGCTTGGATCTCACGTTTTGGCATCGTGCCCGCGATTGCCTTCGTTTTAGGCGAGCGGCTGTGGGGCAGCTTCATGACGAGTCTGAACAGGTTGAGGAGATTTTCTCTCGGACGTTCGCGCTTTCTTCTTGTGGAACTGTGCGCGTACGTCCAGTGGCTCTCTGATCAAACTCGGGCTAAAATTTTATGCTTAAGAGATCCGACCCTTCAAGTACAGTTCGGCGCGTGTCACCCCAAGACAGCGTATATGCTGTATGTAGTGAGGCATCCGTCTTTCCATCCGCCTTTCGGAACAGTCCAAAACCAAGGTCTCACTATGTAGTGTAAGCAACACTAGGAATGGGTAGACGAGTTTTTGAGGCGACGTTGAGGTGGCTTTCTCACATAACATCACCTCGTGTGCTATGCAGAAAAGCCCCCTGGTTTAGGCGTTGACTGTTTCATATAACAGCGTTGGAAGTGAGAAATGTGGCGACGGAGGGATACAGTATCCCTTTCACAACTTTTCTTCAGGCTTCGCGTGCCTGCCACTAAGCTAGAAAAAGAAATCGTTTCATGATTTCAAGCAAGTTCAAATCCTTCCTCTAGGATACGTTCCATTTCTGTCAGGCGCCGCCCACGACGACGACGACGACGACGTCAGCAACAGCAACAAAACGGTTATACAAGCATATGAGTATGACTCCAGATGCTCCCACGTCCCTGCAACTGTCTGACCTGAGAGAGGACGTACCTTAACTGAGCACGCCGAGTAGACCGGCTCGTGCAGTGACCGTAGTATGGAAGCGTGTAGTTTCCGTCTCGACTGTTTCCAGTGTCAACCCAATTTTGTGCTGACTTAATGACGTGCTTCGGTGCCGAAGCAATCACGTATTCAAATATGCACGCATATGCTGTTCGACAAGGTTCATCGCTACTTCCCCTTTACGACACGGAAGGACGTTTCCTCAAAAGGATCTTTTTTAAATCTTTAAGGCAAGACGTGAGCTTGTAATGAGGGGAGGTGAGCGGTGGGAGGGAGAGGAAGGCGGCACATGTAGAAAAATTAAATTACGAAGAATGCTCAGCTTTAGAGTTTTATGTCACGGCTCTAACTAACGTGCGCACGCCTTATGCCCTACCTTCTCGGCAGGCCCATCAAAGTAAGGCTACTTCCGTGCATGAAATGCTTATTGAAAGTAAACGAAGGTTTCATACTGGGAAAAATAAGCCATACCTGAGTGATAACGGTGGCAACGGCAGGTACGCTGGCAGCTGCGCTCAGGACGTCGAGAAAGGCCGACACATGTCAAGGACACAGAGCGTTTCGTTTCGGGATGCGTTTGGTCGTAGTAATAGTCGTTTGTATTGGTGCCGCTGTCGTCACCTGTCACCTTGTAATGAACGCGGGGTGCCTTTTCAGGGACCTCCGCGGAAGAAGTGACGCGTGAATGCTATGCGCGATCTCGGTCTTAGCAATCTCGTGCGCCTCTCCTGTGTTCGACCCTGTCGGAATCTCCGATGCGTGACGCTTTAACTTCGTTCAAAGCGTTCGAAGTAGTTATTATTTTTTTTCCTTCTATAGACTGGGACACTGAGTCTTCAAAGACGCTCGCGTCCTCTCTCGAGCTATAGCTACATGTGTCTGACCGCTGGGTTGGTGTCCGGAAAGCGCGTTGTCATTCCTCCGCCGTCCGTTTACTCTCGTCTCGGTTTAGGGGTCCTTCGGAAACAAAACCTTGATACGTCGTCCCCGCCGCCGCCTCCAGCAGCGTTCCGTTCTCCGCGACCCGGGACCATTGTTTCTCGTTCGGCGCGCCTGACACACGGTGGCAATGCCACCGCCGCTAGGAGACAGGCCTTGATGGGTTGTCGATGGCGCGGGAGACGGGACGATACGACCTTGCCTGGTGGCACTCACGCACGCACACACGCACGCACACATGTGCCGAGTATGAGACGCGGTGACGCGCGGTTTCGTCGTGATTAGTCGCCGTCAACGCGGCGAGCCAGGCTGGCATGTCTCGTGCCATTAAAACCGTGCAGCAGTGCAGACGCTATGCGGCTGGCTGGCAGCAGCTCAGAAATTGTAGCAAAGCGCGCCGCACGACACTAGACGAAAAGTTAAGAACAAGACTCAAAATGGGCTGGAAAGAGGACGTCTGTTGGTCTGTTAAACTAACGATACATGTCACAGTCACATGTCACCGACACATGTCAGTCACAGGCAAATCCCGGAAGCCTAATAGGAATGAAAGCCTCTTTTAATCTGACGTTATGTTCACAAAACCGTTCTAGCGCAGAAACGGGTCGTGAGACTTTTAAAGGTACGTTATCGCATGAATCGTAACATAACGCTGCCTACGCGACCACAACAGTCGGCCTGTCAAGAGCGACGGATCATAAAAATGAAATAGTACCAGGTGAAAATAGTTGCTGTACATTATATACCAACCCTGCTATACTGACATCCGCCCTAGCGTTCAGAATGCTGCACAGTATTCTAGCGAGTCGTAGTTCAGAAACTGGTCGCCTTTCATTGCATCGATGTGTTCGGAGCTCGCGACGTCATCGGTCTCCGCCCTTGCTCAGAAGCAGCCTTTGTCGCGGCGTCTGCGAAAGCGGCTGGAGCGACGGCGCGAGTGCGCGAATTGTCCTTGCAGGCTCGACATCTTAACCAGGTCGTTGTTCCCCTCGACACATCAAGTCATGTATGTGGCCAGTGACACCGTTCATATGAGACGTCTCCCTTGATTGGGGCAACAGTCACCCAGTCCTCCTTTGCAATAACGGATGTGCTTGCTTCTTGGAAAGCAAATGTCGAACGCGACGCGGAGTTGCGTTGCTGAGCGCTATAGCTGGTATCTATTCACTTGTCTGTGGGGATCGGACACCGCAAATATCTTGCTCAAGACAAACCTAAACTATTCCTCTGAAAAAGAGCTATCGCAATTCGGCCGTATCAGGCTGACACTGTCCCAGTTTCTGACTGCCCAAAATGACAAGGGGCCGAGTTCACAAAGCTTTTCTTTTGTAAGTTCTTTTTTCCCATTGAATGGCCGCGCCATTAATAAAGCCAAGCATCAAGGTTGCATAGATTTCGCTCTTACGAACAATGCTAGCCTAACAGGTTTTTGTGAATACGGGCCCAGATATTCAATAATTCATTCCATCTTCATAACACAGGTGTTACGTGTTTGAGTGTTTAATAGTAAGCGCTGGTCAATAGAGATAGCGAAATAGGATTGGTAAATCACAAAAAGACCTTGCAAACTAAAACTTTGGCCCAGGGACTCACTTCACAAAGCTTTGCATTCGTTAGTGCTCTTTGCCATTCGACGGTCGCCTTGGCTAATAATGTGTCCAGCATCAGTATTGGCTGAAACTTTCTCTTACGAAAGATTTTGGCGTAAAAGGCTTTTGTGAATACGGGCACTAGTCATTAGCCCTTAATACTCAATTGTTGTTATCCTAAATTCCCAAAGTAAGAGATCGGAGGGGCGAGATTGGAGAGAATATTGGTTAGAGTGGGCTCAGCGGCAAACATTCATACCCTATTCCGTGGCACAGCGCGAGGAAATTGCCTGAGGTGGGGCTCAGAACATTTTACCCTTCTGTGTGCGCCTGATACGTCGCGTTTGCTTCCGCTTCCTGGTTACCATCGTTGTTTAATTCTCCGGTTACCGCCGCCGTAAAATTGCGTTGCACCTGGGCTCGCATTTCGGGCAGCCACCGCTCTCCTCAACGCTCTAGAAAAAGCGTGATTCCAACGACCTCCCTTGGTTTTCTCATGGCTAGAAGCCTCGGAACGTAGTTAACAGACGCCGTGGCGCACGGTCACACAACAGCCCAAACGGCAGCACCAGTTTTACCCGAACAATGGGCCGCCGCGCATTTGTATATAGCGGGCAAACCAGAGCGGCGTACACATGTACGCGTTAGTCAAGGACCGGAACGGCCGCACCGGTGTGTGCATAACACTTCCCAGAAAAAGCGAGGCAGTCCCAGGCTATCGAGATCATTTAACGACCGGATCGGAGGCGTTGCATCTGTGTTCGGAGCTCGGTTTGCGATCACCTTTTGGCCCGTCCTTCCAGTGTGAGCCGATAAGAGACCGCGATCTCCAGCTCGGGAACGCTGCCATATTCCGCAGCACAAAAGATCATTAAGACGGCCGCCCGTGCGCTTCGCTGAACGCCCTGTGGTCTGCCAGCCTCGGTCGCTTCTCAAAGTTGCGCCGACTTCCGCAGCCCTCGAACGCGCGGACACGCTGTTGACTCAGGGTCGGTGAAACCGATCTCATTCAATGCTGATATCTCCTTCTTTGCGTTTGCCCTTTCTATCATCTCTTGCCTTTACACACCGTGTGCGTGCGAGAGGGAACACAGCCGCGGAGGTTATATCCGCCAGAGTAAGCCGTATGCCGTCTTCAGAAATTTTAATTCATATGCCGGAAATCAATTTACAACAGCTTCAAGGAATCTGCTGATTTTAATGCAGGGATTTGCCGACTAGCAACGAAATTGGACGCCCACAGCTTTGGCAGCCTTGACATTATAAAAAAAAAGGTAAGCAAAACGTGGAGTCAAACCCGAAACGCAGCTACTTGGGAAACAGCGGACGACGCGAGATGACGGCCGACGCGTCGTATACACGCGCACTTCCAGACGGAAGCTATACACTGGAGAGCGAAGGCAAAGTTGCGGGGTGCCGGGATGTGCTGCGCTGTTTGTGCGCCAAATGGTTTTCGTCAAACCTAACTTCACCGTGTTTCGGCGTCGTTTAGCGGCGCCCTACATCTGCGCGTGAGATCGCGCTCGGAGATTATTGAGGAGTCCGGCCCTCTCCCCTTGTGGCATGCGCAGAGCGGCACGCCGCGGCAGATAGCGCGTGAGCGAGTCGTCTTAAATGGGTCGCTCTTGCGTGATGCCTACATCCGCCCCTGCGTTTCGTCCTATGCCCGGCCCACAGAGCTGAGGACAAAGAACTTCCGCTGATTCGATTTAAAAGCGTGAAGTTGGTGTGTGTGGTCGTAGGCACGCGGGAAGAATGGAATGGGAGACAATGCAGAAGCCGCACAGCACGCGACCTCCTTGCGTGTTCCGTGTCACGGCTTGTGCCGACAAGAAATCGTGCTGATCCGCAAAGCAAATGCGAAAGAAATTTCACTTGAATGCCGCAAATACTTCACAGTTACGAGCAGGGTTTAACTGGGATAGGACTCCGTGAACCGTGTAGGACTGCTATATCACAACAAGAAGCAGAAGGAGTGCGCCGTCAGGCTTATATTATTCTATATCCGCATATGTAAAAAGCCTCCATTGCTGAATTCGCAATTGTCATGTGGCAATGACGAGTACTGAAAAGCACTTTACTAAGAGCCTTGCGCAAATAGGCGGTGTCACATTACCCGAAGCCTTTCTGTCGAGCGCGAAGCTCTCCGAATAGCGTTGAACCGGCTGGACTGTCGACCATTTTCAGAAACGAAGGTCCTCGGACCATGGCCGTACGCGTCGATGGCACAGAAGGCTACGAAAGCGTTGTTGCACTACTTCAAGTCGACACGTCTTGGCGACCGTGTGTAGACTCGGTACGAACCTTTAAAAGTGTGCGAAACTGTGCTATCTCCATGTCCTCCCTCCCTCTCTCTTTTCATCCCTGTACCCCTTCCCCCAGGATCAGGGTAGCAAAACGGGCGCGCGTCTGGTTAACCTCCCTGCCTTTCCTCACTTCTATTTCTCTCTCTCTCTCTCTGTACAAAAGCATCAAGTTAGTGTTGCCACAGTGACTATGCGTCTCGCAATAAATTCATCTTTCCTGCACATTTGAGTTAAACTGGGGAGTAAACAATGTATCTTTCTCACTCATGTGCAAGCGCTGTGTAGCGTTTCGCGTAATAGTACGCGTTCGAGTCTCCTGCCATTGGACAGTGCTGCCAAACGAATAAAATAACAGCTGAAGGGAAAAACATGAAAGGAAAAAAAGGGAGAGAAGCTTTGAACGCTGCGTCATGCAGCTGAGTGTCTCGGGAGTTCGAAAATAATTGTCCAGCGCAAACAGCAATAGGTCAGAATTACCTTTGGAAAATGACCACTGTATCTGCTGCACTGTAGTAAACAGCAAGCTGTACTGCCGGCTCTGATTGTATCTATCTCCTCTCTATCCGATGCCATGTGTGAATGCCTCTATCATTCACTCTAAATGCGAAGGTGGGAAAGTGTCGGGAAAGCCTGATATGTAACTCCAGGTGATGGATAGGAAATGTTATACAGAGGAAAAAAAACAACAAAAACACAAATATACCAGAAATAGCAGATACACGCACATGCATGGACACACATACTAAATTATTCAGAAAGCTGCATGGAGGCCTATACATATAAAAAATACTACAGGTGCAAGGGAATATTTTCGATTAGTGATACCGTTGCTGTACAGGCCACGCAACGAGGTGGACGCCTTTCAAAACGATGCAGTTTTCCCACACACACATCAACACACACGCACGCAAAAGCACGAAAACGGAACAAAAGAGAAGACATGGACGCAGCACTGACTACTATGTTTATAGTTAGTGCTGCGTGCCTGTCTTTTTTATTTTCCTGTTCTCGAGTTGTTTTTTTTAATTGCGATATCAATTATATGGACACTGCGTATTTCTGCTGTCGGCGTCGCCGTGATGTTCCGTATAAAGTTCAAGGGCGACAATATCGTCCCCGCGCGCCCTATGCTGTATGTGCGAGTGAAAGCGTGCGAGGGTGAGTCGACGATGGCGGCTTAATCTCGTGACCGCAAGCGAGGAATGCGGGAAGCAAGCGCGTCGTCTTCCGTCGCGCGCAAGTAACTGTGTGGACAGTAGGGAGATGGAAGCGGGGGGGGGGGGGGGGAGGGCGTTCTACTCCGGCGGCTGCTGCGTATGGCGCGGGCCCTATCTTGAAAGCGATCTGCGATGGGAGACTGAGTGCTGATAGCTTCGTGTGCGCTGTGTTTTCTCCGCTTAGGTAGCGTTGAAGCGTCAGGCTGCACTAAGGTGAATTCGTTCGTTGATGCTGCCGTGCTTCCTCGCCCCCGCGTTTTGACAGCGCGTTTCCGCGGTCATCTCATGAGATGTGTTCATGTTTGCTTGCGCGCGTGTGACGCAATGTTTGTTAATTTAGTAAGCGAGGAAGGTTTACAAGCTTACACGGCCGATAAAGCTACTGTCCTTACTTCGTGTAGCTGTCTACTAATATGCTATCGCAATCGATGCTTCGCCTTTTGAGCGAAACTGCTACTTTTTTTCACGATGACCGATCAATTAGTACGTCTGTGTATCCCACAATGCAGTTTTATTATTAGTCATCTGCATGTTTTCGTGTCCGTGTGAAGGAGTATCAGTAGTATGCGGTAAGTTGGGGCATGTGGCAAACGACGTCGAAGTGATCGCCTGCCTATCACTGCACTCGCCTGCTAAAGGAAAGCAATCCGTAAGCAACAAAGCGGTGCAGCCACACCCTTTCCCCTTCTCATACTTGATGTAAACGTTGGCAGATAATAAAGAAAAGAAATAACGTGGAACTCTCCACATATATATATATATATATATATATATATATATATATATATATATATATATATATATATATATATATATATATATATATATATATATATATATATATATATATATATATATATATATATATATATATATATATGCAAACTTGAGCCTAAGGAAAGTAGCTAAACTGCGAATAAATAATAATCACCTCTGCTACTCACACTGCGTGCCATTAACTGCACAGTGTGGGGTATTGCGTTTGATTTGTCCGGAACTGAAGTACCGCGTTAGCGCTAACTTCGTACTCGGAATTACGTCGGCCAGCATAGGACGTCCGTGTTGTATAGCGCAAGCCGCGATTGTCTTATATACAAAACAAGCTAACTTATGAAACTGTTGAAGTACTTTTCAAAAGCTGTCATAAAGTAACCAAACAACGCAATAGCCGGAAATTCTGTAGATATCAGGCCCCTGAACTAGCCAATTTGGTGTAAACTAACGGAGCCTGGCAACCCTGACAGGTGTTGCC
This sequence comes from Dermacentor andersoni, assembly GCF_023375885.2. NCBI lineage: Eukaryota > Metazoa > Arthropoda > Arachnida > Ixodida > Ixodidae > Dermacentor > Dermacentor andersoni. The sequence continues at coordinate 45,509,555 of NC_092817.1, forward strand.
GTTTCAGGGCAAACTTTAACGCCCAGGAATGAGCAGAGCGGTCTTGTTAATTACGGCGATACCTTTCGAAAACCTAACATCCACGCGCTTTGAGCTGTGACGTCACGAAGAAAAGGTCGGAAGGCCGTATTCTTCTGTGGGGCACGTGGACGACGCTTAGCGCGATCACGTTTCGCGTTGTTTTCGATGGGAGCATTTGGCCATTCCTACAGATGACGTCATAGTCGGAGCGCGGACGCCTTTCTCTTGCTCGCGCAGATGTGTCCTACAGCTGGTTGCTGCTGTGTGCCTTCCTTTAACGTGCGTATGCATAACACGGGGGGGGGGGGGGGTCTCCGCGCTACCTGCCTCGTAAATGCGGATAACTGCCTTTCGTCCTCCACCCATCCATACGCCAGGCGCGCGTGCTCCAGCGCTTAGTCGCGCACTGTGCGCGCCCGGATAGGCGCGTCTTCGGCGGCGTCCGGACGCGCCCGCGGGCTCGGGAGAGGGGGGAGGGGGGGGTGATTTCACTTAACCCACATTTTCCGCCGGTAGACAGCAGCGGCACCACGCGCGGAGCAGAGGGATGAGCGTTCCATTGTGTGCGCGGCGACGACGGACAGGCGCCGGTCGGAGGGGGGCCACGCGGAAACTGATGGAACAACGAAGAGAACCACGAAATATATGGCGGCAAATGAAATGAGGGTTTAGCGAACGAGGCGAGAACGAGAGGAAAAGAGATAAGTTGCACTGGCGGTGAGGGGGCGCCCTTTCGCGTCCTGTCGCAGATGCGAACAACACGGCAGAAGCTTGCGTGGCATCTATAGGTTGCGAAGCGCCCGACGTTTTCTGCGTGCCTCGCTAAATCAGCGCAGCACTGCGGAAACTCGTCAGGGGCACAATTCACTGATATTTTTGTTTTTTTAAGAGGCGTCAAACCGCCGCGGTTGCTTAGTGGCTAACGTGTTGGGCTGCTAAGCACGAGGCCGCAGGATTGAATCCCGGCCACGGCGGTGCACCTTAGACATTTAGGTGCGCCTTAAAGAACACCAGGTGATCCAAATTTTCGGAGTCCCCCGCTACGGAGCGCCTCATAATCAGATCGTAGTTTTTCCACGTAAGACCCCATAATTCAATTTTAAGAGGCGTTTGCCATTGGCCGGCTGCCCTCGATGGTAGTGTGTCCGATATCACGATTTGTTGGTACCTGCTCTTACGAATAGCTCGTAAGTACATTATTTGTGAATACTGGCCCAGAGGACAAATTCACGAAGCTTTCAGATTGTGACAGCTTTTTTTTCCATTTATTCATAGACACTGCAACCCTAGAGGGTTATAGCAGAAGCGGACGCAAGGTACGAAAGAAGAAGTTGCTTTGTAAGAAAAAAAAAAGTTACCTAATAACTGATGCTAAACAGAAATATTAACAAGACTTTATATGTTTGCAATTGACCACACGCGTTATCTAATAGTACGTCTAAAATCGCTTTTGGCTTGTGTCTAGTTTTGCGAACTGTAGTCGTTGCGTAACAATTTTCTTGTGAAACGCAACCTATCTTACGCGAAAGTGTTGTTTCATTGGCCTGTTGTTTCCTCAAGTGCGATCGATGCGATATAGAGAGACGGTCGTTTCGTTCATGAGCAATCTCTTACGATGGTTGCGTAGGATAAATTTGGTGATCTAGGTACCAGGGACCGAATCAGGTCACTGTGTGGAATCGACGTCCCCAATCGGCATCGCGAGTGGCGCGCACTCGCACGATGGCTAATGAAGCAACACCCTTGGGCTATTGATTTTTTTATAAATATAGGGAGGAGCTTTGGGATGGTGGACCCAGCAGTCGAATTCACGAAGGCTTTGCTTTGTAAAAACTATCCCCCATTGATCGGGACCGACTTCCCGAATGGTCTGTTTCATATTGCGATTGGGGGACGTCTTTTCTTACGAACAACTCCCGCGTGCGACCGGCTACTTTGTTAATGCGGGCAAAAGAGCACGAACATAAAAAAAAAAGAAAAAAGACTCTCCCTACAAAGCAGCAGTCCGTGGCAGGCGGGAGGTTGGCGATCGCGGTATCTCTGCCGTCGACAAACCGCAGAGACACAGTCACGATGGCGGCGACGGTGCTGCCGCAATAGTGGCTGCTTACAACTTTTGGCTAGTGACCGTAGAAAGCTTGTTGGCATTGCGTCCTAAAGACATTAACAAGTGCCACTTTTATAAAATTATATATATAATCTGACGCTCAGTTTAAGGCGCCGGCTAATCCTTAGCTCTTGAATGGGTCTAGCCTACAACATACAAGGTTCAAGATTACATCTCAAATAACCTTTTCATGCAAGCATGATTTGTTGATTTATAGGCAGTTTGGTTTAGGTATAGACACAGGTCACAGACTGCCTATTGTCAGGGTAGTGTGAATGTTCGAAACTCTCGAACAACCAATCATATATTGTCTTATTCGTTTTCGTTGTCTTTCGTATTAGTCAGTTTTCGTAAATACGAACATTTTTCAAATTTTTGTTGAATATTTTGAATCATCAAGTGCGCACGATCAAGTATAATATTGGAACGATATAAATATATATATATATATATATATACATTTCGCGAATACTTTGGGTAAGGTTCACTTTTTTCTCATCCGAATTATTGCAGGTAAACAACAACAAAAACAACCACAACAAATCGCCAAGTGTTTGTAATCGCGTCTGAGGTCAAATTAAAAAGGTGTTTCCTTAGTAAGGGCTGTTTACCATTGGCCAGCCGCCTTCCCTAATCGTATGTCCAATGCCGCGATGGACTGACATCTTCTCTTACGAACAGTTATAGCGTAAGACCGTTTTTGTCAACGGAGGTATGGCTATTTTGCTATCATATCTCGTTGCAGTTCCCTCTTCGTTGACGACTACGTATCTTGTCTTTGCTGCTGGCAACGCGCAGTGAAATGGCGTAGTGTTTTAAGTGCAACAAACCTATTGAATGGATTTCCTGTGCTTCGAGCGCACCATTTAAAAATTGACTTAGATTTAGGCGCATTACTGTATAGACAGTCGACCGATAGAGCACATCGTCTTCCTAAAAATTTCCTTTAGTCTTCAGATAACCTACAGTCACCTAGGTAAGAGAGATATAGTTGGTTAAAAGTGCTAGTCGGTGAGTCTATGAACTATATTTAGGCATTTCTTGGCTGACGTCTTATATATGGACTTTTAGTTTCTATTGCGTCTATTTGAAGTTGATGAACTGTAGGAAGTTTGCCTTTATGCAATCTTCCGAGGCCGTATTCTGCCGGTTTCAATTTCATGAACCATAGATAGTTTTTTTTGCAGACATATTTGTTCACAAATTGTGTATTTGACGTCTATGATTCTTTTTTATTGATACGATATAAGGAGATGTTGACGCTCAGTTTAAGGCGCCGGCTAATCCTTAGCTATTCAATGGGTCTAGCCTACAACATACAAGGTTCAAGATTACATATCAAATAACCTTTTCATGCAAGCATGATTTGTTGATTTATAGGCAGTTTGGTTTAGGTACAGACACAGGTCACAGACTGCATATTGTCAGGGTAGTGTGAATGTTCGAAACGTACTCTCGAACAACCAATCATATATTGTCTTATTTGATTCAATATTCGAATGAGATAGTCAGTTTTCGTAAATACGAAAATTTTTCAAATTTTTGTTGAATATTTTGAGTCATCAAGTGCGCACGATCAAGTATAAAATTGGAACGATATTATGATGAATTTCATCCCGGCGGTGACAATCACGAAACGTTACGTAATGGAGCGCGGTAGGCTCTATTCTTAGATTGTCTAGCAGTCGCAGCGTACTGCCCCTACTCTGACACTCACTACACCCGCTAGTGAAGTACCAGCTGCAGATTGACGAGTCGTATCCGGGCTACGGTCATTAATGAAAGCATCTGCGCTACCAGCACACTACATCTGCTAAATGTGTGATACACGTATTGGCTTCAGTGAGTCCAGTGCTGGCACCCCTTGAGTAGCGGAATGCTCCACAAGCTACCGTCATTTCGTGCACAGAAAATCCAAAAGTGGCTCCTCCGATTGTCAGCACAGAAGATCGCGCGCCCACTTCGAACAACTGCCTTGGCGATTGATAACGAACACTTCAGTGTTTTGACTTCGCGCATGTGTTGTGCTCGCCGCGATGTTCTTGTGCTTTTTCTTCCTCTTCATCTTTCATCCTCCCTTTTTTCACTCCCCCAACACAGGGTAACAAATCGAAGATTGCGATTTCATTAACCTTCCTGCCCTTTCCTTTATCCTTCTCGCTCTCTCTTTCAGGGAGCCAGAAGTTTCTTCCTAAACTGGGATAATTCGCACTCCATGTAGCGTATGCGAAGAAGTTGTTTATTTGTGCCGAGTACCTAATTTGTGCGTTTAATAACTAACACTTGATAACCTGCAACGTCATGGCCAAAACTTGCTAACTTTGTGAATACTAGTGTGTGAACATCATTTTATACAAATAAAGGGAAAATGAGACATCCGCCCAATCGTAACAATTGCTACAAAGGTAACCCATACGGGTTCCTGGAAAGAAAAGCCTCGCAGTTGAAGAAATATTCGTCCTGTTCCGGGGAATCGAACCCGGGACCACCGCCTTTCCGGGGCAGCCGCTCTACCACCTGAGCTAACCAGGGGGCTAGCAGATGGCAGGGCGAAGGCGAATTCATCAACGCTTGCTTCGAGTTGTTGATGAATTCGACTTTGCCCTGCCATATATATATATATATATATATATATATATATATATATATATATATATATATATATATGCATGGAAATTATCCGTGAAGAGCCCACAGAGGATCTTGTGAATAAGTGCAATACTTTTTCGTAAAGGGACTTAACAATGATTTTTCAGGGGCCCTCTACACTGTCCCCGCGGTACTTTTTGTTGAGACCCCGCGTAGCGGTGGTCGGGCCATCACTCGGCACAGGTTGCGGGCGTAAGCGCGGTAATTGCACCATCCTACGCTCGACATAAAGAAGAATGCACCTTCGTGCGGGGTTGATCATTCCCGGCGTCTTGGGTCAACGTGGGCGGTTGCTCGAAGATGAGGTCGTCGCCACTTTGTTCGCCCGCAGTTCCATACACGTGGAAGCTCTTGCTGCGTTCTCTCTCACGATAATGTTACAGTTCGCCGAGAGCCTAAGGCGCCTGACCGAAACCGTCGAGAACGTGCAGAGATTCGTTGAGTTAGTGATAGACAAAGATGTCATTGAAGCAAACAAAGAAATAAACCAGTCACGTGTATTTTATTTGCTGAGTATGCAGGCAATTGTGTCCCACTTCCACCATAAAGGACTTGCAGTGATTTATTGATCTATCGAGCGATAAGGGAAGTTAGTGAAACAAACAAACAGTCAAACAAGCAAGCAAACAAGCAAACAAACAAACAAGCAAGCAAGCAAGCAAGCAAGCAAGCAAGCAAGCAAGCAAGCAAGCAAGCAAGCAAGCAAAGCAAAGCAAAGCAAAGCAAAGCAAAGCAAAGCAAAGCAAGCAAAGCAAGCAAAGCAAGCAAGCTAGCAAACGTGAACTTAGTTTGCAGAATATTATTTCCCACAATGGGCATTGTTTCTCGAAAGCAATTGCTTCTCCGCTGTCTTAGCGATGGGTCTACTATAACTACACCAAAGAATAGGTAACTATAATTGCAACACAAAGTTAAATAAAAGAAAAGGAGGAGTGAAATGAAGAACAAGAAGAGAGAGAAAGAAAAAAGAAAGAAAAAAGAAAGGGAAAGCTCACATGAAAAACGAATCGTTCGAACTAAATAGGCAGTTTTTCTTTGATTTGAACGACTTATGCTGCTTCTAATCAAATCAAATCTAAACTAATCAAATCCAGGCCATGGCGGCCACATTTCGGTGGGGTGAAATGCAACAACAGCCGTGTACTTAGACTTAGGTGCACGTTAAAGAACCCCAGGTGGTCAAAATTAATCTGGAGTTCCCCACTCGGCCTCGTAATCAGATCGCGGCTTTGACACGTAGAACCCCGTAATTTAATTAATTAGGTTAAGCCATAAGAGTCGGGACTATACGATTGCTGAATTGAAGAACGAAAGAGAACAGCGCTGTGTGCTGTCTGGCTCTTTAAAGTTAGAATAACAGCGCAAGGACAGCAGGGGGGACAGAAGAGAGGACAGAGCGCTCTGTTCTCTCTCCTGTCCCCTCTGCTGTCCCTGCGCGGCTATTCTAGCTTTAAAGCATGTTTCACCAACAAGCCCAATCCTACACCCTTCTGTCTGACTCCTTATTTTTGTCAACTGTTTTAAGCTATACTGCGCGTGAATCATTTTTACTGCTCACTATTTAACGGTGGTTCATGCGACATATGAGCAAGTTAGAAAACAAATGGGCGCAGATTTCTAATACTTTGAGAGGACTGTTGGCTTAATCCGTTCGAGTTAATTCTTGAAGAGATATATACTTTTTTGCATACACCTTTACGGTCCGTCTATTTTACTAAGCTCATATAACTCTCGTTACGCAGCCCTGAAATTTTGCAAGAGTGCCTTTCAATCTAGTCTTTTCACTTAGCACTCACTGGTGCACCAAATCCAACGCACTAAATCACTGACGACACAATACAGAGTTAGGCGAATAGACGTGGCATTCAATACATGCTGAATATTTGACTTTTTCACTTGGAAACGGGTTTTAAACAACCCTGTACACTTAAGATTACACCTCTGGGGTATCACGTATTGACGACACAGATACTAAAGAGCAGCTGCTTCGACCTGCGCTACAGCGTCAGAAGACGCAACTACACTTTGTCTGGAAGAACTGCACGAAACAGCGAAATTGGCAGGTATACTGGAGGAAAGAATCCCTCGCCCTCTTTCCAGATGACGCCTGCAGAAAGAAAGAGAAAGAAAATATCCCCCTTTCGTTCGTGTAGTTTGCGAAATAGTCAGAAAGACCAGCGAAACCACAGTCAACAGACACCTATAATCTCCCGAGGAGGCTTGTGTTTACCAGCGTCATATTTCGCTGTCAAGCTTGTACAACGAAGCCTTTAAAAAAAAGAAAAAGAAAATAGAAATAACCGCACATTTTACCGCACGGTGCAGAATTCGATCCGCCAAGCCCCGATAAATACCGGTACGCGCAAGGGCGCAAGAAATAACACCCGGCTGCGTCGTGTACGGCCGCGTACACAGGCGACACCTTCTTCGACCGAGCCCCTCTTGTCCTCTGCATGGGTACGGGCTCCTTTTCAGTCCGGGGAACGAAAACCACGAGTTGCGTACGCGCTCCCTCGATAGCAGGGCATATACGCGCGCGCGCACACGCGGGGGCACGGCAGTGCTTGTAACCCTCTGTCACATGTATACTTGCGTTGCAGTGGAGGGCGGTGGAGGAGTGGGGGTGGTGATGCGGACTCCGTTCCACTTCTTTTCGGCCCTCCGCCATGGACGGCCATTGGCTGGCCGGCGTGACAGTGATCGAGCGAAAGCTATGTTCTGGTTCCGGCTTCCACGCGATGCCCCCCCCCCCCCCCCCCCCTCACTTCGCCTTCGGGCCTCTGGTCGTTGCACCTTCGCGCAATCACGCTGGCACACTGACTCTGATTGTGTACGGCGCGCCGCCGAAGACACGACGTTCGAGCCGATCGAGGCACGCAGCGTGCTCCTTCCATACACGCCCACCAGCGCGCCTCGGTGACAGGCGTCGGTTCGTCGCGGCGACACTTCGTCGCAGCGCCGATGGGGATCGCCAACGGCCCCCGCCTTATGCTGCAGCCTGTTCGTCCGCGAGGCGATCGTATACGCGCCGGCTTCGGCGCGGTCGATGCCTCCGGAGCACGAAAACGTGTGTGCAGAAGAAGCGGCTCGCGCGCTGAAGCCGAGAACGCGCCGTGATCGCGCTCTCTCCCTCGGTGTGAATATGTAATAACGCGTAGTGACAGCGACGCTCCGATCAGTTCGATGAGAGGCGTCCTGCTCCTCTGCGGCTTCGGAGCTGATGTCAAAAGCCCCCCCCCCCTTTCACGCTTTCTTTCGACTGTATAGAAAAACAAATACTTCACAGACTACTTGACGCATTATTCTATAGCATGACAACTTGCAGCCGACACGCAGCTTTTAACCTCGCGGCGTTTCCCAGACGGACTCATACTGAGGCGGCCTGTATTGATCGCTGAGTCGCCTTGACTGGCAAACATTATCGACGAACAACGGCACGTTGTCGGCAGACCTCTTCCGTCACAGCAACAATTGTTAGGGCCCACGTCGTCCTCAGTTAACAAACGTCGAGGGCTTACGGTTCGACGCTTTGTTGCTTTGTTTATATCGGTGACACGTTTCTGCATCTTGAATAGGCCCTAACCAGTTCATGATTACACAGGACGGTGCGTGGCTGACGCATGGTTGCTTGTTAACGGTTGTACGAAGAATGTGGAATCAGAGAGACGGCTTCATACTTACACTTACGGTGAAGAGAAGCAAGTTTCAAACGAGGAAACACGCCAATATGTGTCACGAAAGAAAATAAGCCCTGGGAATTATATATCAGTAGGAGGCAAGAAGACTCACGTGGGAACGCGGAATCCCTTTAGTAACGGCATAGGCAGCGATAGTGAGGGCGACTGTGTGAACGCTTCAGGAATTCTGTTCCCGTATAGTTTGCTCATTCTCTTGCATCCTATAGACAAGCCATTATTGCGGTCATTCGCGCTTATTACTTCAGTTCTCATCTAACTCAAGGATCGGGCGATTATTTCAATGATCTGTTTTGTATATATAAGTAGGAAAAAGAAAGGACACACTATCTAAGCTTAAGCCACTGTTATCTATACATCTCTGCGCCTGTCACTTCCTTAGTACCTTAAATAGAAATTCACCCGCCTCTCCGACTATTAGGCAGTGAGATCTGATGTGCTTCTCGAACACAGGTCCACCTCTATGACGCTATTACGGCCTCTCCCGTTATGCTCCAATGACCACCGCGGCGACGTATTTAATGACACAGATTGTTACGCTGCTCCTTCGCGTATGATCGCTGCGGCCTGTTCTTCAATCCGTTTCCCAAGAGCTACTGCAGCCTGCGAACAGGCCTGTTCGCGAACTCGTTTACATTATTCTGCGTGATTCTCACGGGGGCATGCAAATGAGAGAATCCCCGACCCGGCGCGCTTTCCTAATCCCACGTTTCTTCGCCGAGTTCACTGTCCCTGAAACAGCGACTTGAGCGTCATTTGCACCCAAGTGTATACAAGGTCAGTGGGCTGTGAAATTCTCTGTACCTCACGTCACTCGGCACTTCTTTTTTCGGCGCACGAGAAGCGACGTGCCACTTCTGTGAAGGGACTTCTGTGAACAGCGTTTCTCTCCGTTCCCCAAAATCAGTGTGACTCGGGTTTTACCAGTCTGTTGATGTTGATGCTGAGCTCGACTTACGCACCGCTCAAGTTAACTTTTTTGTATTTCTTTATATTTTTGCTGTCATTTCGAGTTCTAATTCTGAAGAACAAAGCCCTTGCAATTTAACTAAGTACGAAATACAAGTACTCAGTTTTGATACCTGCGTTTACAATTTCCATGGACCAAAGGGGCCGTTATAACGCCTACGAGGCTATGAACAAGACTTAGTACTCCCGGTGCGGTGTACAGGTCAGTGCACTGATAACATCAACACTGAAGACTTGCACGTATCCTGCGCGACTTCTTATTCTTCATTGCCGAAGTTTCCCTATAGCCCGGAATTGCCGCATGATGCTCGGGGCATCAGCATAAACGTGTCTCCGAAATGACAACATGCCAGGCAGTGAGAGGATGATCGCTTTCTTCTCGTCTGGTGTGCGTAAACCTTGGTTCAATGCGAAACAAGTATGGATCACAGCAACCCGGGAAGCAGCACAAAAGTGCGCGGTTAGAATTTTTTTTTCTTTTTGCAACGGGGCCTGTGCTGCCCCTGCATCGACGTAAAGCGACATCTTTTGCGCTGCGGCTTGTGTCCGGAACCGAAGGAGGGCTTGAAGGTTGTCTGGACGTTTGTTTGTCTGTTCACTCCGCGGACAAGGCAACCACGTTCAAAGGGATACCGTTAGCACATAGAACAATGACTCACGTTTTCACCGAGCTTCCATGTATTGCGGAATTTCAATGGGCGTCGCATATACAACCGGAATGGAAGCGCCGGATAAGTTGTAAAGCAAGAAGACGGCATTTTTTAAAGGGTGTAACGTAACTGATGTTGAGGTCGTAGAACTTAATTAAAGTCTTAGTAACTCGTTAATTCTACCAAATTTGTAAGGAAATAATAAAAATGGGCAGAGGAAATGTGGGCTAGGAGAAGCCTTCTTATTGGACAGTGCTCGTCAGGCATGTTTAGACTGATTAGTTGATTCAACTTAACGTCCTATAAGGCAACACCTGGGCCATGACGTACGCCGAACGGGAGGAACTTTTGTCTATCTTTGACGACTCAGATCAACTTAACATCCTCGCAATGCTCACTTATCGGAATATACGGCCGCCGCCACTAAGGGATCGATGACGTCGTGCTAACCTTATAGTCACTCAGCCACCTGACCAAATCGTAGTAAGAATCGCCAACAGAGTTCAATACAAATCGTATTACGCATTCCTGTAACGCAAGGTATCCTTTGTTGTACTGCAGGTAAGCATGTTGTACTGACGGTTTTGTACTTTTGAGCAGATTTCGTACGGCATTATCAGATTACGCCTCTGAACTCGCAACGTCTCTTCCTTTGTCATATCCCTTTTTTCCGCCCTCGCTGCTACTTCAAAAGAAGTGACGGCCACCATTGTGTGGATACTTTATTGCCTCCTTCTTTTTTCGGGTAAATAACGAAAATTTAATGCAGGTTGTATCTATATCCAACAGCCTGTGGCACTACTTATGCAGGGATATATATATATATATATATATATATATATATATATATATATAGAGAGAGAGAGAGAGAGAGAGAGAGAGAGAGGAGGGACGTTAATCAGGTTGAACCCAGTCGGCTACTCTGTATTGGGAAAGGGGACTAAATGGTGAGTAGAATGAAATAAGAAATTTTCACAGTATGCGCACACCCACGTGCACAAGCGTTCAATCGGTCACGAGCGGTCACATTGGCTGGTGGATCCCTAGCAAAGCAGGAGCGCCTTCGTGGCTTTACGCGAAATTTCCTCTACGCCGGCGCCGCCTACATAACGCACGTCCCCGCAGGTATGCAGCTAGTATGTATGACGGCGCGTAAGAACTCCAGCGCGTTGTGAAGCGTTCGAAGCAGGATTTTCTCGGCCAAGAGAGAATAGTGTCTCGGCACACACAAAAAAAGAAAGATTAAAATTAAACCGAAATCCTCTTTCACGGACGCCCTCCGTGCTACGCACGCACCCGAAAAGTAAACGGACAAAGAGTGAAGAAGCGACCCGAACCGAAGGAAAAGGCAGCGATAGGAGAAAAACGGCTTGGGTGAATCGCGCCGCCGCTCAAAAAAGGCCTCTCGTCGTGCGGCCAGCGCGGGACGCCGATCGGCACCGTGACCTTGTTACGCCGGGCCACGGAGCAGGATGCCTACGGCGCGGTCACAGAATAGAGGCGGCGGCGGCTGCAGCCTCTGTGCTCCATCGATGCGGCGGCGGCGCACCGCTAAAAAGGCTGGCGCGCGTCGCGCTGCGCCGTGCGGTTTTGCCCGGCGTGCGATGCAGCGTCCTGTGAGCGCGAGCGCGCCGCCGATCAACCGGTTGTGGAGCGCGCTCGAGAAGCGCTGCCCATCGTGGCCCGTTTCCTGCCGCGCGTGCGAGAAAAAAAAAAAAAAAAAGGAAACACCGGAGTCGAGAGAAACGACGCGAGACAAAACCCGCGATGCCGAGAACGCGGGAGCTCTTGTCCCACGAGAAACGCTAATCGCCTTATTTGAAACAGTTAGATGAGATGAGAGATACAAGTAAGCTCCCTGCATTTCTCCCTCTCTCTCTCTTTTTTTTTTCTCCTCCTGCGAAGACAAGTCCGCTTATCGAAACGTTGACTCCAGAGACATTCCTTGTGCTCGACTTCTGTTGGTCACTTCGAATCTTCGTCTTCCTGTGAACCTCGCACATGAAGAGTGTACGTAGAAGAAAATAATAGCGTGTAGAGTCAGTTGAAGGAAAGGTGATACTTGTAGAACGGCTGTACCTGTCCAGATGACAACGAGGACGAAAGCGATGATTACGATATCGATTGCGAAGATAGCGATGGCAGCAGTTATGACGAAGACAACGATGAAGCCATGGGACAGACAACCCGCGTGTGCTCTTGGATTTGCCTTCACGTCCAGGGGAAATCACTGGCATGTTTACAATCGCCGGTTCTTCATGAACGTGGCGCGGACCAAAGAGAGAGAGAGAGAGAGAGAGAAAGAGAGAGAAGGGGCTTTTTAATGCATCTTTGGGAGGTTTACCTAGCGGCATTCCTAGCATGCTGCTGCAGATGGGTGCGATGGAATGAAATGGTATGCACTTTGTGTTACAGATCTACGCACACATACGCAGAACACTGAACGTACAAGAGCATGCGGCACACAAGTGAAATTGTCGTGGTCCAGTGTTGCCTTAAATGAATTATTCTCTCATTCTCAAAAGATGACATCAGCTCAGAAGTAGTCATCCCGGCATCGCATCGTGTCTGGGGATGGATAAAGCTTTTCCTTTCTTGGCGACTTCTGCCGTAGGGAACATGATAATATCTGTGACAGTATGTCACGATAGTTGGTGAAAGCATACCTTATCATTTATTTATCGGTGCAATAAGTTATACCTGTAAATTGGGAATAAAGCGTGGTTTTCTAAGGAAGCATTGATCTATTCCCATAAACCATATACTTGCATAAGCCCTGTCATTAAAAAGTATAGAGAAATGAAAAAGGAAGCGAGGTAGAGGGAACGTTTCGTTTCTTTCGTTTCGTTTCTCTTAAACCTTTGTCAAGAAAATATACTTATTGAATGTTAATGACGCTACCATTGAGAACAATTGAAGAACCTTCGTGATTTTTAGAAATTTCTGCTCCTTATTCCTTATATACCGCTTAACTTATGTAGTTCCTGGAAAGCTGACCTCTTCGGTAGCCTATTTCCTTACGTTGTCATAATTTAGCAGCAACTTGAATGACTATGAAACATTGATAACAGACTAAAGGAAAGCGAAAACACGCTCAAGAACATGATGAATTTCCCATATTTAAGTGTTTCGAGATGAGATGACGAGCAGGCAATTATTGCTTGACCGATTCACGAGACACGTCAAAATACTTGGCTGCAATAGGAGGTGGAGGAAGAGAGAAAGAGAGAAGGCAGGAATGTGTTAACCAGAAATGCATCTGGTTGGTTACCCCACACTGGGAGACGAAAATGGGGATCGATAAAGATGAGCTGGAGAGAGAGTGGGGGAAGGATAAACGCGGTGAATTCGCGCATGCGCCCGGAGGGTCCCATCAAGCCAAAGACGTTCACGCAGGTCATTCGCCCTCAAGAAAGACAAAATTGCCTTCACAGCCTTGTGGCTCGACGAGCGATGAGGACGGTCTTCAAATAGCGCCTGCATGGACAACGGCCGATCGCCCAGTCATTTGCATTAGTAAAATCTTGATGAGGGCTAGTTGGTTCATATAGTCGTTGCGATGCGATAGATAGTGTTCGCCTTTCCGACTGAAATCGACGAAGGCGGCTTCTCTTCGCTGCCGCAGAAGTCGCACGCAGCACTGTAGGTCATTGCGATAAATGTAGTGTAAGTCTTCGTGAAAGCCACTCCCAGCCATAGCCGACATAGAAGCGATGCCTCACGTCGGTGAATCCCGGGTGGAAGTATAGGAGCTGGAACGAAGGGTTCATTTCGTGTAACCTGGTGCACCTTATATTTGGGGTGTCTCACTCTGTTAAATATAGCTTGCGTGCTAGGTGACGGAGCTGTCTTGCAGCGTCTGTCCTGGAAAGGGGAACGGGAACGCTGTGTTCTTCTTCATGTGTATTTAACGCGCCATTGCATGACAAGCGCCGTTGTATACTAGAGCGTTCAAACAACATGGGCCACGGCTTCTCCCGCTTCCAGCGGGAATGTAGTTGCCTCGCGGAGCAATCGGCTGCCGCGACAACCAGCCGAGCGGCGTGCTCTCGCGACAGAACGTTCTCGTTATTAGCCAAAGGGCGTCCGCGTCGCTATGCAAAACTCGTGGCAGAGCCCCGTCGTTTCTTGATTACTTCTTTTTTTTAAAATCTGCATTCGCCTACTGCGGGAGCATCCGGGAAGTCCCCAGCGCGACTCCGAGCGACCAACAATGGGAGACGTTATGTGAGAAAACTATAATGAGGTGTCCTCGGAAAGGTGGGGAGGGGGCGCGGGAACTCTCCTCTACCACTTCTACTGTCGTCGCTGCAGTCCTCCATATAGCGCCTTCTCTCTCTCTCTCTCTCTCTCTCTCGTTCTTTCACATCGTGCGTACGTGAGTGAGCTGACCTCGTCGCATCCAACCGGGTTTTTCCCAGTGGGTCCAAAGAGAAAGAAAGACATAGACTGAAAAGGCAAGCCACTTGTGCGTGAAGAATCCGGTAATGAATAAACAAAGTCAGTGAAAATGAAAGAAAAAGAACAGAAAAGAGGGGGATTGAAACATGGCGACGGCCAGGCTGGGGGAAACGATAACACGCATAGAGCTTGTGTGTGTGACTTCGAATCGAGGTAGCGGGGGCACACTTAAAGTCGACAGCGTATTACGAAATGAAACTGGTCGCTTTTAGATAGCATATCTTCATACTTCTCTCGCTCACTCCTCGCCTTTCTTCTTTCTGTCTTATTTCTACGCGAGTCGAATCGCAGCTCGGGCTGAAGCAGCCTTTGATTGCTTATAACTACGCTTTTCCATCAAGTTCGCGCATTCACTAGCAGCCGAATCACGGTGGTCGTCCTCGTATACGTATACACTGACCGCAGGCGTGCGTGCTTGTTTGTATGCATCTGCAAGCTGAGACAAGACACTTTATTTTACAGCTGGAGGCGACTTTGTGATGTCCTAGTTTTTTTTAATGCACCGACTGTCCCATCGTTGTGATAGAGATAAGTGAAGGCAAGCCTTGAACACGCAGCGACGAATATTCGGTATCTGTATCTGGCCCGTCAGTGGGAGATAGACCATGAAATGGAATCCTTATTGCGCGGTCCCCCCCCTCCTCCTCCTCCTCCTCCTCCTCCTCCTCCTCTGCTTACCTTTTGTCTTTTCGGCTGTCGACGAGTGCGCCAAATCGAAGCGTGAGAACGAACGTGCGTCTTCCCAGGTGGTGAGAACAAGCCGGACAGCAATCGCGTATACATATATGAGTAGCAACGGAGCGCGACGCTGGAATCGGAGAGGAAAGAGCCGTTTATTCTGACCGGTGACTCCTAAACAGAGAAGTGTGGGTTAGAGAACGAACACGGGGTTGAAGAGGTGCCCTAGCGAAATTAAGAAGAAAGATTGAGACTCAAACAACGACTGTTGCGGTTCTTTATCGGCGTCTAGCTATCCCGGCGAACTACGAACATTTCAACAGAGCGATGAGTTGCTCTAGACACGAAGAAGCCTTCGTTTAGAGTCAGTGCTCATCTTGTCCCCGTTAGTGTGTTGTACATAGCGCAATAAGAATGTGCAAACATTTAACTTAATTTCTTTTTTTATAAAATTCGTTTTCGTACAGAAAAGAGACAGTACAGATACAGAAACACGCCCCACCGAAGCAGCTTTTTTGCCGCGTAAGTTATTCGGAGTAAAGGACATTAGATCTTCGCTCAATTGAGAAGTCAAACAACCGCAGGTGCAGACAATATTTGTGACATGTGAGACGCTGACAGGCTCGGAAGCAGGCAGGGGGCATTCCCCTGGAACCTACAATTTTACTTTTCCAGATCCGATGATGTTAAGCGTGAGGCAGAAATCAAGTGCAAGGGCTTGACATTATTCCCCTTCCAAACTTTTTTGTCCACAGTCTTCTTCTTGTGGCTAGTGGGCTTGTTGTGCTTTTATACCAATGAATTTAGACTGTAAGTTATGTATTCGTTTGGGTACCAACGAGCATGAACGATCGCATTGTGTCATTCGTATATCGCAGTAAATGCTTCAAGCTTAGACTTCCAAACAAGGAAGAAAGGAAGGTTCACAGGGAACGTTTACAGGAAGATGGATAGCTGGTGTGATCACCAGTGTTACAACAAGCAATATAAAGACATTTCTTCGGCCACTGTGGATCACTCAAGCTCAGAATGTTGGAACAAAATCTTAAATTTTTAGCTCTGCAGATCCGTGGTTAACATGTTGTAGTTTGATTTTAGTGTTCCACCCAGAAACCTACAGTTAAGCGCGTTCACTCACCAAGTACTGAATCATTCGATGCTGGGCGGGCTCATTTTGCCCTACTGATGTATACCACGATTGGTCTAGATACGTTTAGGGAAAGGCCTTTGGCGCTTCGAAATGTAGTTTGTCGAGATCTATTTCCTGACCCCTTTTTGTGTGTCTGAATTGTGCAATGTCCTGGCTCACGAACGGTAAAAACCGCGCTCTTCTGTTTTCTTCCCGCTACCATATCTGATAGCACGCGTCCCGGGCAGTATATATATATAGGTCCGTCTTGAATTCCGGGAAGACGTCTGAGAGTCATCACCGGTGAAAACCCCGAACTCAGCTGCGCAATAGGCCTAACGTTTCGTGCTTACTCATAGCCCTTGCTGTTTTTACAGCAAAACAGAGACCGGACACACCGACGATGATGATGCCATCGTGTGCACCTTGAAGTGCCTAAACTATGAACCATTCTGAGTACGAGTATGTGTTGGCACTGGTAATGTAGTGTGTCGCCTATAGGCTGTTGTGATGTTTACAAACAGGGTTGGTGGGCTACAAACAGTTGTGGTAGGTTTCCGCTTTTCAATAAAGAAATAGAGCGGGCAAGAAAGACAGATATACGAACCACGCCTGTGCGGCAAAACAGAGCCCCGCATATTTTCAGCAATGATAATGTTCGGGTAATCGCGAATACACAGATTCATTTTGCAATATAATACATAAAAAAAATTAAATAAATGTACCTGAGCCGGAACCATGATAAGCGTTTATTTTATTCGAAAGCGTATAACGGGGGATCACCTATACGTCACTCGAAAACGCGCTTTTCCTTTTCGGCAAATGGTTTTTACGTGTCCTCTGCTTGCAGGACCCTGGCCCTGAAGTTTCCTTGGGTCCGCGGGCTAACTTCTGCCAGGGAGCTTGTAAAATAGTCTATAATATTGTTTTAAGAGCTTTAACGGAGCGCCGTATAGACATATCTAACTTGTAAATATTTAAAAACTTCAGTAGAAACCCCCGAAATTAAGGGGGAAATACTGAAAATCGCAAGAGCGTCCTGAATAATTTACAATGACAGTTATTTCTATGATTCAGTAGAAACTGCCGAAATTCGGGGGAAAATATTGAAAATAGCAAGAGCGTCCTGAATAATTTACAATCATACTTATTTCTATGAACAATATTTCCCATTTCGAAATCCTTGAGGTGGTTACGTTGTGATTTCACTCGCTGCTACGTTCCAGCGATCATGGCGGCTGCCACAGGCAAGTACAGACTGAATAAACGTACGCAGCACTCAGCCTTATTGCGGCAAGACGTCACCGTAATGTCAATGACTCCAGGTGTGGCGTAGCGAGGCGATTTTAGTCTCAAAGTAAAACATCTTGGCCCGTATTAAAAAGAAAGTTCTTATGCTAGAATTCTTCGTAAGAGAGAAATTACAGCCAATCCTGATACTGGACCTATTATTAGTAAAGGCGTCCGAACAATGGCAAGGAGCCAGTGCTGCCACTCTCCGAAGCCAGTTTTCCCCTAAGATAAAGAATCCCCTAGATTTCCCTAAGTTTTCGCAGAATGTGTTCATTTCGTGAATATGATTTCTGCAATGATAAACTTTTGTTCGTGTTATGCAAATCACTGCACACTTTCTAGTTTCAAATTATTTCTAAGCTAGTTTTAGAATATTCCAATAATGAAGTCATATAACTCAAGCTGTAATGATGCCTGAGTTCAAGTTGTTATGCTAACAACACGGCTTCTTGCTTGAAACCATATTCGCAGAAGACGTCAGCACGTGTGTACTTTGTTGTTGGATGAAGTTGTTTTGCACACAGTTTTCAACGTGTGCGTTGAATCTGCATAATTTTTTTCTCGCCCTTAATTGTCCCCATAAGCCATTCTGAGCCCGAAATCGACCGAGCGGTTTTTATATTGCCTTCACTACCCTTCCCTCTGATGTCCCTAGTATATGGACCAACCGATACCTTTTACCGTGCTGACGTCACGTGACTTGCATAATCATTTTGACGTCACCACCTGTGAAGACGGCACACGAAGTGTCAGGAAAAGCCCGGAGAGGAGCACGTGCTTGTCTTCTCTAATTATCAGAGTGGTTTAAGGGCCCTTTAACCCTATCCCTATGTAGAGTAGTAAATCGGACGTACGTCTACTTGACCTCTCTACCTTTCTTTCGTTCTCTCTCTCTCCCTCCTTTTGTGCACACATTTCGAGAATTCGCGCTGAGCATCGGAAACTACTAAAAACTGTCGACCTGGTGACGCGCACTTATGTTGCTTCTACAGCGTGTACCTCTTTCTTGTCTCTACGTATTATCGAAACGTCTCGATATGCGGAGCCCCCCCCCTCCCCCTCACTCCCCAGCGAAGTGAGCGTCATTCCTCACAAGAGGTCAGGCTTTTCTTTGCCCTTTGTAGCATGGTGGCTGGTACGACTCTTTCTTCTTGTTTTTTTTTTTTTTCGATTCGCGAACGTGCAGCAGTCTCGGAGGTGAACACGACTCGCAGTTATTTCTCTCTCTCTCTCTCTCTCCTTGCCTTAATGTTTATTTTTCTGTTGGAACGTGTGCCGATAACGTGGGGTGACTTGTGCCGTAGAAATCGCCGTACAGCTCCACTCACTAATCCGCACACGTTTGTGCGACGCGAAGCGTGAAAGACAAAAAAGGCAGCGCACTTCGCGGACGTCGCGAAACTATCGGGCAGCGCTTCCTTATCGCGCCTCCTTCCGGACCGCTATTTTCTCTTCGCAGTCCAAGGGCGGTTACGTGCCGAAACTTAATCGTGCCAGAGCGACAACGTATATAGTGGAGGCCATGTAAGGTGAAGATGCGATCACGGGTCTCGTACCGACGTGATCGCTGGTTGTTCTTGCGGCGTCTGGGGTGCATGAAGTTCAATGACCGCGACTCTGGTCGCGCACGTTACGTTCAAGACATGAAGCTGTGTGGTTTGCCATTCTCTTTGAGTTCGCGCCCGAGAGCAGTGGGGACGCACTGGCCTAGCGCCGGAGGGCTTCTGTGTATTGTGCCCAATGCCGAATGAAGTCACGGTAGTGCAACTGTGCCGGCAGCTGTGGCGCACGTAAAGAAGTGATATGACGAGACGTAAGAAGCCTTGTGATGCGAGTTGTACGTTTAATTATTTACATTCCGGGATTCCAGATGCCAAAATGAGGATCTGTTTATGAGGTACGCCGTACTGCGTGACTTCGCATTAATTTTTACCGCCCAGGGTACTTTAACGTGCACGCAATGCACTATGTATGAGCGTTTCTGCATTCCGTCTTTTCGCAATGCAGCCAACGCCGCTCGGATTGAACCCGCTTTCTCGAGCTCAGCAGTGTAATGAGCTACCATGGCGGCACCAATAATGATCAAGAGAGACACAGAGGTGAGAGAGAGAGATAGACAGATAGATAGATAGATAGATAGATAGATAGATAGATAGATAGATAGATAGATAGATAGATAGATAGATAGATAGAGAGAGAGAGAGGCGTACGACAAGAAACGCAGGGACGTTAACGATAACCAACAATCTGGTTTCCTACCCTACACTGGGGGACGTGGGAAGGGGAGTTGAAAGATAAGAATGAAATGGAAAAAAGACAAGCGCACAAAACAGGGCACACGATCGCAGCGCAGGATAAAGAATGCGTTAAGAAACGTATGTCGGTTCCTATTGCTTCGCCGGTGCGCTTGTGCCCAGGCACCTTACAAGGACGCCTGGGCTAGATCTCAATATGCATAACTAGTGTTACTTACATCTTGGTTGTACGAGCTTTACCTAAAAAAAATATAGAAGATTAACGTAGGTAAAACATCCAGTGCATATAACGGAATAATTAACACGCAGAAGTATCGATGGTGATTGTCGCTCATAGTGGCAATGCCTAAATGAAGGACTGTTTTTTCACATGCTTCAGTGTTCTAATGTAATGTACGCTGGCTTGTGCTGCTGCAAAATTGGAATTGTGGAAATGAATTCTCGTTTACAAGAAGTTTAGAAAATAAAGCACGATAAAAGCAGCTGTCTGAAACCCTGCTTTAATGAAATGCTGCTTTAGAGCTTCTGCAGCGGCTTCTCACGGATGTGGAACAACGCTTGTCTCGATGCCCTGGAACGAGATATACGGCGAAAAAAAATTTAAAAAAAAGGGGGGGGGGGGTACAGAGAAAGATGCACTGACAGCATGAGAGCCAACTACGAGCTGAGCCTGGAAAGAGAGCTACTTATACCCACATTCATCATGTGATATCAAACACTAAACCAGTAACTTGAGGTAGACAACCCTACCAGACTAAACTTCGGCAAGCGTGTTGTGTCGGTCTGCTAATATGGTTTTGCCCCTGTTGTTGCGGCAGTGTTTGATATCTCCCAGGCACTGTGGTTATTATCAGAGGTACTTTTTTCCAGTAATAGAATGAGTTGGTAGTTAGCGCTCGTCTTCTCAATGTGTGTTGCCTTGCCTGCGTGTTTCCTGTTTTTTTTTTTTGTCGCGCCATATTTCTTGTGCCCGCACGTACGACCGACTCTACATCGCGATGTCGTTCAACGCCTAGCGTATGACAACGTTATGTTGCGCCACACGATGTCGAGGAACACCGTCTCCCCCCCCCCCCCCCCCCCCCCCCCCTTCCCCGTTCGAAATCAAAACAAATGAAGCCGAAAAAGAAGAACGTGATACAGAACTGCCTTTCAGGATGCAGTTCAGGGACACGCACACGTCATCGTTGGTGCAAGTATACACAGTCGACGCGAACCAAACGGTCCGCACCTGCGCACGCGCTCACTCGCATTGTTTTCTTTAAACGCCGAGGCCCTGCTGTGTGTTTTCTTTCTTCTTCCGTTCGCCATTCGTTCCCAGCGATCGGGTGGCTCAACGACCACGCCGAGTTCGCAGCCGGCATGCGACGTGCCCGCGCCTCACTTTGGGTCGTGACGCGGCTGGTCGGCCGCCACGATACCACATCTCCCTGCAGACGTCCGAGCGCCGGACAGAACGAGTCGGGAGACGAGCGGCGAGGTGCGGTCGGGTAAATATATCGGCACGACCGTCGTCGTTTCCGTCCCCGTGGGGTCCAGCGAGTGCGCGCGCTCTCTCACGACGCCCGTACGTGCCGTCCTCGGCCCCCATCGACGAGACGGCCGAGCTCTCGCGTTCGTGCGTTGCCGGTCAAGGCAACGGCGACGACGACGACGTCGAACGGCACGACGCGGGCGAACCGAACGGCGGCGCGTCCTCCGAATGCCGGAGTGCGCGCTCGCGCGACGCCAACGACGATTGGAGGCACGCCGCGCTTGTCACTGATGCCGCGGAGCGCCGATCGGTGCAGTGCGTGGCTTTGATCTTGGGGAGGAGGGCCGATAGGACAACGCTGGTGTGTCACGCTCTAGTATAGCGTGTATATATATATATATATATATATATATATATATATATATATATATATATATATATATATATATATATATATATATATGGTATGCATCGACGCCATCGAAGGGGTTGCAGTGTTGTGGTACTAGCGCGGCTGCTATAAACAAGAAACGCACAGCAGGGCCGGTATAACGTTGCGATTGCTTCCGATAGGTTCTATGCCTCTCTTATCGTCATTCACCGTTCACGGTCGGCTGATCCCACTGATTACGCGCGCGGAGCGCAGCTCGAACGTGCGCTCTGAGCACTGACCGCCATGGTGAAAGGGCTGGGTACGTGAGGTCGCGTGAGAAGTATATATAGCCACAATTAGGGGAGGGGGGGGGTGCCATATCTGGCGGATTTCAGGCTGGATAAGTCATAAGCGTGGCTTTCGTGAAATCTCATTCGGTAGTTCATGCTGAAAGGCTGAGGTTAAAAAAATAAAATGAGAACCTGAAGCTCAGTAGAAACTAGAAGATCCTTAAAGATTTGGTCCTGGGCCCTTGACTTGTCTTTGATATGGTCAAATAGCTAATCGCTTCGCAGGTTCTTTATTAAAAACAGAGATAATTTCTGAATACCTCTTTTAGTATCTTCTTGAGCGCCTGATTATCTAAGATTATGTTCTCGAGATATGAAACATTCATCCCTCTTCATTCATTCAACAATTTTGCGTTGTCGACTGTACTTTTGCCAACGTTCGCAACACATCATCAATAATTAAAGCACAAAGACGGTCCAAAGAAGCGATAACTGCGAAACCGGCCATTGTCGAGTTATAGTGTAATGCCTTCTATAAACGCTAGGTTAAGTGATGTGAAATTATGTCAGTGCAGCGGAAAGTAGATGTCGGTATTAATACGATTTAAGAAAGAAGTTATGTCGACAAGAGTGATTACTAGTTAACGATCGAACTTCGCATTTGTAATTTAAATAGGAGCACGACGAAAATATACGCTACAGTTGAATACGCGCGGCTGGGCCGAAAATAACCACGGCGGCCAAGTATGCAATAGGTTGTATGCGAATAAATTTAACTGTAGCGAGCATGGCAGAGCGCATCTTGCCTTCCGTGCACTGCACAGTATTTGTGGAGTGGTCGTAGACCGGCGCCATCACGCTGGCTGTCGAAGTGATCACGATTTCGCTTAGACACTTGTGCCGACGCGAGCGGGTGTGCTGGTGTTTTTTCACGTCGCATTTGACGCTGGACGCGCTGCAATTCGTCAGATGACAAGTCCAGCGGGAGGCGCCACCGGCGTTTTTTTTTTTTAACGAATGAAGCACGGTCGTTCTTGCAGCTATACCACTGCCGGCTGATCTCGTCGACCTCTGTTGAGATTCTGCATTACTGATTTTGTTTGAGTGTTTCTTTTTTTCTTCTTTTTCAACCACGCACAGATCCGACGCGGTCTTTTAGCGGGGAGGGACATCATCGAAGGTGATCGAGCACGCGCTTTCGAAAGCCGTAGCCTTTAGTTTGAACTCGTTCTCTTTCCGACTCTGTTATTTTCCTTTTTTTTTTTCTTTTTCACGTTTTCGATTTCACGTGCGACTCCCCGGTCAGTATAGCAAAGGTTGTCGGTGAGTGGCTGCTAAACGCGTTATCACGACACCGTTCGCATAGCGAGTATAAAGTTCATCCTGCGAATACAGCACAATGATTTTTAAGATTTTACCGTAATCTTAATATTTCATTATTACAACGAAGCGGAAGTATTATCGTATATTTATTTAACTGGCTGACCGTGCTTTATCAAGGTCATGACCACAACTTATACTTATTTAGGGTGCGAATATCGTTGGGAACTACCCAGGAATAGGGGCTCGAGGGTTCCCAACAAAATCGACCAGAGTTGGCGGAAGGGAGGGCGGGGAGAGGGTGGGCGTTAATGAAAACTGACCTGAGTAATGCAGAGAGTTATTTGTACAAGAAGAAAAGAAAGAAAGGAAGGAAGATACAAGAGAAAGTGATAAAAAATAAATAAATAAATAAATAAATAAATAAATAAATAAATAAAGTGATCGCTCCAGTTTACTCGACACCAGGTAAGAAAGTTAAGGGAAGGCCGGGAGGTTAACCAGGTTCCACCTGCTTTGCTACTCTACAAAGGGGGACGGAATAGAGGGCAGAAAAGGGAAAAGGAAAGGGATTTAATACCTTGCCTCCATAAGCAGGCAGAATATACCTATTTAAACTCGCTCATCGAGTGATCAGAGTTCGTACACCAAAGAGACGTGCCGCGATGTTTCAATGGCTGTGACGTTCTGCCATTGTCGCGGTTTCTTTCAATTACAACCAAGCGGCAGTTTTAGCGTATGCTTTGTTAACTGGCTGACCATGTTTTAGCAAGGCCATGACCATAACCTGTATTTATTTAGGGTGTGAATATCGTTTCAAACTAAGCAGAAACACGGCCGCAAGACTGGTCCGGCGGGTGCATTTAAATGGGACAGAATAGGGACAGAAACACCCGTGTTCTAAGATTCTGAGTTCCTCTATGCCGTGCGACTCCTTAATAATAATAATAATAATAATAATAATAATAATAATAATAATAATAATAATAATAATAATAATAATAATAATCTAACTTTTATATCCACTGTCAGGACGATGGTCTCTTCCAACAATCTCCAATGACCCCTGGCTCGCGCTCTCTGATTCCAAGTTCTGCCTGCAAGTTTTCTCTTTAGGATGCGACTGTGTAGGATCTTAGAGTCTGGAGATTGAGAAATCAGCGGAGGCTCGAGTGCTAAAAGCCGCGCTTGTGGGCAATACGCGGCACTACACACTACGATGATCAGAGGTGCTTAGCTTAGTCAGCATCGATATTTTGCCAAAGCATGTGGAAAATTGGCCCAGTTTGTCGTCGTTCCTGTACAGTAAAGCTCGTACTGCTAAATGAATCGTGCGTTCTTCCCTTTTCTGCACGATGCATCACGCATGAATCCAATAAGGGTTGTGACTCTTAATTTCCAGCATCACATTTAGGATTCCTCGTGCATTCTCAAACTATTGGATGTCCCGCCTTGTCAGTACACCCTGGGAAGAGATGGAGTATAGCAAACACATTTCGCAAGAGTATCTACATATTCTGCATTCAGCATCTACAAAAATTCTCGTAACTTTAAATGGCATGCACGTACAAAACGAGTGAGCACACTGAACACAGGGAACACGCTGTACCCGGTCCTGCGAGGGCATATTAAAATAGAGTAAACTATGGGATTCTCGCTATCAAGCAGTATAGCCAGTATGCTCCAATGTCTAACGGTATAACCGCCGCAAAGCTCTTGTGGCCACTCTGTTACGTCTAGCTATGTCCATAACCATTACCCCACTCGTGGTCTTCCGAAGTCATTCTGTGCGCCACTGTGCTTCCACGAATTCGCTGGCCTTATTCCTACGGGAGAGCGTCACGACCAGCACCAAACACGGGTCGTTCTGTTTCACCGTCTGCCGCGCGATGCGCACGCGCTTCGACTTCCGCGCTCGCTCGACACACGATCGCCGCCTCCCCCCCCAGAAAAACCATCCACGGACGGAAGCGGGCCTAACTGGCAAAACTTACGCCTAAACCTGCTTAGCGGCGCGCACCGTCGATGGAAGCGTCGTCAATTAACTGCGGATTGACCGCACCATACGCGGCGCACCGCGTATCTCGGTCAACGGGCGTCGATTTTCGCGGTCTTCACCGATGCGCTGCCGCCGTGGCGTCAGCCAGCGAGCGAGCGATCGTGTCTCTGCATATCTAATAAAGGGGGGGGGGGGGGGGCGGACGTTGTTGCTGGCTCGGACTTCGTGACGAGATGCAAGGGCGAAATGTGCACACGCCCCCTCCCTAACTCCTCTGCAGTTCAAACGCAGTGTCGTAAGAAGCTCCCGCGGCGCGGTATACGCGCGCTGAGGGTCAGCAAAGGTTTAACGCGGATGCGACCGCGTCTTTCTCGCCTGCCGATATCCACAGGCGTACACGCGTTGCTGATGCGCGCGGAGAGAGACCCGACGGAACATCACTGTACGATATCTGGAATGCGCTGCGCTGTGTACTTTGTGAGGGAAACCAGTAAGAGCTGCAGCTTCGCCAATGACGCGAAGCAGTGACGCGATAGCTGGCGCAGGTCCTGCACTGTTTCGTCCTTTATCGGTTGGAGTAAGCATTCGAAAATGCGTGCGAGAAACCTTCTTTTGTGCAGAAGAACGAAACGTTAGTCAGCGATGCTTCTATCCTGAGTCGTACTTGTTTGTGTGTAGGCTTTGGAGAAGCGGAGAGAAGCGACTCTTTCTTCCTCCTCTTTCCTGCCCTTCCTTTCGCTTGTTGCCACTTGCTTCCTTTAAATTCTTGCACTTCGGCTCTGGCTTACGAATAGGCTGCAGAGCGTAGCCTGAGCCAATCATGTTAACGAGAGCTCGAGAGGCCATGCGCAGTATTGTACAGGCACAAAATAGCCGGAGTGGCGGAGAGGTAGAATCTTCAACTGGCAATCAGTGGCTGCAGAATTCAGCTCCTGCGGGGCCCTGCAACTTTTTCTTGATCAAAGCCTGGGCGAAAATAATCTGGGATTTCAGCGATGAGTACCGGCGGCGGCTGACACCATCGGCCATTAAAACGACTAGCGGAGTGAGCAACAACGACGCTCGCCGTAAAAACACCACTTTCTTTCTCTGTGGGCAGTAGTGGTACGCAATAACGCAGCTACGTATATATTTGAAGTGTTGGGAACTTATTAAATTAATAAATGGCTTAATAAGAGTTGTTATAACGTTGTGACGGCTGCGAAGGTCTGTCTTCTATAACATCCTGGCTCATTGCTGATTTGAGTTCGTTTCATCATCGAGTGTTGTTTTGCTGTCCGCGAGTAATCAGCGAGCCTGAGCTTCCGGAACTCGCCTTAGGTTACCTTTTTAGGTTAAACGCTTCTAATTCTTTAAGTTTCTTCTTTTGCCTTCGCACCATTTCCTCTGGACGCGTCTTAGTTGATCCCTCTGCCATCTACTGCCGGACAGGGTGCTGCGTCTGATTTTGACGATGAGATTCTGCTAGAACTTCAGCAGTGCTTCGTGTGACACCCTCGTCAAATCACAGGTTACGCCATCAGGAACGACTGACATTTCGCAACCCATCATATGACACGTGTGTTCGCGATGCGAACGGCGATAAGTCAACTCATTGAAAGACCCAACGAGAACAGGTCCTGCGGCAAGTGTTTTGCCGCATAACATCACTGCAAAGCCGAAAAGTCCTATTGCGTGATCATCGCTTGCTTGTCTCGATACTGAAGGCGGCGAGCTGAGCTTGCCTGTACGTAACTGACCGTGATTACTGTGACTGCATGTACGCACGTATGCATTTAAGTATACTCTAATGACTAATGGCCCGGGAATTTCTTCTTGGGTCACAAAAACAATCAAAGACTCTAAGGCAATGAGCGCAGATACCTGCAGATGCTTGAATTGTTGTGGGTACACGTAGTACCCTCGGCCCGAAGTAGCTCTGGGCGAATAAGAAAAAAAAATATATTTGAAAGAGGGGCCTGGCGCTTGGCGGTCGTCCAACAACGCGGGAGGTCGCATGACCCGCGCGCGTAGGAGGAGTATTGTGTTTGGCGTGCTCTTTTGCGATGGTTGGTGTAACGCACGACCGAGC
Organism: Dermacentor andersoni; assembly: GCF_023375885.2. Lineage (NCBI taxonomy): Eukaryota > Metazoa > Arthropoda > Arachnida > Ixodida > Ixodidae > Dermacentor > Dermacentor andersoni. The sequence goes on from NC_092817.1 coordinate 45,536,989, forward strand.
CGGAGGGGCTCTTTCAGCTCAGCTGGTTTTCCACCTTGCTCAACTTGGGAGGGGGGCGCGGCCGGGCCCGTTGCACAAGAGTTAAAACGCAGCTTGCCATATTTATTACGCGCGTTTAAGCCGCACCCCTTAGCCAAGTGCCAGACGAAATGACCCGTGTGTGCAGACGCGTCTGTCGCGTATGTTGTGTCACTCCAAACAGCACGTTTTTCGGAGACAAGCAGGAATTCTCGCATGATCCCTGCGCTTCTCTCCACGCGGCACCTGGCGGGCAGTCGGGAGCGTATAATCAATGCTCTCGAGCGCCGACGTCCGATCGCGGTTGTAAATGATCACGATGGAGATCGACTTGAGCGAAATTACGCTTGTGTATACGGTCGGCGATTGATGGTGTACACCTCGGACGAACAGCTACCCACCCTCGAGACAATCGACTACTGACGCACGGTTGCGTATGCGCCGTAACCGTGCAGTCGCGGTCGCTGGAGAACCTGCTATGGGAAGCAGCGTTTTCAAGGTTACACGTGTGCCGAGGTCTTCCCCCACCGACAGTAATTTCTTTTTCATTCTGCCTTTATGGCACGGTATCGTTAGTCCACGTGCTTCGCGTATGAGGATGCGCTCGTGGTTGTGGTAAACTGGCTTTCACTGGTTCGTCGTTACGCCTAAGCGGGCACGTCAGAGAGTGGTCGCGCATTAGCGGCCACCCTGCTTAATATGAACGCCACTCTCAATGACCGCGTGTACCATGAAGGGTGCTGTCATGATAACGTCAGTATATCATCCATTCGAGCCCCCCCCCCCCCCCCCATCTCCTCATTCCAGGCCACCCGGTTAGCCATGGCTAATCGCGTTGGCTCGGCTTAGCATCATTCCGATGTGATCCGCAAAGGCGAAGCAGATAAATATTCAGCACAAGTTCAAGAGACTTGGACGTACTGCATGCTCATCATGTTGATCTTTTTGCGCGAGAGTTACGGAACGCGCACGTAATGCCAGCGGCTCTTGGCGTATATATAACTACTGTATGCAGATTCGTTAATTATTTGTCCTGCGTAATGAAACTCTGGGAGAGCGCGCGGGCCCTTGTGTCACGCTTACGGAGTTCGCCTCGAGCGCTAATTGCGCTGACAAGCCGGCCTTGTTCAGGGCGATTTGCTGTGGGGGTAACGACGCTGAGTGATTTTTGACCTCGAGAATTAGGCCAACTGTCTATTTTGTGCCCATCCTTTAACGATTTCGCTGTTGTGCCGGGCTTGCAAAGAGCTGTCAGACTATCTTTACATGACTTTTCTTTTTATCTGGAACTTCTCTTGAGATTCCAAGGGTCAGGGTCGTCAACAGCATTAGCATAGAAAAGTTTGCGGATTGTGCAGAAACAGCGGCGCCTTTCCGAATGATGGAATGTCCGTTACAAAGCATGACACCTGCACGAAAACAAAATACCTTCTTAGTATACATCCAATCGGTAATGATGGTGAGATATGCATCCAGGACAAAAGGCGAGGGTAGAAAGACAACGTGAGAGAGGGTAATGAGAAATGGCGATACCGCGTGGAATTAATGGCGAACAGTTGGAAAAAGACGGCGAAGATTTCGGGTTTCAGGCTGAATGTTCATCTGAATATGCCCGACTATAAAATCGATTTGCGTGAAGGACAGCTGCCTAGTTCAAGCGAATGCAATTAGTTCATAGGCTTCTTGTGAGTGCGTATGTTTCAAGATGTAGTTCGCCCTGTGCATACTTTAAGAAATATTAAACATGCTTGGAGATTCTGCGCCAGCGCCAAGACATAAAGGAGGGAGCGAGAATATAGGCTGTAAGAAGGTTCGGACTGGGAAGTGCAATATTGAAACCATTGATTTATAGTTAATAAAGAAACAAACTAAGGAAGCAGGAAAATGTAGAACCATGTGAGAGATTTGTGAAGGCTCACGCCGACACAGGGATATCTCATGTGCGAGGTGAGAATAGACCCACTTTAGTCGACTCCTATAGCACTGCTGTCTGTATACACACCTTTGAAAACGACATGCCCTTTTGGATGAACATCATGGTCCATAGAGAGTGTGTAGATGTTGCGACGTAAGCCCTGCTCATCTAGTACTGCCATATTCGTGAGCCTAATGTAGGTGTAATAGACATTGGTATAATGGACACAATGTAATACAGTGGGCGTCCCTTAAGTTTGAATATAACCAATTGCAGGCATGTCCTTACAAGGCTACATCCGCCCGTAGCTAGCACCGTCCTCATATTCCACTGTCACAAAAGGTTCAGCACTGGTCCCTTGCGCAAGTGGCCATCGAATTTTCGCATTTAAATACGAATGTCGTAAATTCGTCGACATTCGTCTCACGACGAATGTCGACGTTAATGCGATTAGCATTGGAGCAACGTAGCGACACACCGTATTGCCCACGTCGAAGCGTGCATGCAGCTGCGCTCCTCTCTCGTGCTTTCCACTGCACACGCGGCGTCATCTAACGGCGCCGCCGCGAAGTCCGCGCGTGGCGCGAGTTCGATTCCGCCGAGCATCGAATAAACTTTAAAGGATCTTTTCGTGGGGGTGGGAAGGGGGGGTGAGGTGGCTTGGCTGGCGATTAGCATTCTTAGGGTACTTCGCGCACTTTGCGGAGTCTGTCTGTCTGTCTGTCTCCAACAATTTTCCCGCCAACTTGGCTCACTGGGAGTGTGTAGTTTGCGGTCTGATGGATAGCGCGTCGGGCTGTTGTGCTGAGGGAACAGTGTTCTAAATCAGCCGTCAGACCAACTTGAGTCACTGAGTGTGTGGCAGTGGGTACACGCTGCTGTTCAATGGATCTCTTTGATGCGAACTTGGAGCAGTAGGTATGTGCCACGTATTGGTGTGTGCAGCTCTTCAACGAACCTGACGCCAACTTGGGTCACTCGGCATGTGCCACTAGCTATATGCCGCGCTCTTCAGTGAACCTTTTTGACGTGTCAATAAAGCTTGTTTCTCTCTCTCTCTCTCTCTGTCTCTCTCCTTGACGTGGGAATGTTCCTGGGAAAGATGTTTTGCGGTATCCGGACTCTTGCGTCCGACCACATGACATACGAAGGCACAAACGGGACCTTTGGCTTCGCTTTCTCTGCAGGTGGCCCTTGTATCCTGCTTTGCGTCCGTCACGTTAGCGGCCCCGCCCGCTCACGGCCCACCGCCGCCGCCACCGAGGCGGCCGAGCCCGTACTCGGCGTTCCGCAGTATCCGGCCCCCCGTGTGGTTCCGCGTGGAGCCCTCAACCAGCCGCCGAGCCGAAAGCTTCGTCGAGGTGCCCAACCTGGAGTCTCCCGGCGGAGACTTTGTGGGGCACCCGCTGGACTACGGCAGCAGCCTGAACTTCGGTGGCCCACTTGCCACCACCGTGGGTAAAGTGAAGGTAGGCGAGGGAGAGATTGCAAGGAACCCGCAAAAGATTGATGGTCGTAAGTCTGGCATGGTGCACATCTAGCAACGACGACATACGAAGCCGTACGTGCAGACATGGGCGAACACTTATAACTGCACCGAAATTTAACAGTAGTGTCCTGTGTAAGCCACCCTACTTGAGAACAAAGAAGCATAGGCGTTGCTCTCCCAAGTGTCAATCACGTCACGCTCCTCATGACAATGTCCGCGGCGCGAACGCACGTCGGGATTGAGAGAAATACTGGAAGATTAGCGGATCCTGCAACCGCAAGGTGTGTGACGTACTTAGGAGTATTTCTTGTCGGACTAGTTTGTGAAACATAGTTATGAGAAGAGGGACCCAAATTGACATGACATACACAGAGAAGGACAGAGAATACAATACAGAAGTGTGTTGTACGCGCTCCTATGCATCGCACGCATGGCCCATTGGCGATCGTAATGGCTGAATTTTAATTAAGAAGTGGTTCGCATGGGCGAAATTCATGTGGTCATGGTGTAAGCATATGTTGTCGCGTTTGTTAAGGCCGCGTGTAGTGCTGAAAGTGTACATAGCTAGTAAAAGGCACGTGCACGTTGCCAGTACTGTGAACGAAGCGCCTTCGCAGGGACTTAACCTTGGAAGTTTTCGTAAGTGACTTGTAATGCGCGAAAAAAGAAGTTGAGCAAGGTGTCCACCTTTTCGCTAGAATGAAATGGGATGTTCCGGAAATATCCGGCAAGTGTAGGGGAAGGCAGTGATAGACAGCGGTGCGCAAGGCACAGTGCGACGAATTATACGGGATGACGCGTCACAAACAGAAAATTCATATTGCGATAAAATTGAGTTCTCATATAGGCGCCTTTATCAGCGGGACGTGCTCGGTCCGTGGACAAACCTTTGTGTTGCAGCCGACAAAGGGGTTTTTGGCGTTAGTTCTCACAGGCGGCACGAGATGCAATGAGGGCTTTGTACTTGGCTTTGAATATATGTGCGTGCTTTTATCCTGTGCGCATGAATGTTCATAAGCTGCGTTTCGTGTCACCTTTCATCAGTTTTTAAAGTGGAGAAGCGTTGAAAAACTGCGGCCAGATTAATTTCTTCAGCTTTCATTAAAGAAAGGAAAAATATCTTCAGCTTCCGTCATCACAGTCTGTACACGAGTTACAACATGAAATCGCGGGACGAAATATATTCCGCACGATTATATGCCTCTGCTGAACTATATGTGACCGGTGGGTACCCGTCCATACAGCACAAATGACCAATTTATACAAGAGAAAGGAATTGAATAAGGGAAGAAGACTGTACATTGAAAAGAAGACAAGAGGAAAATGCCACGTTGGCTTTTGGTTTCTTTCGTGGAGGCGTGGAATAATCGACGCAAGGACGACGAAAGGGACGGTCACGTTTTCACTATAGTCGGGTACAACTTTAGAAGGCAGCAGCTTTTGCCCCTGAAAGGCGGATGCAGACGAGCCTCCACCAATGGGCGCGCTCTAGAGCGACGTCGTGAGCCAGATTGTCGGTGAGCCCACCGACGGAGAAGATTGCAGCTCGCTCTTCGAACTGGGCGAATCGCGTCAGCGAGACTATCTCTTTAGTCGCAGAGGCATTCGGGTGCCGCACTTCGGTCATCTGAGTGGGGCCTCTCCTGAATTCTTAAGTTGTACTCGACTACTGAGAAATACAATGGTTAACGAAAACTTCAAAGGTTAACGCAAGTGCAGGTTCGGCGTCCTTTCACAGGTAAAATGCAAGCAAGAATTGGAGTTCACCTGAAGATAGCACGAATCTAGACGGGAAGCCCACTTGGGCTATAAAAAACCTGACGTTGTTGACATCTCTACCTTCTCTTTCCCTCAGGGGGGTTCTCAACGAAGAGGAACCGCAAAGGGTTTTTTCCTTTGGAGTGTGGTGCTTTCGTCAAGCGGGTGCCAACTTTATATTACACGGAACCTATTTTACCATGCAGATTTCCACAGAACACGAATTGAATTCTGGGGTTTTACGTGCCCAAAGCACTATTTGATTATGAGGCACTCCGTAGTGGGAGACTCCGGATTAATTCTGCAGAACTCATTTACATAATACAGCTGTGTATGACAGGTGTGTGCTATCCTTGCGGCTAGTTCCACTGCGACCAGTAGCGTGAGGGTAGGCACACAGAACGAACAATAGGCTAAGATGGGTGTGTACCGTTGGCACGGTTGGAAGCTGGTGGTCACTTCGCGGCATATTATTGCGACTTATGATCGCGGCTTGCCACGGGCACTTGAGTACTCGCTTCAATTATGCAAATGCCGCTGCTACAAGTGTTATAGTGCAATTTTCTCGCCAATAATACTACTGGAAGGCGCGCTGAACGTCGTTTCGGCGAACGACTCTTCACGGGCGTAATGATTTTGTTGCTGGAGATTGAAACAATGGTGCTTCTGGAGTGCTTGTTCCGGGAGATAATTGCGCACGATCAATCGCGGTCTTGTTTTGCTCCTGCGTGCCTCAAAGTCGTGTGCTATACCGGAACCCTTCGCTCGCGTGCCCGTTGCACAAGGCTTCCACTTAGCGCCATTCCTACTCACACACGCACACGTGGTGATCGCACCTGTTTCCTGGTCGTCCGGCTTTTCCCGCTGACAGCCAGCGATCGCAGTGGCCTAACCTATCATTAATGCGAGCTGAGAGCTTGATGTCGACTCGGCCTTGTAATGTGCCGATTCTTTATTGTTCCCCTGCGGTATTTACGTCGATTTGTCTTACTACGTTTACGGCGGCGGTGACATGAATGGCCACGTGGTTGGTCCTCCGACCGCTATTATATTCATCATGTCTTCGGAAAAGTGATTGGCATAATTAAGGGTTGACGGGGCTCGCGTCAAATTTTGGGGATGGGGATCGATTAATGATGCGTTTGACTGGACGATTTGGTCAATGATTGCTAATACGCTTGAGCACGGCATCTCGACGTATCTGAGCATCGCAACCAGTTACAGCACAGAACCGTGAAAAATAATGATTTTATGTGCTGTAATACCCTCTAAAGAACAGCATCGGGGCCATTAACACAAACATATAAATGCCAGAGGAATGAATTGGTTTCGTACATGCAGCGTGATAGCAACACCATTGTCAGCAACAAATAAAAAAGTAATAGATTTCATCAAAGTTCCAGGCACGTTGAAGGAGTTGTATCATACAACTTTGCGACTTTGACTTAAACGTGTTTTATTGCCTTTAACAACGCCATTGATGTTGCATGAAAGATCACTTCTGTGCTTTATGTGCATCTTGAAGGCAAATAGATTCTGTGAGCACTTGCGATTATACATAAGTGAACATTTATCTGCGCATGTACGTGCCCCGTCTTACTTTTTATTAATAACATATATATATATATATATATATATATATATATATATATATATATATATATATATATATATATATATATATATATATATATATATATATATATATATATACATACAATATACATACACACACGCCAACCAGCTCAAAAGAAGAAACTTTCACCTAGTCGATTACCAGCGCACTGTCGTTAGCTTGATTACCGCTGGTCTTTTATTACTTCCTTGTTCACTATACTCTGCAAGCTGCGCTGATCAATGCCACGTGTCGATCGCGCGGAAAGTCTGTGCATGCTACACAGAGCATGTAAATGAGAAAGCAGTGTGCTTTTTTTTTTGTTTAATTTCGAGGCGCAGTACTTTACGGCATAGCAAAGAAAAAAAAAAAAACTTATAGATATGATCTTGCGTCCTGCAGGAAATCCAGTAAGGCTTTGTAATTACAGTTAACTTGACTCCGCTTGCTGAAGTCAGCATGCCTATACGCACCGGAAAGACGGCTGGCTGCATATAAGCATGCTCACTGACAGCTGAAACTAAGATGAAAGCGTTACTGAACGTCTTCGTTTTGACTTCATTATGCACGAGTGCATCCCAACAGGATAGTGTCTCGCCACTGCAATGCCACTCGCATTGCTTGCGCTGCATATTATTAACGACGGCACAAAACAATCAACTACTAACATCCAAGTGATGCGTTCGTTCACTTCATTGGTGCTATGTACAGCTTCGAATGTCTTGTCGTCACAAATTCAGCACCAACTACGAGCCGGCACCGAAGGAGCAGCGATGATTAGTACAGCGTCCGTGACCAATGTGCAAGCGCGCCTTATTGGGATTCGCATCTTTGTCGGCTTAAAAATCTGTTGTACTGTGTGCTACCCATATTACTCGGCGATGGAAAGCGGTACAGTTTAGATCGTTAATAAAATTGTCGTTTGCATGCATGTTCACACGTAGCAACTTTGTGCACGTCTGAACAATGCTATTTAAACGCATGAACTAACGGGCGGCGCGCTGTTTGCAAGCGGGTATGTGTTAACAAAAGCAACAGCAATAAAGAGCTCACAGATGATCAGCTAGACCCAACTGTCGCTGCTCAAGCGTTTGATTCCTCAACAGCGACAACACTTGTGCTAGTACTCATGCGCTCACCACCTGCCCGCCAGAGTGCAGGAGATGTGGAAGAATACGTGCTTCGGCGCTGTTACTAAGTGCTTTGAGCTCAATTCATCAGCCGGGCATTGGCGAGGTGTGTTTATTAGGGCCTGTGATGTGTTCTGTGTGTGTCTTCCTTTCTTTTTTTTTTTGTGGCTGTGCCCTTGCGCTACATGATGTCATCAAGTTGTTAATAAGCTTCGCAGAAATGTGCCCGTGGAGCCGCACAGTGCTCTAACAGCGCCACGGAAGCAGTAGTCCCGCTGGCAGAGCATTGGTAAGCGTACGTGATTTCGCACGGAGTGTGCGGTCGGAGCAAGTGTGCGCGGTATTGGGCGCAATCAAGTGCTATTTGAATGTTCTAGGTTGTTAAAAACGAAGAGAGTTGTTCGAAGGTTGTCGGTAACACTCACTTTCTCTGCCGGAAGGAAAAATAAACGCACGGGCGAAATTAACGCGAGAAAGCACGAGGTGTACAGCTGCGGAAACGCAGGGACATTTGGAGAAAGTGTGTTCACAAATTTGCGAAACATCTGCAGGTGCTGGACTACGCGAGTCGACTGAACGCCGAGGGCGGCAGCAACAGCCGCTACGGCAAGCCGCTCGTCAAGCCCTACGAGAGCATCTACGAAAGCAAGTCGCAGGGCGGCCAGAAATACACGAGCGCCACCAAGAAGCAAAAGCAGCTGCCGAGGCCCACTTGGCGGTCGCAGGGCGAGAGCAGCGAGAACGAGATCGAAGGCTCGTCGGTCGGCGGCGGCGATGTCAAGGACGAAGCGTCGCCGGTGCAGCCTTCCCAACTCGAGGACGACCACCTGCCACCCTTTGACTTCGCAACCTCCCGGAGCGGCGAGGAGTCGAGAGAGTCGCCTTTCCCTGAGGCCGGGGAGATGGCGGGGTTCTTCTTCTGATCAACCTATAACGGTGTTCGCCTTCGGCGATTCCGTACTCTTGCCGCCGTTCTCGCTCCTGTTAAAAGCATAGCGAGAGCGAAAGCGAGTGGACCTCCCTTGTAGTGTCGCGACAAAGTACTCCTTCTGACAGGACAGTAGCGCTAGGGTTATTGAGCGGATTTTCTTTGGCTGAAGTACTGCTTCCGTGCCGGGAGTGGAAGGATCGCCGGTGAGACTTAGTGTGGCTGCCGTCTAGGGCGGAGACGATAAAGCATTTGGGTGGTCTGGGAGGTCTTCTCAATGCCGTAAGGTCTGGAAGCTTGGAAAACGTGCACGACGTGGCGCTGGCGGTTGGACAGCCCGTGCGCTCGAATCCAGGCGCCGGCAGGGTGGCAGTGATGCCAAGTGCGTTTACATTCTCAGCACTTGGAACTTTGCGATTGAACCATTAGCGTAAATGTGTGGCGCGACGGCTGTGAACTTAACTGGCCTTTTGTCAGGCAGGCAGCGTTGCTTGAAGCAGTGGTGCGGTACGGATAGCTCCAGTCATGAAGCTACCGGAGGCAGAAGTACTCGTTTTGGTTACATCGGCGGTATTGCATGGCGTAAGTAGCAGTGGGTAGAAGTATATCTGACAGAGTATACTGAAACAGTGCCGACGATGCGCGAACGTATTACGATGGGTGGCAATCTAGCTCGCCATGTTTAGGAATGCCTTGTAACGTTGCCCGTTAATAGCCGTGTAAAACTGAATAGCGTTAAACAAAAATTTCAATGGTAGCGATTAATCTACGAATAGCTAACAACACTTCGCTTAACGTTCTTCCGTTTGTTAGATGGAGGTTTAGAAGTCCTGAGAGTGCAACTATGAACTGCCAAATGAAAGTGTCTTCACAAGGTCTGGCTTCGTTGTGTTAAGAACCGGTGCATTCATCTTTCTTTGCTGGTGCGAAGCCTTGGTCTCTTCGCTTGCCATTCAGGACGCATTACTTATCCTCACACGTACGTACGTGTGTGGGCGGGCGCGTACGTGCAAAAATGATGTAGCAACAACGTAGTGGCTTACCTTCGTGTGGTGCGCGGCGTACCGTTGCAGTCAAACGCCTTGACGCCGTGGCGTTCGAATGCGCGTCGAGATTCCTTTGCCAGTAAAGAGAATAATAATAATAAAAAAAGGTAGAATACTCATGCTTCAATTTCTAGGCCGCGAACAAGACTTGTTACGTCTCTCGCGGAATATGGACGCGAATCCCAATGACCGGCAGAACGACATCTACGCCCTACCTCCACGATTAGCATGCGAAATACATTGAGGACGAGGAAGATAGAATACGCCGAAACCATGGTAGTTTGTGCAACCGCGAAGCGTCTGATAAGATGCGCTGATCCGTCATACGGACAGCAACAGGGGCCCCGTATAGAGTGCGGAAATGTTGCTGCACCAGCTAATCTTTGGCATAGTACATGTCGCCAGATGCACTGATCTTGCAACTCGTCCACTCGTTTACTTTGACTTGGAAATGGCGCGAAGTAGCCCTTGATGTACAAGGACAAAGCAGAAGTTACCGATGACTTGACGACAGCAACTCCCGTTCAATTTGCTGAAGAACCGTGGAGACGCCGTCGAGGGCAACTTTTCATGACTTGCTTTCAGGGAGGTCAAAATGATTTAATTCGGCTTGCAGAGGTATTTGACAGGGAATAAGAAATATGTTTCCTGCGTGACCTGCAAACAAGTAAAGGTGCGCTCGTGCAATCCTGTGGAACTTTCAGGCATTTTCATCTTGTGCAAGTTGCGTTTCCCAACACGGAGGATGACCGTGGTGCACAGAGTCCCCAGAATCGTACGAAACGTCAAATGTATACATGCACTCCCATTTAGTTTTCTAACTTTAACTTTACGTGTGGAACGATAGCGCAAGAATGTCAAAGAAAATTTGGAACAAAGAAAGAAAATAACTTTTAATGGATGTTTGTTATGTTTTCGCTTTTCGGAAAAATAGATAGTATATGTGACCTAGGGCAATGCTTGAAACGCCTTCTTGTGGTGTGAAGATGTTAGTGAGCTCCTGTGCAGTATGTAAAGATTCCCACTAAAGAGTGCATTTTCGCGCGCTCCTAAAATAAATAAAACGTTTTATGACGACAACTTAAGACGCAGTGGCGCCATTCGTAACTATGCAGAATAATATAAAATCCGCATCGGAGAGTCGTACAAATTGCGAAGCATGTTTTACACGCCATCGCCTCAGTATGCCCCATTCTACATAAGGAAAAGCAAGGTTTACTGTCTGAGATTGCGCAGCTGCTTTAAGGTACTCGAGTTTTTGCATGTTCAATTTGAACGCAAGAAAGTTATATTGAAAAGCCATTCTTCCGTAATCGTAGATGTTGTAGGAGCGTTGAATGCTTGTCGATCAAGAAATCTTGACTAGAAGCAAAATCAGGTCGCGATATTTTTAGTGCAGAGCGTGCTGTCCTGTTTTCCTATAAGTGCACCTATGCTTGAAGCAACTTGAAACGTCCTTCCATCTGCTGTATATAGATTATCATCTTGTTTATTTGTGTCGTATCTGTTCTTTGTGGTGTGTAACGGCAGTTTCAATCATAAAGAGTGTGTAATGTTGTGGTTATGGACACGAAAACTGCTCTCATGTTTACGTGCTTGCCGTGCTTTGCAGAAACACCCACACGATTTTTATGAGGGTGAATCACAACAGCTGTTTGTTGTTTCGTGAGATATATTATACTTCTTTTTAGCCTACATCCTAAGAAAAAGAAATGTGAGTCGTGTGCGTGATACTATGTGCCTGATCACAGTGTTGGAATAAACCTTATTTTTACGTACAAAATGAAGCTCTGTTTTTGAGTCTCTCGCTTAGAACAGTCTTATTTCGGAGCATATGCTAGGAAAGCGCTGCCTCAAGTCGAGAAATAAATGTTTTCAGATGTACTTAGTCATTCAAAATCTGTATCGGTAAAAAGTGCCATGACTGCAGCTCTTGTTCCTGCGTTCTCTTTGCGATTGCATTGTTGTTATACGTTTCGTTTTGGGTTCATGACGTGTACGTCCGTACTTCATGTCAAAAACCCTCACCACGTGCTCATGGCAGCGACATGGCGACATTAGGCGGCACAATGTGGTCTGGTGAAGCGAGACATAGATGCCCGGAGACGGCGTGAAGAGGCCAAAAGAGGTGAAAGATGATGATGATGATGATGAAACGACGAGGAGGACGACGACGATAACGACGACGACGACGACGACGACGGTGATAGTGTTTGGAGAAAAGTAATCGCTGCGTTCGTTCGGGGAAGGGGGACTTCCGCTAAGAGTTGTGGGCTAAGCTTACTAATAACTTCGTCTAATGAAAAATAAAAACACACAGACACAACACATGAAGGAAATCTGCGTTCCTCGCTTCTTGTAGGTCGACTGATGGCAACTGAGGCAGGGACATCGCAAAATGTGCCTAGATGTCTGCCTTGGCTTTGAGGCAAATGTGCTTACCTTCACTGCAAAATACGTATAGAGACTATGCAAATTTGTACGAACGACTTTGTTTTATCTGCGAGCTGCCCGAGCCCCTTTGTCATCCTGGTTAAATTAGTAACTTCCAAGTTCGTATTGTCCCTGATGATGATAGCGACAGCGACTGAACTTGCCGCTCTATTTTTTTTTATTGCGTTAGTTTGCCCTACAGCATCAAAATTAATCATGCACATAATTATGAAGCTCTGTCTCCCGCATAAAGCCCAAAAAATAGCGGTGTCTTAGAAGAACTCAATTGATTATGCCACTGAAGAACCATCTGAGAAAGTGAGTCATATTCTGTGATTTCAAGCCAGCCCTTCAGAACCCGCTGTAAAGCTTACGTAATGGAACCCATGACCGGTTAGTGCCCGAAGTCCAGGATGCTCACCATTGTACACTCGAAAATGATCCCAACATGATTGATAAGTTGCTGAAAGGTAATTGAAACATAGTTAGTAATGAGTTCACTGATAGGGCCGCTGGGCTCACCCAGTACACTGCCCAGAAACGGACGCTAAAAAAAAAGAGAAGTAAAGAAAAAGAACAGAAAAAACAACAGCTCTCAGATTAAGGGCTCGTAATTCCACTCCATAGCTGACTGATCCCACTCTCTAGAACTGTTTGTTGCCCGCGAATGTCCGACCTGCTTCCTGAAGCGTCAGCTATACAACATCTCCCGCTGTGGTGCAGCCTTATTGTGTCACTTGTAGCTGGGGGTGTGGCACTCACAAATACCTATTTAATATCAGACTTAAACTTATACATTTAATTTAAATTTTATACTTAAATTTAATTCCAGTCCTCGATAAAAGCTTTGCTAACCATTCGTCCCCAATATGTTTTCGTTAATATTCATTGATATCCTCTGTCTCCCGTTCTTCAAGGAGTACCGACTGCTGGGTTAGTTGGGATTGCACTATAGTTATGGTAATTTAGCGCAAATTAATACGCCGGCACAAAAAAAACAAAGTGAACAAAGACGGGCGCTTAAGGTATACTAAAGGGAAGTGTCCCCGGCCCTCTTCTTTTCTTGATTTACATAAATGACTTACCTTCTTCCATATAATCCAACATCCACCTACTCGCAGACGACTGCGTTATTTATCGTGATGTACACAGCAGCTTGGATCTCTCAGTCTTGAAGTCTGATTTAAACCATATGTAGTCCCGCTGGGAAAAGTGGTTGATGTGCTTTAGCGTAAAAAAAGAAAAAGAAAAAGAAAAAAAATCCGGACATGTCTCATTTCATCGCAGGCTATCTTACCAATCGCAAAAGTGTATACGCCATCAATGACTCTGATGTCCATTCTTAGGAAGCTTTCAAATGCCTCGGCATTAACCTCCTGTATGATTTGTTTTGGTCATCTCATGTAGCACACGTTACCAATGAAGCTAATCGTTTTCTTAGCTAATAACGCAGAAACGTAGGACTCGCCCATCCCTCAGTTAAAATTTTAGCTCATTCAACTTTAATTCGCGCTAACTTAAAGTGCGCCAGTGCTATCTGGGATCCATACCAATCCAACCGTAATGACATGCTCGATGACGTTCGGAATCATGCGGTTAGATTTGTTGGCTCGGATTATTCCTATTTCACTAGTGTCTCCGCTCTTAAATCCGAGGCTAATCGAAAACCATTAGCTTAACGGCGTAATGTATCCCGTCTCTGTTTATATCCAAAGTTTTATCCCGCTATTTCAAATATCATTCCTGCAAACCATCTATTTAAACGCATCGGTCACCCCGAAGCCGTCTATTTCCCATCAGCTCGCACCTCCGTCCACTTTAATTATTTCTTTGTCCGAACAGCAAGAGATAGTTTGCCTACCGATGCTGTACACACTGCTCGAACCAGAAAATTCAATGAAACTATCGTCCATCTTATCCAGTAAATTTGTTCACCCACCCCCTCATGTAATACCCTTCATTGGGCCAGTTCAGACCTAATAAATAAATAAATAAATAAATAAATAAATAAATAAATAAATAAATAAATAAATTTGTTCTTCATTGGGACAAAATCAAACACCTTCTTACGAACGTTTCGGGTATGAGGAGTCTTTCGAGCATCACTGCATCTGCCCCGGCTAAGAAGATCAACGCCTACCACTACGCACCAAGTTAGATCATCGTTGGATCACCTGAATTTAACATTATTCTCAGGGTCAAAGGCACTTGCACAATGGCCACATGCGTTGATCAAACACCCCTCGATCCATCATATATTCGTTGGTCAGTCACTCTCAAAGCCAGCGAACTGGGCTGATTCTGAAGCAACCGGCTTTTTTGGTTACAGACACGTACCATGACGACGAGGCCGAGGGCTCCCATTAACTTAAAGGGACACTAAAGAGAAAAATGATTTCTTATGGATCAGTAAATTGCCTCTCTACTACACCAAAAACACCGCTCTTACGACAATAAGACACTTGGTAAGCCAGAAAAAGCGCAAGAACGAAAGACGGGTGGCGACGCCCCTTGAAGTTCCCGCACGTAGTCGTTGTGACGTCATGGATTTTGATGGCATCTTCTAGGGCCCACTTAATTATATAGCCGTACAGATTGACTACATTGTGTTCTAAAGGAATCAAATATTCAACGTGGCAAGTTTCGGGAACCATTACTCAGATGACGCGGCCCAAATGCGAAACATACTTTGGAATCCCTAAAGTCACACTGACGTACCGGCGCCGGGGTTATGGCGCGAAATTCAAGTAGTGATACTTCGACCTTCATTTTCTCGTCTAATAATCAAACTATTATTTTGAAAGGACTGCCTACAGTGTTCTCAAACAATGCTTGATTAGTCTAAACTGATTTGTTGTTTCGCTTTAGTGTCCCTTTAACATGGCTAGAAAAAAGGAAAAGAAAGAAAGAAAAAGAAACGAAATGGCCGTGAAAGCACGTATGCAACAACCACGTATGCCACAGCCGCCAGCCGCCAGGGCCAGAGGTCGCTGACTGCCAACTTACGGCAGCGTGACGCGTGCAATGAATGGGGAGCAGGTAGTAAGTAGCTCCCGGTGAGGGCATCGTTCTGCGCATGGTCGCCGCGTGGCGCTAGCTTCTCTGGACGCGTGGCGCACCTGCTTGACAGGAACAATGGCCCTTCTGCATCCTCCCGGAGCGTTTCGCATTGGATCATCGCCGCCGGGCTCATGACGGAATGATTATATATACTTTATTCTTCTTTCTAAAGTTACGCGCCTTACGGGCCTAAACTACGATATGGTTACGAGGCACGCCACAGTGGAGGTCTCCGGATCAATTTTGACCATCTAGGCTTCTTCAACGCGCGGCCAATGCACGGTACACAGGCGTTCTTTGAATTTCACCCCGATTGGGATGCGGTGGCTGCGGCCGGGATTTGATCCCGCGCCTCAGTGGCTTCGGCTTTGCATCGTAACGCCGAAGCCACTACGCCACGCCTCGACTGGAAGCTGTACTTTCAACGTACAGTTCAATTTGTACACACTGTGTTAAGAACACAAGCTTCGTAGTAGCTTGCTGTTGGTTAGAGGATAGTAACATGAGTACGCTGGCTATATGAGTACCAGCGAGCTGGAGCCATGGTTAGGATAACTATTGTGTTAAAAAACAAATAGTTAACTGATAGTAGAAAACGAAGAGGGGAAGCCGGCACTATTGTAGGGGACTAAATTTATATTTTCTTTGTTATTTCAACCATCTAAACAAACAAGGAAGACTACAGTTCACACACGCACAATACTAAGTCACAACTACGCGATCGGCTGTCCCACAAAGTGTTTGCGTTGTAAGCATGCCATCACACTCATGCGTGAGGAAACACATGAAAAGTCATTCAAGGATACGAGTCTGGTTGCCGATGTGCAAAAAGAGAGAGTGTATTTCTGTGTGTGCGTGCGAAAAGAGGGAGCAATAAATATTCATTCCTGCAAACTGTCCCGCAAATAGAAATTTCTCCAGGGCACATTCAAATGTCCACCTTCTGTCAGTAGAAACAAATTCTTATTTCGTAGCAGATTTTTTTTACCCGTCAACCATGCATCAGTTTCCCCATTGAATGTGCACTAAGTGTTTTCGAAATCATCTGTGTGCTTTGAAACATGACGCGCAAGACTCTTGCCTAAATAACTATGCTATGATAACAATATAAATTCTACTTTCAAATTAGGACGTCTTTCATCGTGCCTTCTGCTGTGTCCTGTTACACGAGCCGCACGTTTCCCACCGACGTGGAGAAGTAAAAAAGGGAACTAGAGGAAAGAGCAAACATTTTGATACTGATTGCGTCGGGATCGCAAGCGCCGTTCTCCTACTGCGTACTTAATAATTCTTCAACTGATCGCCAAACTTCCGCGTTTTCTACCCACGATGGAGTTGTTGGTTAGAATGTAAATACCGTGATGAGTTTATCGCGACGAGGAAGTAGTATTCAGCTGTGATTGAACGGCTGAATGGCGCTGATTGACCAATTTGTTGATACAGCGGGGATTCGCTTGCGCGGTTTGCAACTGTTCTTGCAGGATACACCGTGAGATGAAGCCCCGTTCGCCCAAATGAAATCTCGCCACGAAAGACGCGAAGCTCTATCTTGGCTGTGTATAGCTCGACTGCCAAATCAGCTGCCCATTTGTCTTTCGTTGCCTGTCCTCACTATCACACATAATAATTCTCGATCGCTGTTGCTACATTTTGCTTTATCGTGTCGCCGAATGGTTGCCAGAGCAACCTTTCTCGAGATGACGACGTCTATCAATTACCTTATCACGTTCTCTTCCCTGTCTTTGTCGGCCGCCACGAACACGCCGGTTCTCATCGCATTGAGGAAGTTAAGTGGCACTGATTAGCAAGACTCCCAGGGAAGGTGGCAAATCGCCTGGGAAGGCCAAGTGGCTGTTGGCTTCTTTTATGTCTTGGCACAATTCGTGTGTCAGCATTCAGTGATACACTTGCAGTGCCCGCCTTCTTCACCATCCTTCTGTCAGGCAGATTATACGTCTGTACCTTAGTAAATTCTTGCACGAAGCAGGTCATATGGCAAAAAAGAAAAAAAAGAAGGAAACGAAAAAAAAAGCTTGTGCAGAAACCATCAATGTGAACGAATAGCCCGAACGAATGAGCAGGAGGGCAAGCGAGCGAGAGGGAGAAAGCGAGAGAGCAAGCGAATGTTTTTTTCACCGAGTCCGACCGCTGACCATCGACCGACCGCCGATCAACTACGCAAAACGACCGAAAGAGCCAAAGGAAGGTATTCGCTTCAAAACAAAAATCAGAGCAGACTTCAGTGATTCTCACACTCTGAAAGCTTTTATACTGGGGCAGGAGCATGGCCTTCACAGCGGACGCCGCTACGCGGCATGCTTACTTGCTCCTCAAATAATGGCGTATATCCTCAAGAAAAAATAAAATAATAGGCTATTTTCTTATGGATAACAACCTAACTCAAATTTGCTTTGGTTTCTAGATTTTTGCGAACTCTACCGACACGATGTGTTTGCTTTTAGGACTATTAGAACAATGCCGCATTCATGCGCTCGTGCGTGCACATAAACGGCGTTTTTAGTGCACTGTACGGGAATCTGAATTAACGCAGGTTCATATATATAGATGCTCGACAACTGCTTTGCTGGTGCCTTGGAACGCAGGTGATCAAACTTAAGGTATTAAGAAAGGCTGTGTTGAAGC
The DNA here is from genome assembly GCF_023375885.2 of Dermacentor andersoni. Classification (NCBI taxonomy): domain Eukaryota; kingdom Metazoa; phylum Arthropoda; class Arachnida; order Ixodida; family Ixodidae; genus Dermacentor; species Dermacentor andersoni. Next base: position 45,555,024 of record NC_092817.1, read on the forward strand.
CAAATGTACCTGCAAACTACCGCCCGTTCAGCAACAGTAAGTTTGCATAGGCATTGCCACAGTTTTCGCGCGATACACAGTTCCAAGATATTTTTGATTATCTTTTAATTACCATTTCTTATCTGCGCATAGGGATAGCCGGCTCTCACCTAGACTATACCTTCCCATTTTTCAACAGTTATTAAGCACTAACAACAAACAGGGGCATGTTGCATCAGTAGTGGTGATGCGAAGTTTGTTTCTGCTTGCCAGATGGCGTAGCTGAAGCTGATGGCGATATCTCAGCCCACCTTCTAGAAGCACTGGGATAAGGATCAGCGCAGTTGAGATAAGTAAAGCACGTTTAGAACCCTGGCGGAAAAACAAACAGGGACGAAAGGGATAGTACCAGATCCGTTAGAGGCGAAGGTACAAGGTAGAAATAGAGGTTTTCAGGAAGAGACAAACGAAAAAAATGCTAGGCTGATAAATATCCATAGAATATTTGATTAGTTCAAGCGGGCTAGGTGACTATTAACCTCCTCTGGCAGAAAATTACTTTGCCGCGTAGGTTACCTTACTCGTCCACAGTATGCGGGAGAAGAACTCGAATCTCTGCCCAGAGTCCTTCGTGAAAGGATCATAGTAGCCCCAATCCCTAAGAACATGAGTCCGAAATACCACCGGGGACGTAGAAGTGCTCGAGCTCGAAAGTTAATGCAGCAATTCGGTGGAAACCCGGATACAGTCTACACAGATGTCGCTCGATGTGGTGCTTACAAATACGCCCTCGCAGTGGTAGGAGCGGCCGCAAATCAAGGGCTTGTGACTTGCGCCACGGCTTGAGTTGCATCTGCGAATACCGCAGAAGCTTCAGCCATCGCGCTAGCTATTAAAACTAAGGATGCTCTGGGACAATCGTCGATAACTCTTACAGATTCCCAAGTCGCATGTAGACTATTCCTCACCGGGAGGCTAACGCAGAAACACAACCTAACGCAGAAACACATGATCATCTGGTGCCCGGGTCACGCAGGACTCGAGGGCAATGAGAAGCGGACGGCGCAGCTTGTGCTTTTGTCAACCGAGCGGCCGACCACTCTGACGAAAACCCCTTTTTACCACGAGACATCCTTGAGCACCAGCGGCGCTAGCGAAGAAAGTACAGTCCACCACACCCTGACCTATCCAGGCAGGACTCTTATGACTGGCGCCGAATACAGACGCACACATTTCCAAACCTTTATTTGAAAAATGCCATTCACCCAACGCTGTACAGCGTTCGCTGTCCTTGGTGCGGAGGCGGGCCAACTCTCGCCCACATTACGTGGGACTGCCAGAACAGGTCACCCAAACTTAATACACCAAAAATAGCCGGCAAACTTTCCGGAAGGGAGCAGTGGGAGACTTGGCTCGCCAGCGAGGATCGGGAGATGCAACTAGCGCTCCTCGACCAAGCACGGCGGACCGCTCAAGCCAGTGGGGCCCTGGACTAGGGGCTCCACCCACTCGCTTTCTGCATTTTTTTTCTTGTAAATAAACGTTTTGATATATATATATGTCGCCGCCCGGTTTTGAATGGTATGCCAATAAATAACCACCACCACCACCACCACCACCACCACCACCACCACCACCACCACCATCATCATCATCATCATCATCGTCGTCGTCGTCGTCGTCGTCGTCATCATCATCATCATCATCATCATCATCATCATCGCGCAGAGGTGGCCTGACGACAACGCGACAATGACAATGACTGCTGCGTAACAAAAGGGACATACGGATGGACACAGGGAATCCAAGTTTCTGGCGTTTAACTGCTGCCACCGTAAAGAAAAATTTCATCTGTGATTTATTATGTGCCCTGATCTTAGTCTAGCTAAGTGACCGGACTTTGTGTTTACATTAGTGCAGATATGTGACTGGACTTGTGTTGCTGTGTACCTTAGCTGAATTTCAGTTTTAGTGTGGCCTTAATGAACTTACCTGACTGGACTTTGTGCTTTTATGATTTGGAGTTGACTTTCAGTTACAGTGTGACATTAGTACTTATGTGACTGAAATTTGTGCTGTTATGATTTCATTATTTTTATTATGATTTATTCCTTTTTTTTTAATTCCCTATGTAAAAAGAAGTAGCCGGCGCCAATTAAAGGCGACATCTAAATACCGTAAAAGGAAAATAGTTCAAGGAATTACAGTATAAATTGATTTGTGGGGGCGATTTCAATATAACCATGCTGGTTGACTGCAATATCACACGTGAACTTGAATTGCTTTTAAAAACGTCTGGGTGTTCCAGTGTTATCAATACTCCTACCAGAATTACCTGCGATACATCCACATGCCTTGACTTGTTCATTACTAACTACGGATCAAACAGTGTTAAATGTGGCACTATTTCATACAGCTTGAGTGATAACATGCCGGTATTCCTCACTGTCAAAGATAAAAGATCACGAAAACGAGTTTGCTTCTCGCAAATTATGAATGAAGAACGGTTAGTGTATTTTCGCGATGACTTACGTCACGTAGTGTGGGAGAGTGTTATTGCTGCTACAAGTGCTGATCGCGCTTACGGTGCTTTTCTGGAAACGTTCATCTCTTATTCTGTTAAACATTTTCCTTCCGTTCCTAAAGTATTCGCTCCATCAAGGATACGTAAACCCTGGGTAACTATTCAATTATTTAAAAAGATAAAAGAAAAGGCCAGGTTATTCAATAAATTCGTCACATCTCGGAATCCTGATGATTTAGGAGTGTTTAAATCATTTCGAAATTGCTTAACTAAGGAATTACGTGCTGCGAAAACTACATTCTATAAGCAATCCTTCGCATTTTGCAGCCATGACAGCAATAAGATATGGCATTGGCTTAATTATTCGCTGAATAAAGTGCTCAATTCAGCGGCAGGGTTGCGTATAATTTCTGACGGAGCGGACATACCTGACGAGAAGTTGGCCGACTGTTTTAATAATTATTTCACTAATCTACCTAAATGCAATGTGAATGACAACGCATGCCGTTTCATTACAGCGAACTGTGTGCATTCAATTCTTTTGTGTCCCACAAACACTTCAGAAATAATTTTACTGCTCTTCGCACTAAATAATAGCAACTCCTGCGATGCTGATAACATTAAAATCAAGCCTGTGAAATTTGTAATAGATATAATAGCTCCAGTACTAGCCCATATTTATAATATCTGCCTTTCTACCCGTGTGTTCCCGTATAAAATGCACATGGCAAAAGTAGTCGCACTGTTCAAGAAAGGTCACAAAACTGCCTTATCTAGTTATTTACCTGTGTCTATTCTCCCTATATTTTCGAAGTGCTAGGAAACAATTATTTTTTGCAGAATATCAGGCTTTCTGGACAAGCACAACTTGATAACTAATCATCAGTACGCTTTCCGGAAAAATATGTCAACACAGCTAGCTTTGCTTGAACAGAAAAAACTAATTCTAAATAATTTTGAGGAACGTTTGCTAACATTGGGAACATTTGTCGACTTCTCAAAAGCCTTCGATTCTATAAATAATGTTCTATTGCTTAGCAAGTTACACCACTATGGTATACGCGGCAATGCACTTGACTTGATTAGGTCGTATCTTGGTCATAGACAGCAGTTTGTACAAGTAAATACCTTTAAATCTGAAGTTTGGTCGGTCAAGGTATGTGTACCCCAGGGCAGTATTTTAGGGCCCCTCTTCTTTAATATATCTATTACGATTTAGTAAACATTGATGTTGATACACGTTACGTAATCTATGCTGATGACACTACGTTATTCCTTTCATCTAACCGCCCTGCCGAATTTATTATAAGAGCTAATGCAGTTTTGAATAAACTATACACATTGTGATTTGACAACGATTTGGCTATTATTTTCCAAAAAAATTAAGGCGGTATTATTTCGCCCTAAGAACACGCAGATTACTCTAGAGGAACACTTGCTAAGGAACAATTCTAAAATTGAACTTGCACACTCGGTAAAATCACTAGGTGTATTTTTTGATCATACTATGACCTGGCAGTGCCATATAGATTTTCTTGCTAGTAAGCTTTCACAAATCATTGGAATTTTTTATTCCTTGAACTATCTTCCTCGCTCTATTAAGTGCTTGTTATATAATTCACTTTTTCTAGCCATTTAAATTATTGTTGTTTTGTCTGGGCTACAACTTCTGAAGCAAATATCAACAGGCTATACATACTGCAAAAGAATGCACTTCGCGCTATTTGTAATAAACCATACGATTTCCCTTCAGCTTATTTATTTCATAAAATTAAGACACCAAAAGTACAGGCCCTTTTAAAGTATCGTTTAATGCTTGCGTATAAAAATGAACAGAAAAAGAAGATAAACTACATTAATTTTATGGCTAACTTATAGCTACACGCAATTCCATACAGTAGAAGAAAGTCGGAGTACTGGCACGTACCAAAATCGCGCACAAACTATGGATCACAAATGCTGTGCTCCAGGCTACCTCGGTTATTACATGATCTTATTATTAATAAAATTGATATTGCAACTTGTTCTCCTCCTGATATTCTTGATTTTTTCTCTCATATGTGAGTTGTACAATGTCTATATGCTTTTCACGTGCAGTGAGATTTTGTGCTTTCTTGCTTCCTTGCTCACATCTTGCTTTTGTTGTATTTTCTTTTTTTTCTTCCTCGCCTGATTTGCGATGCGTATGCATGATATGTTGTAGTGCTTGAATACGTAAGTACTTGGGAAAACTGTATTTCCGCTCTCCTGCTCCCTTCTTTTTTTTGTATTAAGGGTATTTGGGGCTGATCAAGCTGCTACGAGTACCTTTTTTCCCCACTTTACCCCCGCAAAGCTCTATTTAGTTTTTGTGGAAATAAAGCATACATACATACATACATACATACATACATACATACATACATACATACATACATACATACATACATACATACATACATACATACATACATACATACATACATACATACATACATCTAAGAGGCATACGCGAACGAGAAAAAATTCTTACTCCTTAAATTTTTTCTTCGTGAGGCTAGGCTCGCTCGGGACACTGTTTCAAATAATAAACGTTTCTTTCCCTCTCTTCTCTCTTCGCCTGTTGCACAGACGTTTATTTAAACAAGAGCGCGGAGACCCTCCTTATGCACACATTTCAGCATTGGCTTAGCGAACTTGCTTTCCATAAGCCAGCGCCTATAACTGGAAGCCTGGTAGCCCTTAGCATCCTTTTTTTTAGTAACCCTCGTCCTTGAGCAGTGCAACAACAGGGGGTAATATACGCTGTAGAAGCCGGAGCAACACACTTTGGACAGTTCGCCGAGCCTTCACGTGTTCAAACCAGGCCCACGTGACAGAAGGCGTAAGAGCTAGCCCAGCCCGTATTCTCCGAAGAGAGATTTCCTCCACCCGAGAAAGAAATATTTTGACGAGAGCTCCCGGGCAACTACAGCAGCAACGATGGTGTTGTGCAAGGAAGCACGTGCAGAGAGCGCACCGGTAAATTGCGGGCGTTTTAGAGAACGTGATCGCGCGTATACGGCTATGACGCGAATGCACCCAGACAGTTCCCACAACAGCTATCCCGGCGAAAATTGTAACCTGGCAAGTTTGCGCCTTTGCTATTCGCGACTCCACAGCATCCTCTCATCTCTCAGTGCACCTGACGCCTACACACAAATGCCGTCACGAGCTCGGTGATGCAGAACCGCAGGCGTGCAACACACACTTCATTATCGTATATAGCAGCACTACGTTTCTCGTTAAGCAAACAAACAGGCTTTTCAAAGCCAAGAGGCTCGGAACATGACCGCAGCTGCTATTAATGAGCAAACTGCTTTGAACTTTGCACCGGAGGCGACTGGGAAGTCTCTCTCTGTCTCTTCTCCGGCGCCGCGCTTGGTAGAAAGAGAGAGAGAGAAAGAGGGAGAGAATGAAGCGTTGTGGCTGAATATGAAGGCACGTCGCAGAAAACACAGCGGCGCTTACTGGCTGCTCGAGCAGGTGGCTCGGCTTGGCTATACTCGCCAAGAGCGTCTAATTTGCGCGCTCCCAAATGGGGCTACTCATTTGAAGCCAAAGGAGGCCCTGAACGCATACAACTCCCTCACCCCCTCCCCACCTTCTCGACTGTTTCTCACTACTAACAATGGGGCTGCCATGAAGGCCCTTCGTCGGCCGCTATTATCGCCGGCTGCGGCGCCGAGGGCAACCCTCGGATTGTCCTTGCAAGAAGGGCGCGATGACTTCCTTCCTCGGGAACGCGGCGTTGAGACCTGCGCGGGTTGTGTCCACTGCGCGGTGCCAAGTTGGCGCCGTGCGAGGCGAAAGAATCCTGCGAGCGGTGTCCCGTTGCGACTTTCGTTCCTGACCCCTTTGGTTACTCGAGGCGCCGTGTTTTCCCTTTTCGAGACGCAAGCAGCTCGCATAAATAAAGCTCATATAAACCCCTCTCGCGTTTTGTCCCTATTAAAGCCTGCGGTATTACAGGAGCTATAGCCGGCCGTGGAATACGAGACGAGCACGCAATAAATGGTATTGATGAAAGTATACGCAGCCAAAAGTGAGCGATAGATGGCGTATACCTGTGCAAGCGCACCCGTGCTATAAACAGTTTTAGAAATAGGAAACCCAATTTTTGGGGAGTGCTATTATTATTATTATTATTATTATTATTATTATTATTATTATTATTATTATTATTATTATTATTATTATTTGTTTTGCAAACATATATACGGTAGACAGGAAAGGGAAAGTGAGGAGCACGCTGGCAACTGCCACCGGAAGGGGCCCAACGCCTGGCTACCGGCCAGATGGACAAAAGAACGCAGAGTACAAAAGAAAGCGAAAGGCGTACAAAATGTAGTTTTGATTTTTCGGGTACGCAAAGCCACTTGGGCACGCTATTTCTAAAACTTTCTATTGGTTAGCCACATAACGGGGTTTCCATGACGGTCTTCACGTTCTTAAGCTTCGAAAGCAGAGGTCATGAACTCTCTTTGCACTCTTGAGAAAATTGCGGCCAAATAATTCTAGAAGAGTTGCAGCACACATACCAGTCTTCTCTGCAGACACCATTATTGTGATTTTGTTTACTTATTTACTTGAATGCAGGGAGCAATTGAGATCTGCGAGTGCTGCCGTTCACTCCTAGTGATCACCCGTGGCAAACCAGTGAAGCCTCAGCCTGAAGCCAACACTTCAGGCTGAGATCCCGGCTTCAACCTGTAGACAATGTAGGCCTTATCCTTTTGAACACACACACACACAAAGCAGGAACGTCGAAAATGTTAGGTGCATGGTGAGGTAAAGCTCCACGCTGCGGCCTTCGGAACGCCCTCCTCCAGCTCCCATCACCCCCCACTACTCGTTTTTTTCTCAACCATGTAATTTGACTGAATGACATAGGCTCTAGAATATAGAATGCGTAGTCTGCTGCGTGCGGCAGACGAAAGCAACGCTGCTGAATATGCGCTCCTTCGGTCTCGTAGTGCCGTCGATATACGCCTGCAAAACCAAGTGGCATATTTCTTTATTTTATTTTTCTTTATTGTTTCTTTTTTTGCGGTGCGACTTTCTTGTTTGTATCCGCGCCACACCTTACTTCCGAGGGGTCGCACAGATTTAGCGAGATACGTAGGGCTAGATCAGTGAGGAAATAGCGAGTGAGATGAGGTTATAGGGAGGGAGGCCAATTGCGGAAAGAGAGATAGAGCAGCACGTGTGACCCTAACGCACACGAGTTGTCGGGAGCTTTTTGCCACACTGAAATCTCGACCAGTAATTAATACGCCAGAAATGTCTCAACGCACTACCAAACGCGGCCGTTGTCTGCACGCTATAAACAAGGCACGTTGGGAGAGCGAGAAGACGATGAAGCTGCTGCTGCCTATCTAAATAGCTCTGCCTGTATTTATTGTTATTTTCTGGTCGTCTTACTGGTCGGAACTGTTCAAGACGTCAGACGATTCGTAAAGATACCTTCCATACCGGAGACCGAGGGATGCTGCGCCACCCATCGTCTCACAAGGTGCTAGAAGGACCTAAGCTGGCTCCAACGAGCCCTCCGCTATGACCTCTCAATGGGTGACACCGGGTCAGAAACGCCAGCTGGTTTGTATAAGCCTGCCTGACTGCAAGCGACAAGACACTGGGGAATCTGAGGACAAGTCCAAAATCATCGGAGACCACGACGAGGCGAACTTTTCAGACCTAGATATGGACAAGGCTGGCTTCCGAATCGTGCGCCATCGTAAAGACCGGATGGTGGGCATCCTGTGTTAATCGCTGCAGTGTCAGAAAAAGCTGATTTAAGGCAAGTGAACTTTATTGTCCTATATTATGAGATTGAAACGCCCTTCTCTCTCTTCCCCTTCTCCCTTCCTACAGCGTAGGGTAGCCAACCAGACCCTTGACTGGCTAACATCCCTGCCTTCCTATATAATATTCCTTGCTCTCTCTCTCTCTCTCTCTCTATATATATATATATATGTATTATTATTATTATTATTATTATTATTATTATTATTATTATTATTACGATATCATGGAGCGATGCTCAAGAGACGAGCCGCCGCGAGAACGACGAAGAAGTTGGTCGGTGACCTTGGCGCGAGCGAGTGTCATCCTGGCTGCCTGCCTCCAGTGTAAATAGCGTGTAAATATCATCATTCGTCTGTGTCTGTGTCTCCGAAGTGGTCGGCACACCGAGCTTGTCACCATGCCTCCCGGTGACAAGCCCGCCTCTGCAACGGCGTCGGCTTGTCCGACGGCTCCAATCGTCACGGTTGCCCCACACCGTGACCCAGGTGTGTTCTCTGGCCTGGAGGGACAGGATGTCGACGACTGGATCAAGCTGTATGAACACGCCAGTGCTAATAACAGGTGGGACCCAACGATCATGCTCGCCAATGTCATCTTTTATCTCGGCGGCACCCCACGCGTGTGCCACCAAACGCATGATGACGAAATAACCAGTTGGGACAGTTTCAAAGAAAAGCTACGGGAACTGTTCGGCGACCCGATTGGGCGCAAGGCTGCCGCGAGAAAGGCTCTTGCGTCTCGTGCTCAGTCATCTACAGAGTCATACGTTTCCTACATCCTCGACGTCTTGGCTCTATTTGGCGTTTCGCAGATCGGGACCCACATGCTCTGCTGTGGGTCCCGATTTTATCAGCAATCAAATGCTGACAAATCTACCATACGAGCGAAGGCGAGCCCTTCTGGACATATTTAATCGCGTCTGGCGCTCAGGAGATCCCCGAAACGTAGAAGACAGCATGGGGGGTGCCAGTGCTCAAGTCTGGAAAGAATGCTGCAAACCTTGCCATATCAGCCAGTATCACTAACATCATGCGTATCAAAGTTGATGGAAAGACTAATATGTACGAGGTTGACTTGGTATCTTGAGCAAGGAAATGGACTGCCATCGTGTATGACCAGATTTCGTCCACGTTTGAGTGTCCAGGACAGTGTCTTGGACTTACTAAGCTACAGGGAGTACCTTGGCGTCGACGGCCTTTCGACACTCGCCATCTTTATGGACGTTGCCAAAGCATATGACTGTGCTCCATACTGGCATCATCAACGGACTCCAAGCCATGGGTGTCTCTGGAAATGCTCTTCGATTTGTCCATGAATTTCTTAGAGAGCGACATGTTCAGGTTCAGCTCGGAAATAGAATGAGCGAAAAGCGACGCATTTTCCTCGGCGTCCCGCAAGAAAGTGTCCTATCTCCCTTGCTTTTTAACGTTTCCATGGCCACCCTTCCAGACGCACTGAAGGTAGGTTGGAATGTTGTTAAAATGTCCATCTATGCAGACATCTGCATTTGGATCTCGGGATAGCAACACAAACGTTTGGCCCGCATAGCCCAAGGTGCAATCTCCGTCCTCAATCGTCACTTGGCGACGCTTGGACTATTTTTATCAGCGGAAAGATCTACCTTAATGCTTTTCTCGGGAGTGAGGCGCAAGTAAACTCGCCTGTCGTTGAATATTAGAGGCCATCCAAATCGCCATGAAACTAGTGTTCGATTCCTGGGCATCACCATCGACAATAAGCTACTATGGAGACTCACAGTTGAAAGTGTTGTGGCTGTATCAGTGCAAAGAGTCAGTGCACTTAGTCACACGGGAGGTGTACGTGGGGAAACAATCCTATGACTACGCTTAAACTGAACGCTGCACCGATAACAAGCCGCATTCTTTATCAGCTGCCGCTGATATCACCATCACCGAGCCAATTCGAGCACTTGGAGTCAGTGCACAGAAAGGGACTTCACGTGTCTATGGGAGTTTCTCAGGCGGCTTCAAACAAGAAGGTTAGTACTGAAGCGAAGTCTGTTCCACTCGTCCTTTTGGCATCTCAGGCATTGCTGACGCAGCTTTTAAGGCTGGTCGAGTCCCGCACATGCGCGGCGCTTCTCCGGCGGCTAAGAGCAAGAACTCGCTCCCATTTCCATGCGGCGCTGAACACCTTTCGATTTTTAGGATTGGAGTGGCCTAAACGGAGTCGCCTCGACCCGCCATGGTCTTTTTCGGACGTTACGTGCAGCCTCGGTGTACTCCAACTACCGGCGAAACACACCGTTTGAACTGCCGAAGCAAAGTTTCTCGTGCTAGAACACTTGAGCACATCGTTTCAAAGCCACCTACAAGTGTACACAGACGGGATGGTGTTTGCACAGGCCAACAGCTGCGCAGCGGCATTCTGCATACCCTCGCTTGATGTGTCATGGTCTGGCCGCCTGGATCGCGTAGTTTCGTCCACAACAGTAGAAAGTGCCGCCATTACCGCGGCCTTGAGAAAACTACGCGCTTATTCCGCACGTGACGTCGCGGTACTGACGGACTCAAAATCATCGTTACAACAATTACACCGTGGCCTACCTCGAGACACGTTTACAAGGCAGTCTCTGGCACTGATCAAAGTTTTAATGAGCAAGGAATTTAACGTAAAATTTCAATGGATCCCATCCCACGTAGGAATTGAAGGAAATGAGAAAGCTGGCGCTCTTGCACGCCTGGCACTGACATGTGTCCCAAAAGTAAGGAGTGCCAAATATTTTTGAGAGCCCCAATGATGCAATCCACATTCACATCAAGGCGATCCACCAGACCACACTCAGCGTTTGTGACCCATGGACTAACTCGGGAAGAAGCAACGCTGTTGTACCGCATCCGAATCGACTCCGCGCACACCTCGGCTTGGTTATTCAAGACTGGACGATGCGCTTGCCCGTCCTGTGCCTTCTGTGGTGATATTTCCGAATCGAACATTTCATTAGGCTATGGTCGCAGTTCGACACAGAAAGGAAAGCGATGGTCGACCGCGTGCAAAAAAATGGCCTTTCGCACAGGACCTTTGAAGACGTCGTTTTGCTCGGAGGGCCTGCGGCAATCAGGAGGAGGGCGCAACGACTGCTGATCGCCTTCATGCGAGACACGGGGCTCTTCGACACCTGGTGACACACAAAGCGACACTCATAGCAGGCTCAGGCTGAACAATTGCCGGCTATGTATGCCAGGCTAACCCCTCCTGCTACAACACCACCCCCACCACCACCGCTTCGTTGGCGTCTGTGTCGAATGCCGACGAATGCCCGGTGAGTTTACGCGCCCTAACGTGTTCGCGACGTAATTCTCGTGCGAATACGAAAGTCGTGAGGGTGCGAGCACTAACCTGGGTAAAGCATAGAAAGGACTGCGAAGTTTATACGCGGAAAACTAAGCCTACGTGAATAAATAAAATGTAAAGTGTGAAGTGTAAACAGACCTCGCGATTTTTGTCAAACTCAGATTTGATAACTTCGTTGCCGTTATGCGTCTTGCTTGCGTTTCTCATTCAGTATCAGGAGCCCGAGTGCTGATAAATGTGCCTCTGCACAAGCCAGAGGATTATTCTTCGTATACTAAGAAGGAGTCTTTTCTCCTTCTTTCTTAAATGCTCCGCTGAATCTTTCGCGTAGGTTGTCACACTGTTCACGAAGGAAAATTAGAAAGATTAAAAAAATAGTGAGGAATCTTTGCGCGTTGCCTGCCCTCCGTACGAGTGCTGTAATTAAGCATTCTCGAGAAACTGATGGGCTACTTGTGCAAGAAACAAGAATAAGGCCCACAGGAACGCTTGTATGTGTATGGCCGTTCCATTTTCTAGCCGGAATTAAGCAACCGTGCCACCTTCTTGTTCTGGTACGCTCTAGATTCTTGCGCCACGGCGAGTCGGCAACTATATAAGGCAGAAAATGGCTCTTTACTGGTCACCCCATTAATGAACCAAGCTCCCGTCTCTTGTCGCCATTTGCTTTATTTTCTCAGCTCCTTAGAAACATGTTAAAAGCCATATAATGCATGGCTCAATATTATCCTGGGAACTTTTGAGGTTCCCGTAACGAGACAAAGCGAGCATTAACTAGCTTTTTATACGCATCCCACCAACACAAACTATGCTAGTGCTTTAGATAGCGTGTATCCGATTCATTGACGCAAGATTAAGTTGTAAGAATAGTCGGAAGCCAGTGACTTTGCGGACCAGTGCTTAAAATGGTTCGCTTTAAATGAAGCTCCTTAAAATGTAGCCTGGCGAGACAATGGTATCAGTTTCGTAAGTCTTCTGCAGCTTTGAGTATATAGAACACAAATAGAGATGATGGTCTCTCTTTGGCCAAAACTTGCTTTCTGAAGAGGACGAAATGATAGCCAAGCAGATTGTGCTACTTGGCATTCTATTATGTTGCAAGCCCGTATATCGCGAAACAATAACAACAGGACGATAATAGACAGGGGCGAGCGCTAACTTCTAACTAAGCTTTATTGTGAAAAGACGGTCACCATACAGATTATCAGAAGGTGGTACATGGAGAATTCTATATAAAATAATGTGATTTAAACGACAAAACTTAACCAAAAATGTGTGAAAAATGTGTGCCTTGTTGTTACTACTTTGCACTATGCACCCTGCAACAGAATAAAATGATAGCAGATACAGTGAGGAAAAAAAATGAGTGAGGCCTCCGTCGTTTCATAAGAGCCTTCTGTAACCTTTAGGGGTGTGCGAATAGTGATTTTTCAGACCGGATCAAACACAAATCGAATATTGCCCCATCCGAATCGAATTGAATATCGAGTACCTTTTGAATAGTTTTTTAACAATGAATGGCTTATGTAATGTAATGTAACGTAATGTAACATCATGGATAGCTTATGTAATGCCCGTAAAAGAAAGGAGCCTTTAAGGAATAAAACTAAGATGTGACCACAACTAATATAAAACGATGTTCACATACCAGCATTCTTAGTGTTTGCAAGTTTCTGTCATTACATAGTACGTTATGAAGCGTTGTTTGTCAAAAAGCACAAACCCGGCATTAGGAGCAAACAAGTAGTTCTTCACATGCACAGGGCTCTTCAGAGAGTGCGATGATCACTGTACAACCTGTAAAGTATTGCTATCCAAGTGAAGAAGCCTGCTCCACTACGCAAGTACTCATGTTTTATGTCTGTATGAAGCCCGCCGGGGCGAAAACTTACCGTACTTCTGCTCCAACTTTGTGTGTTTGGGCGCAGTTGAGGCTTTAAAACATTCGAAAAGTATTCGAACAATATTCGCATTTACGAACAGTGACTATTCGATTCCTTATTCGAAAGTATCGAATATTCTCACACCCCTAACAACATTAAAGAAAGAAAAAAAAAGAAAATCACATTAGCTGGTTTCACTGAGCGACTTACACGAACCATATACACACAAAACAAACACCACGCTGAGGAGGTTGCCATCGCTCTGGCGATCGCCGAGGCCGAGTGTCGCACCGTGCTTAGCGACTCGAGGAATGCCGTGCGCAACTTTGCCAAGGGGCGAATATGCGCGCCGGCGGCCGCCGTCATCGGCAAGCTCCAACTTCAAGACCGCGGCAGCATCATCCGTGTCAAGTGGTTCCCGGCGCACGCCGGCGAGTGTGCATCCTCACCGAACGACAACGAGACGGCCCATTCGGCGGCGCGAGCGCTTACCTTCCGCGCCCCCGAGAGTGACCGTTACGTGTGGTGGTTCGAAACCAAGGACAGATTGACCAGTTATGCCGAAGTAACCAAGTGTTACCGCTTAGCTCGACGGACAATGCCGCCTCCCAACCCGGCACTCAGTCGGGAGGAGGCCGTAATACTAAGGCAAATACAGACCGCGTCACTCCTCGCCCCCGCAATGCTGCAGGTGCTTCACCCAGAGTTCTATCCGGGTGGGCTGTGCGGTGTTTGTGCAGCGGGTCCGGCGGACCAATGGCACATCATGTGGGACTGTGCCAGGTTCCCGACGGCAGCTACCTCAAGGACTTACCCGCCCGAACTTCAAGGTGCACTGCAGTCTGCAGACAAGGACTCACAACTATGGGCCGTCCAGCAGGCCCGGGGTGCGCTCGAAAAGCACAAACCTCATGACCCACTACAAACGGGTTCAACTGGGTAGTGCACAGTAGGGTATAACCCCGGGCGGACGCTTGGCCAGCGTCACGACGCGTTAAACCGTCGTTTGCCGGCACTTTATTAAAGTTATCCCTATCCTATAACTGAAACTTGCAAGGCTGAATTACAGCAAGGTGCCAACTTTTCAATAGGTCGACTAATCTTCCCGAGACTATGAATCAATGTGTAGGCACCATACTTGCAATGCATCATATATATTTCCTTTCGAGCCCTCCATTCCACTTGAAGACGCTGACAGTATACAGTTCATGTTATATGTAAGTCACATAGCACCATCACACGCTCGTAGCATCTATACAAACTGGTGAGTCAATAATTCGAATAAACTGGAACGCACTTTTGCGTTTACACATTCGCCAGAGCGTGCGACATTTGTGCGACCCGGTTTGAGACAAACGACCGCGGCTATCGATCGTGGTTACATTGTACCATCGAGTTAGCATTCGTAACTAGAGTGTTGTCTTTTCGCTACTTACCTATGATGAACAACAAAGAAGCTTGAGAGAGAGAGAGAGAGAGAGAGAGAGAGAGGAAAGGCAGGGAGGTTGACCAGATGGGAAGATCCGGGTTGCTACCTTACGCTGGCGAGAGAGGGGAGGAGGAGGTGAAAACTAAGCGCCATGCAATGAGCGAAGGGGGCGATAAGTGATAGGCGTAACATCAAGAGGTAGGGTGATAACGATGTGGATTAGAAATCAAACGTGGGCAGCTCATATTCCAGTTGAAATTCAGAAGAAGAATTAGAGCCGGGAAGGCTGTATAGCGTGTATAGCGGAGACCCGGTGGCCTATTAGACTGGTAACGGAATGCGCGCCGTGCGAAAGAAAAGGCTTCCGAGTACGGCGGAGGTTTAGTTGATGCGACGAAATTAGGAAGCTTCCGCACATATGATGGAATCAGCAGGCGTAACACAGTGGTGATTGGAGGTCGCATGGAAGAGGCCTTCGTCCTGAAAGCAGACATAAATAAAGTTTATGATGACGATTATAATTTCTATCTATAGCCTAAATCTGCAAATATAATGAAAAAAGCTCTCAACATCGTGGCTATGCCGTATGGCATATATTTAGCATTTGGCTGTGATCAAGTTACCTAGAGCACTGTTCGACTTTCCCGCTACCTCGGGACTGTCACCGAAGCGACGCATGTGCATATATTCCCAGGACAGGTGAGTAAACCCGCACACTTGGGCCCTTTTTGGGTTCCTCAAAAGTCCCAGCCACATCCTTCACACAAACTTCACGTACCTTGGCGGCGCGAACTCGGGCCGGGTTTTCACGCTTCAGAGCAACGCTAGCTTGAAAACGGCAGTGCCGACAAGGATTGCCTTTGAGAGGCCGGTTTTCTCGGCTCTGCGGGCAAAAAAACCCGCTTCTTATTCCTTTCTACAGTGCAACCGAGTTCTTCTGGGAGCACGCGCGAACGTCAAGCTGCGGGCCGCCGCGGCTCTGTTCAAAGGTAAACGGGTCGCGCCACCGAGGATTTGTGCGCTTCCCTCGTTTTTTCTTTCTCTTCTCATACGCGTCGCGGGGTCAACGAACAGAGGTAGGGTGAGACGCACCGCACATATCAAAGCGGTCGGGAGAGAACTGAGCAATGATATCTCTTGTCATGGTTCGGCTCGTGCATGGATGCAGCGCGGAAACGCTTCACGCCCCCGAGAGTGAAGGACGCTTTCTACATGCGCTTGCGACGCTCTGGGGAGAAAGCGTCTGGGCCCGGTGGATTCTTCACGCACGTGCGGTTGTGTTTAGGCTGGCACGTCCTTTGGAAACTCCGGCCCGTTCTCTTTGCCTGTACGCGTGAGACCTTGAAGACCGCTTCGGAGAGCGGTGCTCAGGGCGCATGTCGGGAAACTTTCCTTTCAGGAAACGAAAATGAATCGAACTTTGTTACTGGCGTTTCACGGCCCTGAGGTAGTATGGAGTATTCACGTGGCGTCAGGACGAGTAGAGGAGGGAGGGGGGGGGGGGAGGGGCGCCATGTTGTCGGCTGGTGTAACTCCCAGATATTCATCGTGCTACATGCAAACGATATGATGGTGGCAATGACGTCAACGCGTACTGCCTCTTCTCACGACGCTTACTCACCCCAACTACTGTTTACACGCTCTCGTACTGAGGCCAGGTTTACTTTCAGGTGTTGGCCTGTTTACTTGTACCGTATAAGTCAAACAAGCCCGTGTGCTTAGCTTGTTTTGGATTATTACTGGATTATAAGTTCTTCCCAAAGCGGACTGCAGTGAACTAGTTATTCTGCGTGTATTCATTCCAACAAAAATGTCTGCAGGTTGTGTGATTACCGCTCATTCTATTAACGCCTCTGCTACTCTTCTCTTTTTGATAGCAAGCACCCGTCTGGTTGACTTACTTGCTTTTCATTCCTCCCTCTTTTTCTATCTCTGGGCAAGGCTCATTGCACTTTAAGGAAAGTCTTTCATTCCTGAGCAAGCACGAGCTCACGTTCTCACATCGCCACGACGAACCTACATCCGGGCAAATGGGCTACTAGATGACATTAGCTAGAGTGCGTCAACTTTACTACTGGCCTAGACTTAGTGCCTGCGTCAAGCGTTATGACAAAGGCTGCCGCGAATGTCAGCGACGGAAATCCCCACTCTTGAAACCAGCAGGCCTAATTCAACCCATTGGACTAAGTGGGAATGGACCAAGTGCGAAGGGACCTTGTTGGACTGTTTTCATTGTCTTCCTTCGGAAACGAGTCAATCATTGTCGGTGCTGATTAGTCGACTCGTTTTACCGAGACGAAAGCACTACCGCGCGGAACAGCATCAGAAGTTGCTCAGCTTTTTTCTTTTTTTGTACCACATTGTGCTTCGGCACGGCGCCTCGTCATTCGTTATCACTGACCGAGGGACAGCGCTCACAGCAAAGCTCATGGACGACATCTTAAACTGCGCTGCACAAGCCACCGAAAGACGGCTGCATACCAGTCTCAGACTGGTATGCAGCCGATATGATGGTGGTGGCTTGACGGAAAGACTAAACCAAACATTGGCAGACGTGATCTCTGTGTATGTGGATGCGCAGAGCAAAACCTTAGACGAAACCTTACCGTATATGCGTAACCATTGCGTACAGCACTGCCACGCAGAAAATTACATGCCTTACGCCGTTTCGTCTCGTTTATGGTCGAGATGTTCGAATGATGCTAGACTCCATGATTCCCTGTGACAACGCCGACCGGTTCGACCAGCTAACTGCTGACACCGACGAGTATGTTCAGCGCGCCGAGGAAACGCGACAACTGCCCCGCGTGCACATAGGACAGCAGCAGTGCGCAGATGCGCAACGGTATACAATCTTCGCCGCCGACAAGTTAGCTACCAACCTTGTGACCAAGTTTAGGTCTGAACTCCAGTCGGACCGCGAGGCCTCGGCGACAAACTCTTGAACAAGTACAGTGGACCATATGAAGTCTTAAGGCGTGTGAGTGACGCGAACTATATATAAAGGGAAAATGAAATGGACATCCACCCAGTCGTAGCAGTCGCTACAAAGGAAACCAATACGGGTTCCTCGAAAGAAAAGCCTCGCAGTTGAAGAAAAATTCGTCCTGGTCAGGGACGCAGACATTAGCTAGAGTGTCCCAGACCAGGACAAATGTTTTTTTCAATAGCAAGGCTTCTTTTTCGAGGAATCCGTATGGGTTTCCTTTGTAGCGACTGCTACGATTGGGTGGATGTCTCATTTTCCCTTTATTAATTACTTATCTCCACGTTGCGGGTCTCCGCGGAACTATTACGCCATATAATTTTTTTTCTTTGAACATCGAGTCGATGCTGCGTAGGGAGGGAGAATAATTCCACCAGATGTTTCTAGGCTAGCCAACCAGAGGACATCTTATACAAAAGAAATACAGGAGCCAACGACAGATCCTGTCTCCTAGAGTCATGCCCGAATCCCTTTTGTATGATGTCCTCTCGTAAGATAGCCTAGAAACACCCGGTGACAATAGTATCATGCATGTTTCATGAACGAGCAGGGCGCTATGTGGCACATTCGACTACCGGACAGCCAAAGTTGCAACGAATAGAGAAAATCGGTAATCATTGGTGCACGCTGTGTAAAAGGCTATGTGCTTTTGTATATGCCATTAAATGGTTCGTACCGTTGTATTAATGAAGTCATATCGCCAACTTTCGACAGGGATGATGACACGAACCACTGTGATATCAACGTTCGTTCAATATTTTAGGTTTGTTTCCAATATCTACAATTTCCATGACACGCGGATCAATGCATGTCTTCCTCGTTAAAGTGAGGTGACACTGACAAACTTCCGCAGTGTAATTGTAATCATATATCATCATCTTTTAGCGGTCCGTCTTCTCGATCAGAAACCGTAGCTTCTTTTACAACAAAGAAGAAGCAATTCATCATTATCGTCTTTCTTGCTACCATGTTACCACCTTGCGCATTATTTTGCTTGGACATCTTGGGCTCTCGTTCACTGTCCCTAATACGCTAATGTTTGGAGTTATTCATTTGAGCACAGGGCAACTCAAGCTGCATTTCGCAGATTCATTGATTCTTCTCTTAGCTACGCTGCTCGGGGTACCGTATCTACTGCTACATTTCTTTTTGTCTTTTTTTTTGTTTTTTTACATGTAAGGAATTTTTTTTAATATCTTCCTGTCTCCCCTTACCCCTTCCCTAGTGCAGGGTAGCAAACTGGATATCTATCTTCTGGTTAACTTCTTTGCCTTTTTCATCTCTTTTGTTATTTCTCGCCCTCTCTCTCCCTCTCCCCCTCTCTCTCATATTATATATATATATATATATATATATATATATATATATATATATATATATATATTTCTCTCTCTCTGTTTTTGTTTTCATCAGACCTACTTTGATGATAATTACATATTTTAGCATTTGTTTGCAGTATTATTGACTATATTTTTTTATGTGACCATCCAAATCGAGCATGAAAGTTATTGAGGTTTAACGTCTGAAAGCAACATAGGATCAACAAAAGAACTTTACAAAAGTAGTGCATGATATTCTGTTGCTTTCTTTTTAGCTTTAAATATTTTATGCGTCGCGTAAGTGAGTTTGGCATGATGGGGAATGACGGCTGCTCATCCTCGCTTAGTCCAACACTGCATATCAAAGGTAGGCTGGCTCCAGCTATAGGATAAAGTTAGGGCGTCTTAACAGAAGGCAACAAGAAGATCAACAGAAAGACTGAAAGTGCTTCTATCACAAATTACATTAGGGGACAGCATAATTGGGGCCTCCGGATTAATTTTGGTCACCCCGCGTTCTTAAGGTGCGCGAAAAGCGCGAAACATGAGTATTTATGCGTTCCGCTCCCCAACGGCATGCGGTCATTACTGTCGGAACTCGAACCATCGACCTCGCGCTGGGCAGCATATCGCCATAGCCACTGAGTCACCGCCATGGATCGCTGTAGCGGATGACTCCCTGGAGACTATTTCCACGTGTACGCCGATTTTTCAGCAACATCGTCTTCTCGCATTCCGCGGCACCACAGGAACGAGACTACCACGGTCTTAAATCTAAACAGCTACCTCGTGCCCACTAAGCGGCGCGGGTCAAGCAGCTCCAGTTGGGCCGACGTTAGCAACGTTTTCCTGCACAACTCCATTGTAAGTTGGAGATTATTCGTAATCCTGCTTGCAGCCAATTGATCGTGCATCGAGTGCCACGAGGATCGCAAGTATGCAGCCACATATTGTGTCGATGCTGTTGTTGTCGTGCTGTTCCTATTGTCGCTCGCAGCGTTACTCCATTTCGACCGCGTTACACGTATACTACCGCGGCCCAGTTCCTCGAACACTGTTGCGGATCTTGCTTTTTTCCCGCGAGCTCCTTCGCACGTTCAGCCGCTAAGAGGCGCCTTTTCAATTCCAGCACTGCACCGCCCATTCACCTGCACCGCGCAGCAGTGCAGCAGGTCCGGCCGTCGTTTTGTTCTGAAGACACGGAGAGGCCGGCGCCGACAAAGAGCACGAAGAAAACGGCGACGCTCAGGAAAACAAACAGTGCCGGCACGCAGCTAGCATCGCGGTGTAAGCGCCGGCACTGCTCCCAGAACTCCTTCCTTTGTTTCTTTCTTCGTTTTTTTTTTAACGCTGCTCGCGGAGGTATATAGTATACGGCCGCAAGAGGCTGAAAGAACAATCAGTGACGTGGCTGCTGTGAGCGAAGAAAGCCCAGTAAGAAAACGAAGATTAAGAAATAAACAAGAAAAAGCTGAAGAGTGGGGGGGGGGGGGGGGGGAGGCTAGAGGAGTGAGAGATGCAGAAAGAGACTGGAAACTGGAATATCGGTTACGTGGAGGCCTTCTTCGGGACGATTCAGTTACGCTGCAGCCCAGCGTGGGCCGCTTCTCTTTCTCCGGGTCTCGCGATGGGCGCTTTGCAGCTTCACGGCAGTGCACGAGCCGGCGCGTGTTGCCGATCTGCACCGCTCTCGTCGCTGCCGCCTTCTTTCAGTCGCCACTGCTGTTGCTGCTGCTGCTGCTGCTGGGCGCCAGTTTCGGCCGTACACCGTTTAAACGGTTCGCCGCTGCCTTCGCCCGCCATGGAAGGGGGAGCAGCCGCAGGGCACGGCAAGGCGAAGAGTCGCGAGTCAGCGCGCGGCATGCAGCTCGAAACGCATCAGAGAACGCGCGGGAGTTCGGTCTGCTGATAAGCTGCTTTGCGATTTCTTGCTTTCTTTTATTTTTTTGTTAACGTCGTTTCGGTAGTACATCGCCCTCGCTGGGCGAACTTGCTCCCCTTTTGATCTTTCGCTTATGTGTGGCGGTATTTCTAGTTCTTCGTTTCCCGTAGTGCTCCTCTTTGCACGGCGCCTCGGGCGTGCGCCTCCAACCGCATGCACGTGCGCCGTGCTGGATTTTTCGTCGCGAGCCGTAAAACGTTGTCGTTCCGTGTAAGACCCGTTCGGCCAGCCGGTTCGATGTTTTAGGGATGTTTTGAGTGAGATTTGCGCAATTTAGAGATACGAAATGAAGACACGAGCGACCTTCGTTGCGGCTTCTTGAATCTGACGACTTTACACGGACAGACTGACATTCTTAGGCGGCCACGCATGCGCATTCGGTGCTGTGCGACGCCACACGTGGACGCGCACTACCGCGTGTGCCGCACCGGGAACGGCGTGGTTAAAGTAAATCACGCTTGTTCGGTTTGGTGCCTTTTCTAGATTACCGTTTACACTCTTCACGTTGCAAAATGAATACAAAGCGACGCCCCTGGCTCTGTTCCTACCCACTCGCCTTTACCAAGTGCTGGGCATCCTAGAAAGAGGTCATTGATACTCTGCTTATCATAGGCGCCGACTACGGGGAGGGTCCGGGGCTCGAGCCCCTCCCCTTGTATTTCTCTTTGGATTTTTCCGGAAGTCATATGCACAGATGAAGCCAAATTTCGCAGAAACGCCTAGGTAAGTTTGCATAATGCGCACTATAGGACGGACTACAACCTGCACTGGGTAAAGCGCAATCGGCACCAGTACTAGTGGTCGCTCAATGTGTGGTTCGGAATTTACCCCGGTGCTATAATCGGTCCCATCTTCGATGACGCACTGACTGGAGATTGTTACGTGATCGAAATCCTTGAAAGAGTGGTGTATGAGTTTCTCAGCGAAGTCCCACTGTCACGTCTTCCATCTGTGGTATCAGCAAGATGGGGAACCTGCACACAGCTGCAGCCGAGCATGAAACTGGTTGGATGCGACTATTCATGCGCAATAGATTGGAAGGCACGTACGTGTAAATTGGCCGGCTAGGTCACCTGACCTCTCTCCACTCGATTTCTTTCTTTGGGGTTATGTGAAAGATCGTGCTTACATGATCGAGACTGACGTCAGATTAGTTCAAGGCAAGGATAAAGAACGTCTGCCGCAGAATTCCGGGCTCGGTCATCAAGAAAGCCACTGAATATGCGATAAAACGGACGCAGAACTGCGCAGCTGCAAAAAAGGAGACCTATGCGAACACGTACGGTAGGCTGGTATTCGACAGAGCTTAAACATTCATGGATTTTAACGGCACATTGAAATCTGACGTTCTTCGTTTTTTTCTTTCCTTTTTTTTTTTGTGCAGACATCCTCATTGCCAATTCGGCTAATTTAGAAGTGTTATATTTACTCTCTTAACGCATTGATTTTGCCATTTTTTTTCTACGCGTTGGTCGCTTCCCGGTCTGTTTATTTCACTTTTATTTTTTGAGACGAACCTGTTTTTGCAGCACGTATACCGTTTCATGAAAAATAAGAGGGTCACTTTATTTTGGCTTTGGTACGAAGCAAGTTTATTGCGCGAAATATAGCATCGCGCGCACTCTTTCGATGAGATGCTAGCAAAGTTAGGATTTTGAAACATTCCAGGCCTATTCCATTGCTTTTCGCATTTTAGTCAGAGCGGTGCTTCGGCCGCGTTATCAGGGGCTTTTGTTATCAATGTGATCAGTTGGCGTTGAGAGACGGATAATAAGTCTGACGTACAAATGAGAGTAAGGAATAGCTGCGAAGCCGCGAAACCTGCTGTAGGCGCTCCTTTTGCACCATTATCAAGGTGATGCGTTGTCTCTGCGGGTTTGCGACAGGCAATGCAGTTGTTTTCATTCAGCCTATTTGAGGGCGCGGCTTTATAATGCGGGTGGGAGCGCTCTCACGTGGTATTTTTCATACTTCGTGATGTGGCTTTGCCAGTCGGAAAAAAATGTACGCAATTAGTACGTCGCTGAAAACACCGCACTTAGATGTCATTTTGGTGTGCCAGAAATGCGTCACTGAATATTAGGACCGTACATCTCCAGTTAGATAAATAATTGCAATTACCGAATTAAATCCCAGTAATGAAAGAATTTGCGGCGGCTACTCCACGGTACTGGAAACAATAACCACTAGGTTTTCATCGAGTAACGCAACTGCCATTTTTTTAAAGTCTTGGTGCATGACAGTTGGGAAACACTGTTTAATTCACTCAGTAACTGAAACGAGGCCAGGCTGGATTCACTCGAATTAAGAATCACCAGCAGTCATGTGCAGCATCGCTTATACCCGGACTCAGAAAAAGAAAAGAAAGAGAGACAGAGAGAGAGAGAGAGTAAGAGAGGCTACAGTTTCGCCGGAAAGGCGAAGCAGTGTTAGTGATAGCCAAGCATGCGACAATTAAACGAAGGAAGATTGCACCGCCAAGAGGACTCAGGCTGTGAAATTGAACTGATTGCTACTAGGAGATCTTGTATATACTCATATAACGCCGTCACTTGAGCGCTCAATTCTACAAACGAAGTTTCTTCAAGTGCAAGAAATATATATACACACATACGTATATACATGCACATCGGGTTGGGAAAGACGCTCGCCCCCCCCCCCCCCCCCCCCTCCCCCCGGAAGAATGAAAACTTTCCCCCTACGCTTCTTGTCGCAAGCCCTCTTCAAACGTACGCCATTCAGGTTCTCACTGTTGGCTGGGATTCGTTTTCTCAACTCATGAAGAAAAAAAAAATGTCGCACCTACTAACCTTAGTGAACTTTCGTGGAGGCATACCGTTCCCGCAGTTGTTATTCAGCTCGAATTGAGCGCGCCTGACCTCAGGCGTTTCCTCGGTCCTCTTCCTCAAAAGTCTGGGGTGCGAAAGTACGCGCGCGGGTGCTCGTACACTCAAGCGTTCTCTACATTTGACCGACATTTTCAGCAAGCACTGACGGCATGCCTTCTACACTTCGTCGCCATCGCGCACACCCACGCATAAATTGCACGTTATGGTTGCCGCTGGTTGGGCATTTTTTTCTTTTCTAGGAGCCGGGTGGTTTTGTTTAAAAGACAATGTGTTTGAAAATAAATCAGATTCTGGGGTTCTACATGCCAAAAATACAATCTAACTACAACGTACGACCTGGCGGGAGACTCCGTATTAATTTTGACCACATGGGGCTTGCAATAGAAACGGGGCCTCCGCGACCTGAATCCAACCCACGACCTCGAGCTTAACAGTACAACATCATAGCCACTAAGCCATGGCGGCAGCTAACGTGTTTGATGCGCCTGTATTTCATTTGTTGAGCATACGTAGGTCAGACGGAGGGGATGGAGGTGCCGTGCTTTGTAAACGGCTGCCTTGGGTGGGATCATGGAAGCGATCCGTCTATGCAGACTTCGTAACTGCATGGCGGACTCATGAACTGCATTTTTGGTAAAAAGAAGGTGTCAGCGCGTAGCATTCCCAGGTGGTCGACTTTTTAAATAGTGACTGTATACAGTGTTTTGAGGCTTCAACGATGTGACAAAATCCAGTGTATTCAGCATGACATGTCCAAAGCTGAAAATTCGCACTCTAGTGCCGGTATATATATATAAAAAAGAACTTTTTATTGCATGTTTATCTTCCACCACGCATATCTTAGCAGGCCATGGGCTGGTTCAAGGAGGTCGCATTTCCGAAGCGTGCATCCTTGCATTTCGATGTTGGACAACACACAGATAGGGACTGAAACAATCTTCCTCACTTTTCCGCAATTCGTAGCACATGCAGCAAGTTCTAGAGAAGCCCTCAGGGGTTGTCGGATATCTGCTCCGACTCTGCTAGGTATTTTCGATAAAGACTGCACGTACGCTACAGCGCGACGATGCGGGAGCGGACACTCGCTCGCGCTGATATCGCCGGCGCAGCAAACGGACGCAGTCGTTAGCCCATCGGTGCGGCCGCGGATGCCGAAGGCGAATTCAGTGCATCCCCCCCCCCCCCCCCCTTCTCTACTCGCGCGGCATCCAAACATGCCAGCTATCCCATTACGCGCTCCGTCCAGCACGCAGCCCCCGCGGCAGCCTCTGGGCCGGCTCACACCCGATTTCACGCAACGCCTGCTTTCAGGGGCGGACGCCGTCGCCGCCGCCGGGAGCCCTCGATGCCCAGTTCACAGGGTTGGTGGTGTGGCTGCGCGTTGCACTTCACCGCATACCTAGGCACCTGTGCGCTGGCCGCCGTTGCAGCGGTTGCAGGGGAGAAGCAGCAGCGGCTCGCGTGACTCCCCTGCTTAATGCCCCGACGCGCGTGCAAAACCGAGGGCGCATGGTATGGCGTGCCCAGTGGAAGAAGAAGCCTCTCCCCCTGCAGCAGCAACGAACCACCCGCCGTTGTTTCTTGCTCCGTTCGGTGCGCACCGTTCCTTTTCTAACGCCTACGCCCTGTTACTTCTGCTGCTGCTGCTGCTACGGACATTATATACAAATTAATCGCCGCCGCAGCACGTGAGGAGCCGCTCTCGAGAAGGCGAGAGTTTGAGAGCGATGCGCTCGCGTTGTTGCGAAACCCGATGATGCCTCGAGGTGCTGCGAGCCCACACGCACGCACATACACGACAGGCGCTGAGCGGAGCGGGCACGCAACATTTTGGCGCGGAAGAGCCGCCAGCTGGTCCAGAGAAACAAGACGCGGCCGGCTTTGCATAACAAGGTTAACGGAGAAACGCTCGCGATGCACGGGAAGCCAACGCCCCCCGCGAGGTGCCATTGACACTTGAAGGAACGTGGGTTTAGTCGGTGGAATGCGCTGGGAGCATAAACGGAACGAAAATGCCGTGTGTTTCTGAGTCAGCTTTACATGACAGTAACCGTTGTTTAATTTCAGGGATCAAATTTTGTGAAGGTGATAACAACAACGTACCGGTGCGTTAGCAGGAAGGGCCTCATGCAATGCCGGGCAGCACATTCACTGGACTCGAGGATGTGCAGCTGAACAGTGTACTTTGCTCTGCGAGGCGCTACGTACTATAGTGCCTGCGGCAATTTCTATTGCAGCAAACAGCTGTTGATGCCACGCTCGATCCGTACCAGAGCTGTTCAGCCGTGCCCCGCTTGCGACCAGACGTCCAGAAAAAGTAATGATTATAATCATGTCTTTTGATGAAGCTTATTCACGAACAGCTGTTTATACAGTACTGTGTGCCAAAGCCGAAATGATCGTAATTATGCTATGACGATGGCGATAGAATGAAACATAACAGTTCGAAGAAAGGAAGGCGCTACCGGTATCGAAAGTGGTCGCTTCTCCTTTGCAAATCAAGTGCACGAGATCAGAAACTATGGGTAAGAGTAAAATACACTCAAGTATAAAGAGGAATGATTGCCAACCGTCGGATAATTAACTATCTTGAAGGAATTTTAATAGCGCGCGCCAACCGAACATTGACTGATGTTTTCAAAACGTGACCCCTATTTCGTTTCTTGGATTTTGTTTGATCTCTAAAAGTAATTGTACGGAATTAAACAGACAATGAAGAAAAAAAAAGCGACAACAGGAAGCCAATCACAGAAAAAAGAAACTCTGTCTGCATCATAATGTGAAAGTAGACGAGGCTTGTCATGGGCGATGATGTTTCCTGCTTGGTCATGGCTGTTGAAGGCTCACGTTGTTTGAACATGGATGAAATGACCAAAGTGTTGCCAGTGCAGCATGTGGCCTAATAGCTACTCGCTCTTGCTACTGAAACTTGAGCAAATAACCGGCTTTTATGTCTGATGTTCAGGCTACGAAGATGCAACGTACTCTGCCAAGGTGGAGCGGCTAAGAGAGAGAAATGCTGAACAAGGTGACGTCTGTGAAAAGGGCCGTATTCGTGTTGTATAAGGTCGGGTAGCCACGATACACCACTGCAGTATTTGAACTGGCATGACGACCAGCAGACTAGTCGATTTATCCCACACTATACCAGGCCAACAGGAAGAAGAGCAAGGTGTCTGTCCACAACTACAGACCTGCATTGAAAAGTCACGCTAGACGTCGCTGAGAGAGAGAGAGACAGAGGAAAGGGGAAGAGCCGGGAGATTAACCAGATGGGAAGATCCGGTTTGCTACCCTACGCTGGGGAGAGAGGGGAGGGGGAGGTAAAGTGATAGCAAAGTGGAGATAAAGAAAGAAAGGAGCATAGACATACAATCACAGTCGGTCACTGTCACCGCATACTGTCACCGCACAGCACGCAGTAGCACTTGCAGCACTATAAGCATCTCCAGACGTCGCCGAGATGCTCAATGCAGCTATAAC
This sequence comes from Dermacentor andersoni, assembly GCF_023375885.2. Lineage (NCBI taxonomy): Eukaryota > Metazoa > Arthropoda > Arachnida > Ixodida > Ixodidae > Dermacentor > Dermacentor andersoni. The sequence goes on from NC_092817.1 coordinate 45,582,559, forward strand.
AATAACTGCGTTCAAAACCCGCCGGGCGGCTTAGTGTTTATGACGTTGCTCTTCTAAGCACGATGTAGTGGGATCAAATCCCGACTACGGAAGCCGCATTTATATGGAGGCAAAATGCGAAAACGGCCATGTATTGTGCATTGGGTGCACGTTAAAGGGTCTCTACAAGGCTTGGCTATTTGAAACAGACAAGCGCAGCACATAATTCAGGCGCTGACGAGCTTGCCTGCAAAGTATTATACCGCTGCGTGTGCCGAAGACAGCCGAAATTTCAAACCAAACGCCGCGAGCCCCCCTCTCGAGGGAGGCGCGTCCCAGCCAGAGAGTCAAGGTCACACATGCAAATGCCTCTACGTAAAACGCACTCCCTAAGACGCCACTGATTATGACTTCAGAAAATCGTCCAACTCGGAACGCGAAATGCCGCCCCTGTAAGTGCGCAGCTCAACAAAAACGTAGAAAAAAAAAAGACAAAAGAAAGGGGGGAGACGGGGCTCGTCATGGGAACATGACGCACTCTGTCGGCTACGACGTAGGAGTAGTAGTAGGACAAAGATTGCAGTAGGACAAAGATTCGCCCCAAATAGTGAATATTTTTTTAGAGCGCCGGTGGCCAAATCAATTCGTAGCCCCCGCTACGGCATGCCTCAAAATCAGGTGGTTGTTTTGGCACCTAAAACTCCAGCATTTAATTTTAACAGCGTTCTAGCTGGAACTAAACAACTTGGTTATCGCCTAGTTATGGCTATATATTATCTGCAGTGACAAAAGGAATTAACTGCATGGGCTCTAAAGTAGCATTAGTTATAAAGATAACGACTACAGCGGATAATCTAGCTGTTAACATGGGGAAGAAGTATAGCTGAGTTGATCATGCAGTGAGCAGGCGAACAGATAACCGGTGGTTGATTAAAATGCCAAGATCACTACCTAGAGAAGGATAATGCTCTCGGCGGCCGCAGATGATTAGGAGCTTTCATTAGATTACAAAATTTGAGATCAACGGGAGCATCCTTTGTCGTGCAGTGGTCTTAAATTGATGAAATGATGATGATGATAACTCCAACTGTTAGTCGCATAGATGTTATTTACTTTCATATATAGATATATAAATGTATAGCTATTGGTTTCCTTCATTTCGGCTATCTAATGCGACATGTTCACTCCTTGACTAAGAAGCAGTGAGCATATCTGACATTAAGGGTTTAGTTTTACGCACTTACTTCGCCATTGAATGCCTCAGACTCACTTAAGTAGGTTCAACAACTCATATTAATACATAAGTGTTTGTACGTTCATGACAGTGCCGTCCGTTCCACGCTCGCGGGTCGTATGTCTTTGCGGCGGCCCACGCGCGCATCGAAAGGAAAGATACAAATGACTACGGGTTGGCAAGTTTTAAGCCCCAAAAGTACTTTGGGCGCAAAACAAACACTTTGCTAACGCCAGGCAGGACAATTCGTTCGATATCGCAGCGATGTGTTTATATATGAATGAGGTTTCGATATTTATAATCTAAGGCTTCAATTACGCAGCCAAGAGCCCACTGTGGGTGGGCTCAGTTGCGGCGCGTGGTGTAGAAATTTCGAGTTGCGATTTCTACTTTATTTTGTTTCGCGTTCGTTCTCAAGTCCCCGGGCACGTATCCCTAGGGGCGAACGAGGTTTGGGCACTAGCCGGCTTCAATGCGGCGTAGCCAAACCTCTTCGGACGGCTGGTCCTCTCCCGCCACCATTGCCGTTGCACCGGGAAACCGCAGTGAGGAACCTCTAGCACAACACTGTCGGGGCGTTCGCGGCGACGGTGGCGGCGTAGACTCCACATACCGGCCGCGAGGCATGGATGACGGGGAGACGACGCTGCGGGCCGACCCACATTCGGGCGGCGGCACAGAAGTTAAAGGCGGGTGGAAAGGGGGGCGTAAGGGGGGGGGGGGGGGAGTTGTAGGTAGGCTCACCGGCTGCAGGTTCTCCCCGTCCGGCCGACGAAGAAACGAGGCCCCGCCACCTTCGACCGGCCTTTAGAGCTGCCCGCGCAGATAGAACGGAAAGATATGATTACTAAACAAATTGGTGGGTTTTTGAGTGGGAGGACGTAAAGCGCACACGAGTATTTTCCAAACGTTAACCAATAATAATTTTATACGGGGTTGTGGTAACAGATCCCCCAATCGAAGTGCAAACACTGCAACGGGCACTCTAAGATAGCGCATATATTCTACGGAAATGTTTACCCCGTAGGCTATCAGTCCCCTCCAAAACGAACCTCAGGCTACCTCCGTCTGCGGATGCAGGTCACATCTACTGAGGGTCCACGATACGTGGGCTCTTATTTTGAATCAGCAGTGATGATACTAACGTTAAATTAAACAAACTTATCTTTATCTCTCGAAGAATACTTTGTCGTTCGGTCTAGCTTGATGCTTGAAACCCCTTCCATGTATATCTATCATTACAGAACCTTCTTTTCAAACGTCTCAAGCATAAAATGAGAAAGCATGGCTCAAGGACTAACACGCCCGGCCTAGGGATGATTTCCAAATAATCCGAACAGGGACGCATTTAAATGAGTCTGATGATATCATCGGTTTGTTTTGTACTGCATAGCTTAGTTTACCCACAAAACTCTAGCCACTTTACTGCTGCCCCTATACCCCTGCCACATCTTTACTTTTATAAGCCAACGAATTCCGTAAAAGAACGAGAGAGATGTAGGCATTCCTTAACCAATGCTAGTTCGAGATGTTAGCCTGGCCACATGCCTGTCATGCCACACGTGCAATAGCACATACATGACATACACGCACACTACGTATATGCACAAGTACATGCGGTGGCTGTGTACAAGAACATCTGTCCGAGGCAAATGTTTCAGATGAAGACTTCCTATTAAGGAAAAAGCCTTATATGCCCCATAAAGCGATAATTCTGGCGACCGGCCTCCGACGTTATCATCCGATGGTACCAAAACCCACATGACCAATGATCACGTCCTGTTCCTGGTGCTGGACCCGCTGCGGCTCGCACTGCTAAATCCCACGGTCAAAAGCCACGACGTCGGCCAGAAGCCGTGGCCCACGGCGCCAAAGTGTCAAGTCGTCTTATCTACCTTAAGCTCAATAAAAGAAAAATGACGTGTACAATGCGAGCAAGAAATAGCACTGTTATACCAATAACGTAAACATCGTTCAACCGCAATCACCACCACATCATACCCGCCACCACCGGTACAACTGTATCATCGCCATCATTATCAAAACCGGCATATCATCCCCACCCCACTGCAATAAACGTGATTGTTATCATCATCCCCGTAACAAGCGCAACCACCACCGCCAACAACACCATCTTCACAATTATTGTCATCATTTCTACTCGAAGCCCGCTCCTTCCTCAGAAAAGAAAGAAGGAAAGGAAGTCCTCCCCGGACCCGCACTTATATCGCGGCGGGCCGCGCGCTCGCAGCATATACCTTAGAGCGCGAACGGCACCTAGCGTGTCTGTGTGTGCATACGCTGGCTAGGACCACAGCTGGAGTTTGCATTGTGGGCGGGAAAATCGCGGCTCGCCCGCATGCACGCTACGGCCCATTGCTGCAGGCGCGCCAGAGGTCATTGCCGCCGCCGAATTTGTCGTCGTGGGAAAAACACTGCATGTCTCTGAGAAAGCTTGGAATTTCGAGGTTGCGTGCAGATTCACTTTTTGACAGCTGAAAGGGGTCTCCGTCGAAGGTTCTCGGCTGACTTTTTTACCCGCATATGGAAGCATGCTACCTCTGAGCGTGCGAACCGTCCTAGTATTACAAGCAACGCGAACGCGGTCGTCCCGACGTGGCACGCAACCTGTGGTCTGAAGGTTACCGGCGTGAATTCTTGGGCGCCGTAGCGCATTGAGGGAAGGGAAAATCAGAGAGGAAGTAAAACGAAAGGCGAAAAACCAGGGGTATTCAAAGACTCTGCGCACATGCATATTCGTTGCGATTTATTGAACTTATAATGCATTATTTTGTTGAATATGGTAATCTGCTAAGTGACAAAGTCATTTGAAGCCGGGAGGGTGAAGTTCAAAGAGAGAGAGAGAGAGACATAAAAGAGAGAAAAGACAGGGAGGTTAACCAGACGCATGTCCGGTTAACCTCCCTAACCTCCATGACCTTAACCTCCTTAGCCTCCATGACCCTGCACTGGGGAAGGGGGTATGGGGACGAAGAGAGAGAGGAGATAGATAGAAAGAGCACAGTTTCGTGCACATTTGAAGGTTCGCACCGAGTCTACACATGGTTTCCAAGACCAGTCGACTTGAGGTACTTCAGCAGCGCTTTCGTAGCTTTCCGTGCCATCAACGCGTACGGCCATGGTCCAAAGACCGTCATTTCCGAAAATGGTCTAGAGTCCAGCTGGGTCAATGATGTCCGGAGAGCTTCACGTTCTACGTCGTAGTGGGGACGGGTACATAGTACGTGTTCAATTGCTTCTATGGTTCTACAAGAGTCGCACATGGGGGTATGCCCTATTCCAATGCGGAACGAGCAGGCTTTCTCAAATGCCACCCCTAGCCAGAGGCGGCATAATACTGTCGCCTGAGAGCGGGAAACTTTTGATGGCAATTTAAAGATGGATCAAGCCCATGAAGATGGCACTTTTGGAGGCTGGGAGAAGACCAGTATTTGTGTGTCGTAGCTTTAGCCACGATATGAAGCTTTCCTGCAGTGTCGGTTCTGGATAAGGGGATTGGAACTCTTTGGGCTTCCAGATAGGCAGACCGGGCGGCTTCGCCGGCGAGGCCATTCCGAGCAATGCCGGTACGTGCAGGTAGCCACTAGCTTGGTTGTAGTCTTCACTTATCTCATATCTCAGTTGCTCATGACTCCTATGATATAGGGCAAAATTCAGGCTTTGAAGTGCTGCCTTAGAGTCGCAAAAGATGACCCATTTCTGAGGTGTCTGTTGCAGGACGTATTTGACAGCTGCACGCAGGGTAGCTAGGTCTGCCGCCTTTGATGTTTTCATGTGTGACAGTTTGAATTTCATTGTGGTTTTCGTAGCCGGAATGACAACGGCACCTGAAGCGCTGGTAGGTGAGACCGAACCATCGGTATAGATGTGTATTTGGTCCCCGTATGCCTCATTGATTAATAGCAGCGTCATCTATTTCAGAGCTATTTTTGGGTGATTCGCCTTCTTGTTTACACCCGGAATACTTAGGCGCACCTGAAGCTGTTGGAGACGCCACAAGGGTAATGAACGCCTTGCTGCTGGTATGTATCCTAAGGGAAGACAATCTATATGGGTGATTATAACTTAAGAAAACATTGCACAAGGTCTATGCAATGGCACGAGCGCCAAGTGATGATCGGGGACGCGGAAAAGATGACGGGAATGCGCCCTGAGAAAATCCACAGCAACATATGTTTGGATAGTATGATCTTTGGCGAACACGATTGTTGCAGCTGTTGACGCAAAGCGAGGAAGTCCTAAACACGTGCGTAATGCTTAGCACCGTAAGCTCTCCACTGAGCGAATATTTGACTTGCGCGTACTGGACAACACTCGAAAGCTGTAGCGTATATATCCTAGGAATATAGCTCTGTGCAAATTATGCATGGGGTGTACAGATGTGACCCATGTTTTCGCGCACATGGATCTTAGTACCTGGGTAATCGACAACCGTTTTTTTCTTCGGGTGCGCGCAATGAGGGCTCCAGGAAAGATTCGGGTCGATTATTGTACCCAAGAATCGATGGATGTTTACATAGGTGATAATGTGTCCATTAATGGAAACTGGGTTTGGTGTCATAGGTTTACGAGTGAATGCAATCAATGCACATTTCTCGGTCCAGTCAAGCCTTGTGTTTGAAGGTACGCTGATGTCAAAGTTCCTACCCGCTGCAATCGCGCGCGAACCTGAAGGCGAGTGACCGCAGAAGTCCAAATGCAGATGTCATCTACGTATATCGAGAGGTAGATTGGTTTAGGTAAAAGTTCAGCTAGTCCAATGAGCGTCACATTGAACAACACTTGACTCAATACTCCTCCTTGGGGCACGCCGCAGCAGATGTAATATTCAGCTGTGGGTCCATCTTCTGTTAGTACAAAAAAAAAAAAAAAACGGCCGAAGAGTTATGTAGTCGGATAACCAGCGACACATGCGGCCACCGATACCAATTGTCTCCAGGGAGTAGATGACGGCGTCATGTGCAACGTTGTCGTACGTGCCTTTCACGTCGAGAAAGAGCGCAATTAATATGCGCTTACGGCTTTTCTGCTGTTGCACAAACGTTATCAGGTCAATAACGCTATAAATTGAGGAACGACCCTGACGAAAGCCTGACATAGAAGCGCAACGCTCGAGATACCATTCTAGACGTGCAAGAACCATCCTTTCCACTACCTTACCGATGAATCTGGCCAGAGCGATAGGGCGATATGCTGCCAAGTCCAACGGAGATTTCCTCGGATTTAGCAAATGTACCAGCCGACTTAACTTCTATTGCCGGGGAACTGTACCTCTATGTCATGAGCTTTGAAACTGTTGAGAAGCGCTCTACTTGCCTTTTGTTCAAGATGTCCCAGGGCAGCATAGGTGACGCCGTCAGGGCCTCGATAGGGTGGTCGTTTAGAAACGTCCAAGGCAGTTTCGAGTTCTTCCATGGTAAAGGACACGTCCATTTCTGGTACCCGAGGCGCACAAAGGTCACTCACATCAACGTTGGTGTTTACAGGCTCGCCAGTGACTCTTGCATAGAATTCCTCCGCCACACCAAGTTCAGTTCGGCCAAGATGGAGGGCAAAGCTGCGAATGGGTGTCGTTGTTGCGGGGATGAACGAAGACCGCGGACTGTCCTCCACATACGTGATGGCGGCTTACGGCGGTCCAGTATTTCACAGAATGTCTCCCGTCGCTCACTATGTAGTTTGCCGATGCGACGCTTTCTTCTGAATGCGTCGTGCGTCTCTGAGATCATGAATTGATTTAGTGCGTCTGTATCGTCGCTCTGTACGCCGTCGAATCACACGAAGTATCTCAAGTTCAATGTCAAAATTCGTTCGGTTTGACGACAGTGATAATAAACACTTCGCAGCTTTAATGGCTTCTGCGATGGTGTCGTCGACGTTGCCGGTGAAATCTCCCGACACGCTTCTTCCATAAGCGACGTAAACACAGTCCAGTCAGTGCTCTTCAGGACACCACGAGAGAAAGACCGAGTGAGCCTATTAACCTTTATGTAGGTGGGAATGTGATCACTACCGTGTGTCTCGATGTCGCAAAACCATTTAACATGTGACGTGACGCTCCGTGACACTAAGGTCGAAGCAGCTGCTGTACGCAGGACCCTGCAGATACGTCGGGCTACCATCGTTCATTATGCAGACGTCACAATCAGAGGCTAGCGGCCCAACATTCCTTCCCTTGTAATTGATCTTGGTGCTTCCCCAAATCAAGTGGTGCACATTAAAATCACCAGTGATGACCTAGGGGCCATAAGTTTCATTTAATATATATTTCAGCCTTTCACAGTCAAACTGCCTTGATGTGGAGATGCAACAACCAATAAGAGTGAAAGACACTTTGTTCTTTCTTTGTAGTCATGAGGATGAACCGTATGCAAAACATATATGGTCATGTCCCAGCGGATGTAAATGAGAACATTGTTTCGTTCCTCGCATGTGGAAGAAGCAAAAACTTCGAAACAAGAAAATGTGTACGGAGTTGATACGCTCGGTTCGCAAATAAGGTGTTTAGGCACATCTATGTAATACCCATCATTCTCAAGCTGGGTGAACCGACATGCTTGCAGAGCCTGGCCAGATTCCCTCCAGTAAGCTTTGCAGAAAACTGTGCATAGTTCAACACGCACGCACGCATGCACTCGCCAATCATTTAAAAGCGCTAGTTGCCATTGGCACAGGAGAATCATGCATGCGTCTGTGGCATTATGATAAAGCGCCGGGCAATTGTCCTGGGAGACTATGGTTTGAAGGCCACCATCCGATGAGAAGTTAATTTTTCTTGAAGAGGCCCAAAACGAGCAATGTGCTTGATATGAGGCAAAGAATGCGTTGCCATACAAACATTTTCACACGGGCTGGGGAGACTTCGGTTCAGGAGGAGAATGAAGTGTTGTCACAGTCCTTGAGACATTCGGTAAATACGCTGGCGGAACTGATCACAGTTCGACTGAGGAAAAATCGCTGAACGCCCATAGTACTTCTCGACACTGGCAAGTGGTGTCGGGTCCCACACAAATAATCTTCCGTGTTGCGAAACATGCGAGCTCCGCGTTCATATTCTGTGCTTTGCGAAATAATCCTGGCTACTTTACAATTTGCAGAGAACTGTGATGTTGATAGACTAACCATTTTCTAAATGTCGTATAGTCAGCGAAATGCGCACAATTATTTCCTCGACTCTCTCGCGATTCGAGAAGCTGAAAAGTTTTTTTTTCGACATCAGAGAACGCTTGCTGAGCATGTCGTTAGCATCCCTCACACTTCCGGCTATACCCTGTGTCCCAGCTAACGTTAGTCAAGCTGTTGAACGAGAATAAAGATTAAGAAAGAACACTGTGCGTGATGCAATTATGAAACCTACGGCATTCGGCCGTCATAGTGCTTATGACTCAGCACCGTAGGTCTAGAAATCGTATCTTGCATCATGTTCTCTAAATATATTTTTTTTTCCTTCGTTGAACAGCTTTGCTAACGTCAGCTGGGACACCCTATATTGTAGAGCCACGTATCGCTCTCGGCAATGGATGTGAGCTGCATATATCAGAGCCAGTATTCACAAAATAGTTCTTATGCTAAACTTCTTTGCTAGAAGCGAAATCTTCAGACGTAAGGTTAAGTTACCGTGACCGTTGTTTCACATAATTTTTTTTGTTATACTGTTCTTCTATGGAACCCCCGACAGTTCCCCACTCTGGAGATTCCTGTGTGTTACCAATACTGAAGCTACCTTGGATAAAGGTGAAATCGTTGGTTAATAAGCTTAAACATGAAGTTTTTTTTCAGTATAGATGCTAGCCAATCGTGTAAGCGAAGACAGCCGGTAAACAGCTCTTGCGAATTATAACAGCTTCGAGAGTTCGGCCTCATTTTCATGGATGTCAAATTTTTCAATGCCTGAATATTGTTTCGAACACAGCAGCAACGAACGTTTGCATGCATATCGGTGACAAAGAAGGTTAGAAAGGCTGCTCATGAGTGGCCAAGTATCGCGGTCATTGCACCCGCTGCACCAGCGCGCTCGCGTTGGGAAAGGGGTGAGAATGCCGCTGATACAAGGAAACTGCTGCTTCGATGCAATGTGTTACAGTAGCCCTTTAACAGAGCGCAGATAATACTGTCGGTGGTGCGGTAGGCCTGCACATATACATGCGTGTGTGTATGTATGTATGTATGTATGTATGTATGTATGTATGTATGTATGTATGTATGTATGTATGTATGTATGTATGTATGTATGTATGTATGTATGTATGTATGTATGTATGTATGTATGTATGAGGTGCAGCGGTGGCGTAGAAGTAGAATACCCGCCTCGCGTGCAAGAGGTCCGCGGTTCGAATGCCGTTGCCGTGCAATTTCCCACCGGATTAAAAAAAAATCCGCGTGTTGATAAAATTGCATAAACAGGCCTGGAGTGTGGCCTGATCCCGGTGACCAGAACCGGCAACGCACTCCCTTAGCAGAGCAGGATTGGCCACCCTGGTGCAGTACTTGGCCACAACCTCCTATATGAACACAACAACCAAACCTCGGCCCTCAGTCCCCAGCAGCTGCGAAGCAACTGACCACGGCGGCGGTCAGACCTGCGACGCAGCAGAGGGTGCTAAGAATCCCTGGCTCCGGACAGGCCGCCATTGGAATATGAACCTGACAACGTTTAACGCTAGAACGTTATCTAGTGAGGCGAGTCTAGCAGTGCTATTGGAGGAATTAGAGGGCAGCAAATGGGATATAAGAGGACTCAGTGAAGTTAGGAGGCCGAAAGAAGCATAATATAATAATAATAAAGCATAATAGAAGCGGAATTAACCAACCCTCATATATAGCTTTCATTGATTACGAGAAAGCGTTTGATTCTGTCGAAACCTCAGCAGTCATGGAGGCATTACGGAATCAGGGTGTAGACGAGCCGTATGTAAAAATATTGAAAGATATCTATAGTGGCTCCACAGCCACCGTAGTCCTCTACAAAGAAAGCAACAAAATCCCAATAAAGAAAGGCGTCAGGCAGGGAGATACGATCTCTCCAATGCTATTCACAGCGTGTTTACAGGAGGTATTCAGAGACCTGGATTGGGAAGAATTGGGGATAAAAGTTAATAGAGAATACCTTAGTAACTTGCGATTCGCTGATGATATTGCCTTGCTTAGTAACTCAGGGGACCAATTGCAATGCATACTCACTGACCCGAAGAGGCAAAGCAGAAGAGTGGGTCTAAAAATTAATCTGCAGAAAAATAAAGTAATGTTTAAGTCTCGGAAGAGAACAGCAATTTACAATAGGTAGCGAGGCACTGGAAGTGGTAAGGGAATACATCTACTTAGGGAAGGTAGTGACGGCGGATCCGGATCATGAGACGGAAATAATCAGAAGAATAAGAATGGGCTGGGGTGCGTTTGGCAGGCATTCTCAGATCATGAACAGCAGGTTGCCATTATCCCTCAAGAGAAAAGTGTATAATAGCTGTGTCTTACCAGTACTCACCTACGGGGCAGAAACCTGGAGGCTTACGAAAAGGGTTCTACTTAAATTGAGGACGACGCAACGAGCTATGGAAAGAAGAATGATAGGTGTAACGTTAAGGGATAAGAAAAGAGCAGATTGGGTGAGGGAACAAACGCGAGTTAATGACATCTTAGTTGAAATCAAGAAAAAGAAATGGGCATGGGCAGGACATGTAATGAGGAGGGAAGATAACCGATGGTCATTAAGGGTTATGGACTGGATTCCAAGGGAAGGGAAGCGTAGCAGGGGGCGGCAGAAAGTTAGTTGGACGGATGAGATTAAGAAGTTTGCAGGGACGACATGGCCACAATTAGTACATGACCGGGGTTGTTGGAGAAGTATGGGAGAGGCCTTTGCCCTGCAGTGGGCGTAACCAGGCTGCCGATGATGATGATGTATGTATGTCTTTCTTTCTTTCTTTATTCATTTATTCAAGACATTCCTTACGGAAATGCCTTGGGGGACGCGACAAAAGGCACTGAACGTGCCTGACTGGGCCTCGCCACTCTTGGCAGCTGCGGTCACACAGGCACATAAATTAACAACAAAATGTATTGAATACAATAGCCGCAATTTGAAACACGGTAGAACTTAAACATCAATAAGTGTTATTTCTTTTTTTACATCAATAACATAAATACAGATACAATCAGATACATTGTACAGGTATGTCGAAACAATCGTCCGGGTACAGATACGAAATCTGCAGTTGCATGTCCGCAATGCTATGTATGTATGTATGTATGTATGTATGTATGTATGTATGTATGTATGTATGTATGTATGTATGTATGTATGTATGTATGTATGTATGTATGTATGTATGTATGTATGTATGTATGTATGTAAGGTATGTATGTATGTATGTATGTATGTATGTGTATGTATATGTGTGTGTGTGTGTATGTATGTATGTATGTATGTATGTATGTATGTATGTATGTATGTATGTATGTATGTATGTATGTATGTATGTATAGATGGATGGATGGTTAGACGGGCGGAAGGACGGACAGTTGGATGGGTGGGCGGATGGACAGACAGATGTATCACTTGCGCGCTCAAGGAAGGCGAAGTTGATAAACAACGAAGAAAAGGAAGGGATCTCAACGAAACGCGCGTACGGATTGCTACCATGCATCGGGAAAACGCATAGGTAAAAAGAAGAAACATGGACGACAGGGAAGAAGTGAGCGCGAAAACCATTAGCAGTACGAGCACGTGAGGCTGGACATTATACCAACATCCGTCGCATGAGGCCTGTTGATTTCAAAAACTGTGGCAATGCCCAGGTTGCTTTGTGAGCCTGCTACACAGCAGATATTACCGAAAGGGTCGCGTTTCCAAACAAGCCTTGAACATCCTCGAGAAATTGAACAATTTTCAAGAAATATACATTGTCTGGGCCCCGGGACACGAGTCCTTGGCGGGTAATCTAGCGGCTCACGCCGCTGCCTGAGATCACATTCTCCGGGCTGTTCCACCGGGTTCACGACCCCGGTAGATCCACATGGTGGCGTCCCGAAACGATACACTGACATCCTAAACCGGTATACAGACTGGGTAGGAGGGCCTACCCATCTCCGCATCCCAAACTGATCAAAGAAGAGGCGGTGATGCTCCCAAAACTAACACCTGCGCGTTGCCACACGGCATTATGCTGCACACCATGTATCATACGAGCTACAATTACAACTGCGCCTTCTCTTCTGCATCCAATACCATCTACCACATGGTATGGGAGTGTGGGCACAACCCTTTGACACCATCCCTTAAAGGACCAACCATGGAGAAGTGGGAGGCCCAGCTGACAAGCCCGAGTCCAGAAGATCAGTATCGTCTGGTGAGCAGGTCCAAGCTACCGGCTCAGGCCCGCGGCCTCCTGGACTAGGGACGTCGCCCACCTCGCAAAATTTTACCGTCGGCTCATTTCTACAGATAAAGTTTATTCCTCCCCCTGTCTTACTCGAAGCACTCTTCCGTTCACTAAATCCACGCTTTCCTGACAAACGAGAATATCTCCGGACCGCTGCTGAGTGAGTCAGGCATCGTCGTCATCGCGGCCGATGTATATACACACACTTACACCGCTCGCATCGTGGCCCATTTTTTTTTTCGCTGAGAGCGCGGACGAATTGCGGCGTCGAAGAACGGTACGCACGTACATCCCGGCCGCAGCCTCGGGGCGGACTTACGCAGCCAAGTGCGCGCGGGAGGGCGAGCAGCGCTCCAGTTGCGACGAGCGAGCAGCGGATTGCGCGCGGGGCGGCGGCGGCTTCTGTTTCGGCTTCGGCCGAGGATTCCCGCGGCGCTATTTAGCCGGCTATGCCAATCTCGCATGGAATGCGATGCGGGCCAAACCTCGCCAGCTCCTCGAGGCGGCGGGAAGTTACCGCGCCGCGTTCCTCCGGCGACCCCGAACGCCGGCCGCCTCTGCCAGGCCCGCCTTCGCTGAAACCGGTGGCACACTGATTACAGCGGAGATAAGTCGCTAGGTGACAAAGTAGACGCGGGAAGAAAGATATATAGAAATAAAGAAGGAAATAAAGGAAATACTCGGGCGACTTCCCTTTGGGCTCAGTTATACACGCAAGCGCTTTGCTGTCATAGGCGACAGGATTACATGATAGTTGCTCTCGCTCCTTGGTTGTACGAGAGAGTCGGTCTCGAAAAGCGACATTTAAAAATAAACGACGCAGAATCGGCAGTCAATGGCTGCGCTAAGCAGCTCTACTGCGCTGTACTCCTTCTAGTGACCTAGTAACCTCAGTTACGCAAGTGATCGAAGGAATGTTTACATAAGCGATGCTCAAGATTAGTCGTCGTTCGAACGCGATTGTGCAATGAGATTCGGGGTATCAGTGACGTGGTGAAAGTTGCAGTTCCCCGTTCCGTCAGATGCATCAGTCAAGAATAACTCCTTCAAAGATGGATAAATATGTACATAGCGGTGCACTGTTAAGAGGAGCACATTAGTGTGTAACATGTGTTAATTTTGCCCCCTGGCAGATGTACAAACCCCCCATTTTGTAGTAGGTGAGGTGTCGTTGGTGGCACTGGCACCTTTATACATACCATTGACGTAGCTTCAGCAGGAACTTGCAGCCACAGCGCCAGCAGAGTGAGAGTCGCACATTACAGCGTTCCCTTCAGCTGTGGACCGCACTGTGCTCTTCAACAATGGAACATACAGCAGAGCTTGTGATGGCCACAGATTTTTGTTTGTACACGTTGGATCGAACGGAGACATATAGCATGTGTATACGCTCCAAGTACGCCAGAGATGGGAGGCGAGCATCGAGTCAACCACGAAGTTTCGGAAGCCATGGAACTGGCTAATACTCTTCGGCACACACCGCTTGATCGTGTAGCACTATGTTCCTTTAGCAGAGCTTTAAAAGCTTTATTTCAATCACGAAATCAGTTTCACGCTTTCCTTTTCTCGTGTGTGGTCACTATGTAGTGATCTGTAAAAGTACAATTACACTGCAGCTCATTCTCTCTCTCTCTCTCTCTTTAGTGGGGGACCGGGGGGGGGGGAAATATAATGCTGCAGGTTCAGCTACTATCTTTTTATTCGCCCTAGTTACCATGCCAGTGAATTTACCGGCTGGAACACAGCAAATGTGATGTGAGAAGAAAATAATCATCTGAAACTTTGCTTACGTAAATTTGGGGGTATAAAATGATCGGCCTCACTGACCTGGCAGTCACGCGATATTGAGCCTGGAATGACTGCATTGAAGAAGACGGAAAGGCACGCTGTTTATTGATTATTCTGTCCTTGTGTCCTTTAAAGGATAACATAAATTGATAATGAAAGATGTTATTATTTTTATTCTACATGCCATGTGCCCAGTTAAAAGCATTTTGTATAGCGAAGTAACATAGTACATAGTAAAATAGTCTTTTTTTTTTTTCAGGGGATGGGAGAACACGAAAACGCGAAGTGTTGCTTGGGCGGTTGGCCCTTGGGTACGTTAAAGGCACACTTTCATCCATGGAAGAAATAGCTTGATGTTTTAAAAAAATTAAATTATGGGGTTTTACGTGCCGAAACCACTTTATGATTATGAGGCACGCCGTAGTGGAGGACTCCGGAAATTTCGACCACCCGGGGATCTTTAACGCGCACATAAATCTAAGTACACGGGTGTTTTCGCATTTCACCCCCATCGAAATGCGGTCGCCGTGGCCGGGATTCGATCCCGCGACCTCGTGCTCAGTAGCCCAACACCATAGCCACTGAGCAACCCCGGCGGGTCTTGATGTTTTCGTATGTCATTATGGTGACCCGTTAAAGCCAGTCTGTGAACTGGCAGAGTAAGCCCATGACACAATATTTCTTCATCACAAATGAAATGCGGCTTTGTAATTGTGGTTGAACACACACGCTTCAAAATCTTGGTGCTTGCGGTTCGAACCCGCGTAAGTTTGCGAGTATTTTTTCTTCTTCCATTTTGCTTCCCGAAACATTGGGCCTGGTGTTACAAGGAACCGTGATGGAACATGGATACCCATATATCCAGTGCTTAACTGCTTAGCGCACTAAAATTTGTCCCCTTTATATACATTATCTTTCCTTAACGCTACGCTCCCGTACTATGCTTCCAGGTCACGAACGGCATGCGAGTATCAGCGAGGCATATAGCGTTCCTGACGGGAAAGTAGCGCAGAGTGTCAAGTAAAGGAAGTGTTACCCAAGATTGGTGGCGAATATTGTTTGGGGACAAGATACATTTCAAGAAAAACTCTTGCTTGGGCTAGTTGGTTCATGCTTGAATTAGTAAAGGCAAGACGCAGAAGACCAGGACTCAAGAAGAAGAACACAAACGACAGGACGAATCAGTAAAGGCAAGGCGCAGAAGACCAGGACTCAAGAAGAACACAAACGACTGGACCGGCGTCGTTTGTGTTCTTCTTCGTGAGTCCTGGTCTTCTGCGCCTTGCCTTTACTAATTCAAACATGAACGAGGCGCCGGTCCTGTCGTTTGTGTTCTTCTTCTTGAGTCCTGGTTTTCTGCGCCTTGCCTTTACTAATTCAAACATTTCAAGAGTGTAGAACATTTTTTTTTAATGTAGTGCACTGGCCGCGGTGAATAGAGACATCACGATTGGAGTCACATGGTCGAAGCACGCAGGCACTGTTTAAACAGTAGTTACACGACCGTACACAACACTACATTATGTTCGCGGTCTAAAAATTCATCCAAGCAGGAGTATCTGGCAACGAGGTACCCGCTGTGCAGTCTCGAAGTGGCGAACCGGTTCCATCGTTTTCCTTGCTGAAACCGCGTATGGGGCCACCCCTTTCCCTGGGCGCAGCCGCCGTTTCTTCGGCGCTGTTCTCGGGTAACCTTAACGGCCTGAGCACGGATTATATCCACTGGTATCTAGCAGTGTCTACAGCCCTTTCAACCAAAGAAGTGAGAGAGAGTGCTTAACGAAAAGGCTTTAATATAGAGATACTTTAACGAACCCTTTACTTTAATCTGGGAGAGCGGCCCAGTTCAATTCATGACCATATCTATCTATCTATCTATCTATCTATCTATCTATCTATCTATCTATCTATCTATCTATCTATCTATCTATCTATCTATCTATCTATCTATCTATCTATCTATCTATCTATCTATCTATCTATCTATCTATCTATCTATCTATCTATCCGTCCGTCCGTCCGTCCGTCCGTCCGTTCGTTCGTCTGTCTGTCTGTCTGTCTGTCTGTCTGTCTGTCTGTCTGTCTGTCTGTCTGTCTGTCTGTCTGTCTGTCTGTCTGTCTGCGCATCTGAGAAGTTATATTATCTGTTATCATTATTATCATTCTTTATCTATGAACTGATATGATTTCTGCTCATGAATATTCATCTGCCTTGCAAATTTCCGCGCTGCAGAAAAGATTCGCCATAGTTGGCGTATCTGTGCTTTGAGTATGTGTTTGATTCGGCCTCGCCCTGTGATCTGCTAGACTACTACTACCTGATTAGCTAATATATGGTAGAGTGACCACCCGATAAAGGCTCTGTTCCCGTGTTCAATGATGCAAACAAGCTAAATCAAATTTCGCAATATCATTTTAGCCTATTTATTACTTTAAAGAAATATCCTATTTTCCTCTCAGCTGCGAAGCTTTATTTCCGATGAACCTACATGGAGTTTCTTTCGTCGCGGTACCGTCTGCATAGCCCGTCACAATACATACATGAAAGGTCAACGACCAAGACGGCGTTCAACCTGGACGCAGTTAACAACCTGCACGTCACCCACCCCACTCGAAAAGGGCCGCTCGGACGGAGCAATTGCCGGCTGCTTTTGCAAGGCTATCTCCGACGGCAGTTGCAATACCCTTCCCTCCTGTTCTCTTCCCGCTTTTGTTTCGTAGCTTCGTGCTGGTGTGAGCGGACAAGTTCTCTCCCTCATTTATTTAAATAGTTACTCACTTGCGTTCTTCAAGGGAGCCTTGAGCTATTACCAAAATGCGATGAACGCGAGAAAGAGCCGAGCGCCTACGTATCCTGATAACCAACACGTCGCGCGAGTGCAACGTTGTTTCTCTCCTACATCGACGTGTGTTTATGCACAGCTAATATGACACAAACCCGGTTAACGTTTCTCACTGTTACTATTCCTTTCGCTCTTAATCTGCGTTGCTTCAACATTGTTGTTGCGTTTGCCGCTGCTTTAGAGGAAGGTTCGGTTTATTCCGTGCTGAGAAACGGGTCTCGTCCAGCAGGGAAGACAAAGGCCACGGCAGCAGCGCTCTTCCTCTGCGCGCCAGCGAAGAGTCTGCTGGCACCCGAGCTGCGCCGAAGGCACGGCCTTCCGTTTACCGGCATTGCAGAAAGCGGCTTCTTTTGCACAAGAAGGAAGGCACACAGAAAAGAAAAAGAATAAAGAAGGCGAGGACTGCTTGGCTTTCCCACGAGTCCCACGAGGTCAACGGGCAGGCGCTTTGGGTCGCGGTCGAGGGATCGCGCGCCCGATTAAGATATATATGCTCCGGGTGCGCGCGCGTGCGGGCCTGCCCGACCGTCGCTGTGCCAGCGCGCGACGACCTCTTCGAGAACCTGGAATATTGCTATTCTGCTGGGTGCGCTGTTCGCGGTCGCTGCGGCGCGCGCGCGCATCCTCTTATACGGTGCCCGTTTTAGAAAGTGAGCAAGAACGCATTCACCTCGAGCTGTGTGTGTGTGTGTGCGTGTGTTTTCTTTTTTCCCTATATAAGCCATACGAAGTGGGGTCCCCTACTTTCCCTCTTATCTGAAACTTTTGGTTATACAGCGTATATGCCCAGCCGAGCGATCGTCACAGGCTTCGGGAACTAGCGCGAATGTCTCGATTTCTGCTTTCCTTTTTGTTCTTCGCGATTGCCTCACGCAGAGGCAGGCTCTCGCTATGCGAGCGCGTCTTTATACAAGAGGAATGCATCGGTCACGGCTAGTTAGGACAAGAAACCTAACGTTGCAATCTACAACTTTCGCTTGCCCGCGACAAACCCAGTGCAGCTCACGTGCTTCGCCAACAATCTAGAACCACTTTTGGTGGCGCCTTCTTGTGCCTACATTGGTTACAGGTGGCCCTGTTAAGCCCACAAACAGCCTCTTTAGCTGCGGTTTTCAAATGTGCCGATCAGTGACCCTATATAAAACGGCAGTCGCCCCGACGAACTGGGTCTTGCCGTCACAGTAGGAAGCGAGTCGTTCCACTTTCCTAGGATGTCCAAAACTAGGAGTGAGCACGGCATCTCCGTGGATATTATACTGAACGACGCCCCGGCAAGACGGCTCGCTTTTGTTTTAACTCTCGTTACATACGTGCTTCCGCAAAACGCCCGTCCGTCCCGAAACGCAGGAGGCTTCCGCAACCCGTGCGCCGTTTCCACGATATATACTGCTTTCTTTTTCGCACCCGCTGCACGAGAGTGTCAGGCAACTGCTGCGCGCCCCTCTACCCGGTGTTTTGCTCTCTGGCACACCTCCTTTCATTACAGGGAAGTCATTTAAAGGACGCATTAAGCCAAGATGGAAACTATAAACTCGACGTCCACGGCACATCCACCTACATATCCTACCTCTTTTGTTCGACACGCGCCCGTACTAATTGCGCTATACATAGAAGGCTTACTCCTATCAAGGGTACAATTCACTTTATAATTGCAGCGCGCAGTTACGGGAAACGGAAACAAAAGCTACCACGCGCGCATCTCGCACTTATCCGTGTCGCTTTCCTCAAGCCCGTTTGCTTAATTGGCTGCCGACTAGCTAGGCGGCTAACAGAGCGGCTCCTGCCGACAGACGGACGGGCAGACATTCCGCCTTCGCGCCCGTCGCGCCCCGCTTGTGCGCGCAAGCCGAGCTTTGTTCGGGAAGCAGGCAAACCATGCCGAAGAGCAGGTGCAAGACGAATGGGTGTCTCTCTCTCTCTCTCGTTGCGCACGTCTCGTCTCGCTCAAGATTTCGCGTATGCGCACGAAGCTACATAGCCCTGCCCCAAAGTCTTTGCTTTTGATCCGTGCGGAAGCTTGCCTTCCCAGCCTCCGTATCTCCGCAGCAGAAATGCCACCAGCGGACTGACCGCCTTCCTGGCTCCTATTTTGTTGCGGCAGCGGCAGCAGCGAAACTATATGCATTCGAGGCAGGACGCGGAAGCCAGACGTGTATGCCGGCTGCTGACTTCCCGGGCGTGTCCCGGCTCGCCGGTCTATCCCATACGCTTCTTTCACAGACACCCGATCCGCTTCGGCTACAGCCGAGAAAGGATACCACACTGGCGCGGCAAGGATTTACGGCGCAGTCACTCAAGGGTGTAGGGCAATACAAGGCAAGAGATGGAAGAATGGTCATAGTGCGACAATTTGCCTGAAATACGCACATGGCGGACGCCACACGCTCTTTTCCCCCACAACTTCATTCCTTATTTACGCTATGATAGGGAAAACGACTGCGTAGAAAGATTGAGAGAGAGAGAAACAAAAGTTTTAAGAGGCTGGACTAAACAAACAAATGAAAGAAAAAGAAACGAAACAGAGAGAGAGAGAGAGAGAAAGGCGATAACGGGGAATCGCTCGAGCGCCGCTTTCGCTCATCAAGTGCCGAGTGGGTGCGTGGGCCTTGGAGCGTGACCCTCGGCGTTCGTATGGGATTCGCCGCATGGGACTTGCATGGTCTGAGTGGCTTGCCAGCATCCTCGGGTTTTTCGTCTTGCCTATTCGGAGCGCCTGAATTGAAAGAGAAAAGAAAAAGAACAGACTGCATATTTATCAACCAGCTCGAACGGAACGAAAGAGTAAAAGTGATGGAAAAGAGAAGCCCAACAGATACACTATTCTGCGTACGGAGGCGGTCATCGTGCCGCTTGAACAAAAGTAGCCTCTATACGGTTCGTGGCGTTCTCGTTACTTCGCACTCTCGCAATCATGCGAGAGTGCGAAGGTGCCTCTCCAAGGGGCGCGGGCCACGGTTACTTTCTTTCTGTTTGCGTGACAGAATCGGAAGGTGCACACGAGCAAGGCTGACAGTAAAGATGGCTGTTTAATGTCGAGGGTTCGATTGTCACCGGCGACGATCTCATTCCGGTGGAGAGAGAAGGCACAAAACGTGCCTGAACATACATACTTGGTGCCCGAAAAATAACTGTTCACTGAGAACATAATATATATATATATATATATATTGTTACGAATGATGCTTATTTACAGGGTGAAAAGAGGTCCGAGAGGGAAGCTACAGGCCAGGCCCAGCCGGCGCCGAGTACCCCGAGATCACGCGCGCACACTCTACTTATTTCTCTGCCTCAGTCGCGCAGTGCTGCGACATTTTCCCCGAGGGCAGGCGAAGCTCGCTGAGCGAGTTAAAGGGACCTGTGATGGTAATGCTTGAGTCTGGCCACGTGAACAACTTGCGTCGCACGTGAACGCCGATAACTTGCCGTCACTTTGGGGACGACATAGTTCACATCCCTCAAGCGGCTGAGTATAACGAATGGTCCGGTGTAAGTGGCGAGAAACTTGCGGTACAATCCCTTTTTGCGAACAGGTGTCCACAGCCAAACATAATCACCGGGAGTAAAGCTAACGGGGCTGTGCCGCGCATCATAGCGAATCTTGCTGTTGCCTTGTGAGAACAACGTCCTAAGATGCGCCAGTCGACGTGCTTCCTCAGCATGACACAGATTTTGGGCGATGGAAGGATCTTCTTGGCACGATAAAGGTAGAATAGTGTCCAGAAAGCTCTGGGGAGCGCGTGCGTACAGCAAAAAGAACGGCGCATATCCAGTAACTTCGTGCTTGGCACTATTGTACGCGTATGTTACAAAAGGTAAGACGGCGTCCCAATTCTTGTGGTCAGCAGCGACATACATTGATAACATGTTGGTAAGGGTTCGATTTGTCCGCTCCGTGAGACCATTGGTTTGCGGGTGGTAAGGATTGGAATGACTATATGCAGAACCACAAAGCCGTAAAAGTTATTCAACGACGTCGGCGGTGAATAGCCGTCCACGGTCACTGATGACAACACGGGGAGCGCCGTGACGGAGTATGACGTGGTGCAACAAAAATGAAGAGACATCTGCTGCAGTGGCAGATGGAAGTGCCGCCGTTTACGTGTAGCGAGTAAGGTAATTACGCATGCTGTAATGCAGCGGTAGCCAGCTGACGTCTTTGGGAGCGGGCCAAGAAAGTCCATGCCGACTTTTTCAAAGGGTAACGTCGGTGGCCTAACTGGTTGTAAATAGCCTGCTGGGGCCGTCGTCGTTTGCTTGTGGCGCTGGCAAACAGCTGGCGACATACTGTTTCGTTGTTTTCCAGAGCTTGGGCCCGAAAAATCTCTAAGTCGGTGTAGTGTGCGTGCAAAGCCAAGGTGCCCGGACGTGATATCGTCATGCATAGAATGAAGGACAGCAGGGTGCAGGTTTTCGGGCACAACTAGAAGCAATGGGGGACCATCAGCCGAGTAATTTTTTTTGTACAGCAAACCATTACGAAAAGTAAACGGTGTTGTTCCTGCTAGCTCACGTGCAGCTGTCCGTAGGGATTTCAAGGTAGGGTCGCAACGTTGCTCGCTCTCGAAGGTACGCAGGTCTGGAAAGTCGGAAGAGATGGAAACTAGGTAGTCATCGAAGTCATCATCCTCAGCTTTAGTGTGCGGCGAAGGGAGACGGGATAGACAATCAGCATCCGTGTGATAGCGTCCGCTCTTGTAGTTAACGGAAAAGCTGTACTCTTGAAGGCGCAAAGCCCAGCGGGCCAACCGGCCAGACGGGTCACGCAGCCCAACCAGCCAACAGAGTGAATGATGGTGAGTCACTATCGTGAATGCGCGGCCATGCAGATACGGACGGAACTTCTGAATGGCGAAGACGACTGCTAGGCACTCGAGTTCAGTAACGGTGTAGTTTGTCTCCGCTTTTGTAAGTGTCCGACTAGCGTAGGCAATGACATGCTCACGGCCGCCGCAGAGCTGAACAAGCACAGCGCCAACACCCGCACCGCTGGCGTCAGTATGGAGCTCAGTTGACGCCTCCGGATCAATATGCCGCAGTACCGGTCCAGAAGTCAACGAAAATTTCAGCTGTTGAAACGCCGACTCGCAGTCAGCAGTCCACACGTATGGGGTGTCTTTGTGAAGGAGAGACGTGAGGGGAGAGGCAAGCTGTGCGAAATGCTTGATAAAGCGCCGGAAATATGAGCAAAGGCCCAAAAAGCTTCGCAGATCTTTCACCGTTTGTGGCTGTTGGAAGTCGCGAACCACTGCTATCTTTTCAGGATCTGGTCTTTGCCGTCTTTGTCGACCAGAAAGCCTAGTACGAGGGCTTGACGCTCACTGAAATGACATTTCTTCGAGGTTAAAATAAGGCCAGCTTGCTGGATACAGTGAAGGACCATCAACAGGCGCTGATTGTGCTCGCGAAATGTCCGGCCGTAGATAATGACGTCGTCTAAATAGCACATGCAAATTTCCCATTTGAGTCCGCGGAGCCCGGTATCCATAAATCGCTCGAATGTCGCTGGAGCGTTGCATAAGCCAAGGGCATAACGTTGAACTCAAAGAGACCGTCAGGTGTCATGAAGGCTGTCTTCTCCTTGTCTGAGGGGTGCATTGGAACTTGCCAATATCCTGACCGTAAATCAACAGAAGAGAAATACGACGCGGAGTGGAGGCAGTCGACGGCGTCATCTATTCGTGGTAGGGGGTACACGTCTTTCTTTGTGGCGGTGTTTAGGCGGCGATAGTCGACACAGAACCTCCATGAGTTGTCTTTTTTCTTCACTAGGATCGCAGGAGCAGCCCAAGGGCTACATTATTCCTGGATCGCTCCTTTCTGTAACATTTCTTCGACCTGCTCGGCGGTGACTTTTCTCTCTGAAGGTGAAACGCGGTAGGGCTTCTGACGAATTGGCGTTGCTTGCCCTGTATGGATGTGGTGTTGCATACGAGACGCCGGTGGTGTATGGGACCCTCGTTGACCTTGAGCAAAATCAAACACTGTGGTGTAGCGAGCGAGCACAGCTTCTAGCAGAGACTGCTCACTAGAAGACAGCGACTTGTTAATCATGCGCTTAAAGTCAGCAGAATTATCATGGTTGGAATCGGGGTTGGATTTTTTTTCGGCAGTTGACATTTCGACCGTTCCGACGATGACAACGGCTTGTTCATCAAAACTTGCCAGTTTAAGTCCTAGCGGCAATGTTATGGATTGGGTTGAAACGTTTACGGTCCACAAACGAGTACAACCATCAGTGGTGACAACGAGGGAGCGAGGGACTATCACATTTTTCTTGAGCGCACTGTTATAATCGGGCTCGGCTAAACCAGAACAAGAACCCCTACGAGGGCGAGAAGTATTGACAGGTACAAACATTGCAGTCTGAGGGGGCAAACACACATCTTGTGACACGGAGAGAACGTCGGCGGCATCACTGGTGCTATCTGTCATTGAAGTTCGCGCGTCGCGGCGAAGAGAAATCGCGCCACTTCCACAATCCAAAGTTGCCCCCCGTTCACGCAAGAAATCAATTCCTAAAATAATGTCATGCGTTGTACGTGCAAGCACAGTAAATTCACTTCGAAATGTCTGGTCCCCTATCGTAACTGAAACAGAACAGACCCCAAGTGGGCGTAACATTTCCCCGCCAACTCCACGAAAGGTAGCGTTCCGATCCCAAGAAAACATAACTTTTTGTCCAAGACGATTTTTGAAGGACAGGCTCATAACAGAAACTGCCGCCCCGGTGTCAACTAAAGCAAAAGCACTCACATTGTCAACTAAAACACACACGATTTTTTAAACAATTTTACACAAGGGGGTCTTGATGACGATGAACATATTGCGGCCTCACCCACGTCGGTCGCACCAGCTAGCTTCCTAGCGGCGGCGGTGATAACGAGCGACGACGAGGTGATGGAGAGCGTCGTTGTCGTATCGGTGGTGGTGTGAGGCTGCGATCGGAAACGGATGAGTCACTGCGGTTCGCGCGTCCCTGCTGCAGCCGCTGGAAGGAACTGGGATACGGCCAGGGCTCGTCAGCGGGCACGCAGCGTGCGTAGGAAAAAAACCGCGGGGCACGCTGCTGGCGGCGGTGGCAATACCTAGCAATGTGCCCAGGCACACCGCAGCTGTAGCAAATGTGGGAGTCGCGGCTTGTCGCCGGTGACACCGGTGACATGGGTGTCACGGGTAGAAACGTACTCTCAGGCTAGTTGTAGGAGGGAAGAGCCCGCGGAACAAATCGTTGTGGTGCATCTTGTCGGCGCCCCAGACTTGTCGGTTGCGGTGGCAAGTTGCTGCTCTCCGTACGATCAGCATAAGTCCTGCGAGGTTCTCGGTAACTCGGAGGTGCCCAGGTGGCCGGTGGCACACGAGAGCGACGATCAAATGCACACTGATGGCACACATGAACGTCGTTAACAACTTTAAGGCGTTCAAGCTCTTCTTTAACCACTTGCCGAATCACCGAGGAGATGTCGTCGTGGGTTGGGACGGACACACTTGCAATAGTAGTAGCATTGTCCAAGCGTCCAAAGTTTGGCCCAATCCTTCTCATTTTCAGCGCTTCAAACGCCCGGCAGTGTTTCTTCAGATCAGACGGAGTATTAAGTTCTTCCTTCGTTATAAAAAAATTATAAACATCTTCAGCGATTTCTTTAAGCAGATGTCCTACTTTGTCTTCGTCTGTCATGGTAGCGCTGACAATTCCGCATAATTTCAGAACAGCCTCTATGTACGTTGTACACGTTTCGCCAGGTAGTTGAGCTCGTCGGGAAAGCGTCTGCTCAGCCTTCTTTTTCTTAGAGATCGGGTCCCCGAAGCACTTGATGAATTCTTCAAAATTATCCCAGCTTGTCAGATCGTTCTCGTGGTTTTCAAACCAGAGGAGCGCGGTTCCAGCGAGAAAAAGAACCACGTTATCAAGCTGCTTCGTAGTGCTCCAGCTGTTGTGGCGACTCACTCTGTTGTAGTGTTTAAGCCAGTCGTCGACGTCTTCGTTCGCCTTCCCCGAAAAGGTGGGTGGCTCTCGCAGCGGTGTCCAGTAGCCAGCCTGACCTGCGTGATTGGTGTCTGGTCCGCCGCAGGTGGGGTCGTCATTGCCTTCTCAGGAATCGGCCATGACCGCTGCTTGTGGTCGTAAACCGGCCAAGCGTCTACTCCGTCGGACAGTTGGTAGAGCCGGGTCGTCCAGGGTCGTCCAAGATTTACTCCGTACGTTCACGAAAAAGGTTACGAATGATGTTTATTTACAGGGTGAAACGAGGTCCGAGAGGGAAGCTACAGGCCAGGCTCAGCCGTCGCCGAGTACCACGAAATCACGCGTGCACACTCTACTTCTTCTTTCTCTGCCTCATTCGCGCAGTGTTGCGACAACATATATATATATATATATATATATATATAAAATGATAATTGTGAATGGCATCGCAGATTCACGTGCGATATGGCAGCGCGAGACCTGTAGTTCGGCTCATAACGTCTTTTGGAGTGCACGGTATACACACGGGCAGTCATTAGCCAGAACACCGCATAACTTCAGCAACCTTCCACCCCATGTTTAACAGTATGCAGCGTCGTGTGCAGACATGTCTTCGAGCCGGTGGTAGACATTTTCAGCATCTTATAAAGGATTAACTGCACTGCCGTAAGTGAAAGTTTAAATCTTAAGACCGCCGTTTTCATTACACATTTATTTTTCAGACTACCAGGAGCATATGCGCAGCGGTAAAGGAACACCATGGGCGAAATGTCTGAAATCAATACGAAATCTTGTTGGGCAGAAAAAATAAATAAATAAAAGATGGACACCATCCGCCATTTTATGCGGGACAGGACAAAACAAAACAATACAGTGTGCACCTTGTTTGCATTGAACGCGAAAAGCCATGAGCCAAAGCTTCACCGATGCTTTTGTTTTGTTTTGTTTGGTTTTCATTCTTGTTTGCTTACCTGAACAAAAGGCGGAGGCAACGTCGCCTTGCACGTATGCAGGTCTATGGGTGTGTACGAGTAAAACGAGCTTACGAAAAAAACGGAGTTGCGCAGAGCCTTCTAGTGACGCGGCGCTAAGCTTTATAGTTGCCTTCTCGCGTGCTTTTGCAGTGTAAACGAGTTGTTCCGTCAGCGCCGGCCTTTTCGTAACCTCTGTACGCGTCTTCTTAACGCCGATGCTCGAGCGCGCTGTCAGTGTTGCAGCAAGAGATGCTGCAACTCGCAGTTCGCCCTTTAGACGTCTCGAAACTGCTTTGCAAAACGCGCACCTTCACCGAAACACAGACGGAGGGCGTCGTCTTCTTGAAGCGCCGCTTCCGTCATCTTCCAGCCACAAAAGACGTATACGATAGGCGCGGCTCACTTCTTTTGAAGGGAGGCGTGAATACGCGAGTTCCAGACGCGGGCGACAAACGGGACGGCGGCACAAAAAAGACACTTTGCTGCGTGAAATCGTTAAGTCACGGCGTCCACGCTAGTAGCATGCAGCGCTACAGAATATACGACATGCGTGAGTTACTGAAACGTTGAAATAATAAAAAAAAAAATGTTACTGGCATGAAAAGAGAGAAGAAAACATTGCTTTCTCAAAAAACAACTTTCGTTATGGAAAGTTTTGCGCACACTAAACGAAGACAGCAAGAAAAGGACACAAACACCAGCGCATTTGACAACTGAAATTTATTCCTAAAAACAGCACATATACACTCTCGAGAACCATCTCATGATCACCGCGCATGGGCAACAGAGCATCCATTCCACACGATATCATAAAGAAATGCAGCATTATCGACACACTATCTTCAGTTATTGAGCAAGTTAGTAATTTCGCTGCCATTCAAACCGATAGACGGATGACCAACACATGCTGCTGAGGAATCACGAATTACCAGGATTTACGAAAAGCGTGAATGCGTTAATCGAGGCACTGGTCAACCCCGAACCTTCTTTTGTTTTGTAATGATGCCTTCGTTAACGCTCCTTCTGACGCCAGAAACAAAAGGAGATTGAAGACTCGTATCTATGTCTTTTTTTTTTTCGAGATGCACGCCATACTCGAAAAGCATAGGCGCAAGCGCAGCAGTGAGATATGCTGATCTTAATGAAAAGCTGGAAGAGATTTTTGCCTCGTGGACCCTCTGTACGCTGATTCAGGTGCAGGGTGGTTTGTATGTGACACACAGAATAAATTCGACGTCTGGTCCGCGGTGGCCCCTTACAGCTCAAGCGTATAGCCTTGGGAAGTAAAGATGATTATATTTATGCGCATACCCGTGCGGAAGACGTTATTGAACCAGGGGCTCAATTTACGAAGGTTCGCATCTGAAATCCCTGTTTGTTACTGACTGACACCAGCTTCGTCGTATAGTGCACTATCATGATTGAATGGTGGTCGTCGCTGAAATTGCTTTTGCTGCGAACGGCGACGAATCAGAGTATAGAATGTCTGTGATAATTTTAACAAAATTCCTTTCATTTACGAAAATGTGGCTTGTCCTTTTTTTCAATTCTAGGGTTGTACGTGCCATAACCACGATCTGATTATGAGGCGCGCCGTAGTGAAGAGACTCCGGATTATTTTGGACCCCCTAGGGTTCTTTAACTTGCACCCAATGCGCAGTACACGGGCGTTTCTTGCATTTCGAAATGCGGCCGCCACGGCTGGGATTCGATCCCACGACCTCGTGCATAGCAGCGCTACACCAAAGCCACTATGACGGCGGGTTGGCTTGAAGTTGACCAAGCGGAAACCTATAGCTATCAAACTGCGGAGACTGAGGGTCGACCAATCATGAAGCGGCCTCAAACAAGAAACCTTCCATAAGCCGCCCTGGAGCCTCTGTTGTGTTCGTTGTCCTTTTCACGCACCGTCTCCTTTGAGGTGAAGATTTCTTAGTGATCCCTCCCGGACTCTGCTGACTCTGGCTGCTGGTGGCGTCTCGCACATAAGTAATCAATCTATACATCAAACTCGAGAGAGCTTTAGGTGCCATGACCCAGATCATGTTTTTTGGGAAACCATAGTTGGGTACTCCAGATTAATCTTGACCACCTGATGTTCCTTAAGGTGCACGCAATGCCCGTTCACGAGCTTTCTTTTTGCATTCCATCTCCCACTGGGATGCAGCCGCCCCGGCCGGAATTCAGCTCGCCACCTCACGCTCAGCAGCGCGACGCCTAGTAGCGACTGAGCTATTGTGGCGAGTTTGCCGCAACGCTCACACATAGACAAATGTTGACAGTCACTTTAGCGTATGCTAAAGAGAATAAAGGCGAAAGCCTGCCCGCTCACGAGACATTCATTATATTACTTAACATTTTTCATTCTAATGCGTTGTTACTTCCTATTACTTGTTTTCGCTCACGAAAGGTTGTGGGTTCGAGTGTCTTAATTAACTATGTCTTAATTACCCGTGCCTTAATCAACTTCGCCCTAATTGACACCAAAGATCGTGGGTTCGACTCCCACCAGAGGTCGAGGGTTGGACTCTAGCCCTTTTCACAATGTCAATTGGAATCCAACTTGGACATATGGCCGGTTCGCCCACATCTCCAAGTAGGCTTGACTCCCACGGAAGGTCCTGGGTTCTAGTGCCTTAATTAACTATATGTTAATTAATAGTATCTCAATTAAGGTTACCTTAATTAACTTTGTCTTAACACCACAGGTCGTGCTAACGCTTCTTCTTCGCCTCGGCTTCACGCTTGTTTATAGAGAAATTCAAGGCCTCATTCGGCCCTAATGAACGGCAAAGGTCGTGGGTTTGACCCCCGACAGAGGTCGAAGGTTCGGCCCCCTATGAATTTTGGTGCCATAACGCCGGACATCGGATTTTTTGTCCCGCGAGGCGTCTAAGGCTTTCACCTTAATAAAATTAATTGCGTGTCCGGTGGTGGGATCGAACTTCGATCTCCCAGAAAAGAGCCCGATGCTCTAACCACTAGGCTGTAAGGTTTTTATTATTTCTTTTAATTATAAACGTGAAACGTCATTAATGTTGGTCAGAGGGGGTCGCTTGCTAAAACCGCATGTGAGAAAAACATGTTGGAGTAGCGTCACTTACATCTTTACAGCAGTGCTACCCACGCGCCTTATTTCGGCATTAATGTCGTTATGTAACGGAGAGAACCCATTACTAGATCATCCATGTGTCGCGTGCGCAGGTGGCAATATTGTCGAGCCATGGCGCAATCGGGGCTACATTTAGCCTCACGCTCATAGGTCGCTGAAGCGTATAGCTCCCCAGCACGGTTTGTCAGTTCGATGGGACATTGTCGCGTTTGAGAGAGCCCACTACGATATAGTAGGTACGATATATATGAAACTTATACTGGTGTTCCCCAGGAGTTATAAGGCCTTGAAGTGCACAATTTGTTATAGAAGTTTCACACTTGCTCGGCTATGTACTTTCACGATAATATCTCTGCATAAACAAGGAGGAGCACTTGCCAGAGTAGCTCAGGAAAATAACGATGACGTCGCCTAGTTCCTGCCTACATGCAACGAGACATTGTTAAATCGTAAAACCAATATTCTTAAGCGAGTTTGCAATATCGCTTGCGGCACCATCGATAATCTTGGATGTCTTTGTCGTCTAGCAAGAAGATCGAGGACTACACACATAGTTTGAACTATGAAGCAAACAGCGGTGAGTGTAGTTCGCACAGATTGCAATTCACAACTCGACACTGAGTGCCTCAAAGAAAGCAGGAAGAATTCCGGTTCCGTCGTGATGTGTCGAATCCTATAAGTAAAAGCAGGTAAAAGCCTGAGCAAACCTGCTGTGCTGGGAGCGCTGCGGGCGTGACTCGCGCTGCTGACGCCTCAAATAGGAACATACTAAATAAAAAAATAAAAAAATAACTATGAACAGGTGCCGATCACGCTGTGCCGCCAAACGCCTTCTCGAAATGGAGTCGCCAGTATTAAGCCAGAAGCTTATAAAGCGGTACAACAGCGTCTGCTTTATGTTTTCTTTTTATATGGAGTTGGGGATGGTGTTACTGCGGGGGCAGGGGGGGGGGGGGGTGAGCGAGGCAGGCGCTCGTTTACACTCCGGAATAACTGTGCACTCCGGCAGAACTTGAAGGACAAAAAGAAAGTCATACTCGGCACAAAAAAAAAAAAAAAACGAAAAAAAACGAACAGTTCTTAACCACATTATTATACAACACACACTACGGTACCTTGTCCGGTGTAAGCGAGCGAAATATAAAGTTTAAGGAAAGACGCTCTCAAACGCAGTATTTCATTTAAAGGACATTCCTATTCGTACAACTCAATATCATAATTGAAAGAAATCACGCGGACTACAATCTGATAAGACTTGGTTAGCGTGAGGGCGCAAAGAGATAGAAGCTTACAACAGCTAATCACACTATAGTGCAAGACTTCATTAGAGCATGATCGCTTCTTGCACTGCACTTCACTCCGATCGTATACTTTCAAAACACCGGTAGGTCGATGCCAGTAGTCATCAAATACAAACATAAACATATAGGACGTTCGCCGCCGCTCACGTAATCAAGATCGCCCATCACTCAAGCACTGCCCGGAGAAGCTAGAAGCAATTTCATCAGGTTTGTGATCCTCGTCCGTGGAATACATGTGCACTATACCCTCGCACCGAAAACAAAACGAAAGCAAAGAGATGCGCGCATGCAATTTCACGAGCACGGAATTATAGGCGCGGCCCTGTCGTCGGGCCACGTTTACCCAATCCCCGCATGCAATTTCAATATTGCACGGTGATACCCGTTGACACCGAGCCACTATCCCCGTCCCGGAACGGGGATTTAAGCGAACCGTTACCGGCGGGACGGCGCGTTCTCGAGGCGCCTTCCGACAACGGGACGCCGCTGCAGAGCCTTCACCCGCGGCCGGCACGGGACACGCGTTTTCTTCGCGCCCATCTTTCACTTGGCTGTTTTATTTTCTTTTTTTTTTTTTTCTCCGGCTGCCACTCAGAGCCGGCATCCCAAACACGAGGCGGCTGCGGCGGCCGGCGCCCCGAGCAGCGCCGAACGGCGCGATGGCGGTTGCCGCGAGAAGGTTGGGTGTGGGGTAAGAGGGGGGGGGGAGGGGTCGGGCTCGGCAGACAAGGAAACAAGGTCATGACTAGTCCTCCTCTCTGGCCGAGCCCGCCCGTCGTATAAAATCTAGAACAAGTTCAGGGTGAAATAGTTGCTGGCTTGGCATTGATCCCTGTGGATGCGGCGCACGACGACCTGCGACGAGCCACAACGTCGTCGACGCTTCGCAACAGACGCCGCCGACCATCGGCGGGCCACCGTTCACCGCCCCGGCGAAGGAGAAGGACCGCCGAATCGGTTATCGCCCCAACGCGCGCTGCAGTGATCGGACGTTTCGTACGTCGACTTCGACTCTGTGCGTTCGCGAAGGAAGGCTTTCTTCCCGCACCTCCGTTTGTGTCGCCCGATCCTGTGCCCACGGACGTTTTTCTTTTTTTCTTTCCGACGATACGCCGCTCGATTCGTGCCGACCTTGCTGGACTATAGAGTGGACTACTACTCGCTGCCTTTGACCGTGTTGTGAAACATCGAGTCGGATCACCGCCGCCGTTGCCAGGATGTTGCCGGCCGTAAGTATACGCGGTGGCGTTTCTCACCCGTTTGACAAACTACCAGTGTTTTGAGGCTTTTCGCAACCTCGCAATAACGAAGTTTGCGGTACCGAAGAAAAGAAACGTATTAACCGTCACTTCAGATAAAAGGGAAATCTCGTTCGCAACTCTTCCATACAAGTGCTACGTTTACCATCTTGTCATTCTGGGAACCGCGAGAGAAACCGAGCGAACCGGCACGGCAGGCACGAAGGAATTTCGTTGTAACGAGTTGCCCCCAGCGCGGCTGCCACGTCTCGCGCAGCTCTCGAGCTGTGTTCAGTACTTTTCTTCGATTTAAAATATGCATTTATCTCCGCACGTCACACTAGGAAACAAATGATCTCTCTATGAGCAAGGATTTTCGTTTCCCACTCTCGCTGATAACGCCGACAATTTTTAGAAATTCTGAGGCGCCAATGCTCCTGTGCATGATGCCTTTACTAAGCGAGCAAAATATACGTTCTACTTCGCTTAGAAAATTTCGAACGGCTCTTAGGAAATCTAAAGAAATACATACGGCGAGTTTATCTCAGATACCTTTTCAAAAGTGTCGCCAATTGCGGAAAGTCTTATTGCTCGTAATGTCGCGGGCGTTAAAATGTAAAATGTTGCTTTAAGTACTATAAGGGCAAACAGATGAAAGTATCGACGGAAAGACCCCCGTCTACAGTTCGCAGCCGTATCTAAGGATATTAATGCTGCATGATAGACAGAATTCTCAGTAAATAAACGGAGGCTATATCCAAGCCAGCCACCGGGCTACCATCTGTTATTCATGATTCACATCCTGGACGCCTGTTGCACTTTATTGAACATTATATTAATAGCGAGTTTTAGAATAGGGTGCCCGAAAGTTTGGGGCCCAAAAGAACTTTCGGGTATTAGCGTTGGGGCACGCATGAGCGAAGAGTTTCAGAATAGGGCTTTGCGTTTGCGGTTAGCGTCTTGCTCTTGCAGCACCACTACAGCGTCCATGAAAACGTATTATAAATAATTAGATAAAATACACCATTTTATGATAAGAGCAGCAATTTTTTTACGTTAGTGCTTTCGCGTTTAATTACAATATAGAGGCTATTCTATTAGAAGTAAGCAATCTCTCGCGCTTACGTTTGGATAACCAACAGTACGCACCTTCAGCAGCCAAGATAAGCCGTATTAGGCCAACGAGCCATGAAATCGACAATCGAATTTGGAATTGGCGGCGTGTAATGAATCAATATTCATGACACACGCTAGTTGAGGGAAAGCGATAACCGCAGTCACTCCTCTTAGCTTAAGAACTTCGCGCGTTACCACGAATCGAGTCCAGTTTGGTGCTAGGTTAGAGTCGTCGCTTCGGTGGCTGCGGCCAAGTTCGTTGACGCAAAGATTTTGGGGCTCCCGATAGATCAGTGAAATAGCGCGCTCGACGCAAAACCCAAAAGCAGTTTGCGTCTTGCGCATGCGCAGTGGATTCGACGCCATTTCATTGGGGCCATTTTTTGGGGGGCCCCATTCTAAAGCTCTCTAATATATACAAGAACATATAAGATGATTCACTTGTTTTATGTCGTAATAGGGCCAACTTTCGAACTAAAAATAAATAAATCGAGCTATATCCATGGTGTCACGAAAAATAATAGACGCAGTAAAAAATGGAATAAACAATTTCCTTCATCCGTCGCGAGTTCGAAATGTAAAAGTGCACACCTATGTCGATCTATATGATCAAATGTGCCCATGTTTTAGTGAGTGGTATAATAAGATGTTATTGTTTCGAACGCGACGGCACGTAATATGTCCCCTTTACAAGAGAGGCACAACCTAACAGAGTGAAAGTAAACGACGCAAAAGATGGCCTCCGCTCTCATTTGATTGCTCAATGAAGTAGTTTGAGTGAGCGAAGTTGCAATAAAATGATAAACATGACTGTACGGCCGGTTGCAAGCGAGAATAGGGGACATATTATCTCTCAATCGTTAGACCTGCATATAGCAGGGCTGACATCTCCAGCCGCCGTTAAACTCTCTCTCCCTCTCTCTCCTGCAAGTGTCCTCAACATTTTGCTCATAGATTATCATCTCAGAGCAAAAAGATAGTGCCTGCTCCTGCGACGAATTCGATAAAATATACGAATTTCGATGTCACGAGTAGGCAATCGCTCGGAAAACGGCGTGAAAGCCATACGCATTTTCGTATACGCTGTTAAATCCACTAAAAGGAAGGCATCGAATCGATGAAGAGCTCTGGTCGCACGCTTGGATCGCATCTATTCGAACAACTACGGTTCTAAACCGTATTGATATGTGGCTTCCCCATTTATAAGAAATGCAACATGCCTGCATCTTTAACGTGACCCGAATGCGCGAAGATACGGTCGTTTTTGCATTTCGCCCCCATCGAAATGTGGCGGCCGCGGCCGGCATTCGAACCCGTGACCTCGCGCTTCGCAGCGCAACACCACAGCCGCTAAGCCACCGAGGCGGGCGGAACGCAGACCGAATTGGTCAATGTGGGGTGCAGTAGGATACTTACTTTGGATATGCTCAGAAATCAATATGAAATTAAAGACGCGGTATGCCGCCTACAGAGGGCCTGCCCCATGCGCACATCTAAGCGTTACCTGAAGCGTGTGGAGAAATCAGGAAAGGCGTTCTACGCGTGTTTATTGCCTTACATCGAGACAACTGAGTTGATCAATGGTTGATTGAACACCAAGGTTAACAACGTAAGAGAGAGAGGTAGAGTCAGGAGCTCTTTAATTACCCTGGAGAGATTTGCCCGGGGGCCCACTATTACCACGTTCAATAACATATGTAATCGTAACTAAGAGGCAGAAGGAACTGCTTTCAAGTGGGCCAAGGTAACACCACCTGTTGAACCAGCACCACCACCTTGTTACGCAGCTGCGTATGCGGTATAAGTGCTTTTTGAGAGAACTGATAGGCGTACGTGTCTTAGACAAACGTGTTTAACACAGAACGCCAGACACGCACACAGTGGTCCCAGAAATATCCAGTACGTGAGCCCCGTCGTATAGTTTTTGTCGAAGGAAGGAAATGATATAAAAATAATTAACGCTCACTCGCTCGCGACACAGACGTATAACATATGCGGTTGCGTGTAGAAAAGATAAAAAAAAAGAAAAGTCACTACAGTTGCGCTTTAAAAATAGCCGCGTAAGGCGTTACGTAATGAACAAGCGAGTGAATAAACGCAAATGACACGGTGGTCTATTTGCGCAACGTAATGAGGTCACTTTACCGCCGAGGCTGGTGCGGGGAGGAAAACGCGCGGCGCAAAACGCTTCGACCTCTTTTGTATGCAGCTCGCGCGTCTCGCGGGCGTTCGCGGGCTGTAGTCGATAAGCGCGGAATGCGGAACACCTGCTCGACCTGCTCGGCGCGGGCTTACGGGGCATGCGTTCCCACCCGAAAATCGCTACACTGTGTGTGCAATGTGTGGAACATTTGATTAGCGCGCTTACACTTAGCGTAGTCGCGAGAATAGAAGCCAAGGAACGTAAAACTTCGCTGTTCGATTGTAGGTCGCACTGTGGCAATGGGCGCTACAGGTTGGCCAGCACTCACTTATCAGTGCATTTCTTCTGGGGGGAATGTGCACTCACGCGCACTCATACCTCTCTCTCTCTCTCTCTCTCTCTCTCTCTCTCTCTCTATATATATATATATATATATATATATATATATATATATATATATATATCTATATATATATATATATATATATATATATATATATTATAGCAAGAACGTGTGTGCGAATACTCGCTGCCGCTGCTAATCTACATTGGCTCAACAAGTAAAGCTTCAACGCTGAGCTTTACGCTTTCAAGCTTTACTTGCTCAGCCAGTGCAGATTAGCAGAGACATTGAGTATCATTTGCACAGACGTTCTTGCCACGTCGAAATTATCGCTGCTTCCGAGCGAAATATAGCCGCCTGCTACACGTTGTTTGCTGTAGAGCCAACCTCAAGAATGCCATTTCTAAAGATCGTTTGAGATAAATTGGGAATTTGAAAGGCACGACGAGCCCCTACTGGCACCCACGCATTCAACGTGACGTGAGGTTTAGAGGAGCTTGCAAGACGGTGCATCGCTGTACTTCACGGAGTCTGCGAGACAAGAGCGTGGGTGATAGCTGCTTTCTTCCTAGCTCCGAATTCGGGGCATCGTTGCTGACGCACGCGTTTAGTTGTTGTTGAGCATCCGCGAAGCTATACGCACAAATGCCGACATGCACGTCATCGGAGCAGAAGTTTGGAAAACAAGTTTCAGCAGAATTCCTAAAACTATGAATACAAATAAGGAAGGAGAGAGAGAGAAAGAGAGAGAGAGAAGCGTCGAATATTGCTGCGGCTATTCGAGTTGATGGAACTTCTTACAGGAAAGAGCTACGGGGCTCCAAACATATTTATTCATGCATCGTATGATTATTTATTTTGCTTATCGCTGCTTGAAGAAGCCATCATCCCTGTAGTAGATGAATAAAATTCCTTTGCTATCCTACATGCTTATACAATTACCTGTTTTAATATGAACAGTGGTTTCATAATAGAAATGATCGACCAAATACGCCATCTGGTCATAAAATTCCAGTATGCGGAACAGAGGTGCGATCAACTATACTATGAGTTGAGTGAGCTGTTTCTCTTGACAGTCTTCTCATAACATCATTAATAACGAGGACGAAAATAACAAAATGAACAGCGCTCATCCTGTCGTATGTGTTCTTTTTTTGGCCTCGTCCTGTTATATGAGCTCAGCCAGATGTCATCACAAGCACTGCATTGTTGGTTAAAAAGTCTGTGCCACATAAACCGGAGTCATACAGCGTGAATGATACTCACTCACACGAAATCCAGGGGTGGTAGACAAAGGAAGGTCAGATATGGATAAAAAAAAAACGTAATTGCATTATGCGAGATACTTACCGGACTTCGTTGTTGCTGTCGCCTCGAACTATATCTAGTGTATTCCAAAGGAAACGTAATCAAAGGCCTGGGTTGACCAATTCTGATATCTTTCCTTGATGTGCGTCCTCGCAAACGGTTTAACCTGATTTTGTAAAACGTGGGTCGGTCCTGATGGCATGCTATCGAATTACACTAATACGTTTGTGTTATGAGGAACTGTGGGATTTTACTTTTAGACAGCGGACATACTTATCAGGAATAAGAGTGGAGGAACAGTAAAGTGGGCATGTTTGAGCTGATATATGATGAGCAAGATTGCGAAAACCAAAAAAAAAAAAAAAAAATTCTGCACGTTCTCTTTTTCCAGTGCATTTCAACATTTTTGTTTACAGAAAAAAAAAAGAATTCGGAGCGGGTTTACAATACGTGAGATGCGGGTAAGTGGGGATCATTCGCAGTCAAGTAGCCTTTTTCGGAGCTTCGCAATAGACTCAATTCGGTTGGTTACGATGATGCTGACGAGGCAGCTCAGATAGGTGAAGCCCGCTGTACGAACTCACGCCGTTAGAAAGTGAGAAGTTTAGAGGACGCATTTTTCTTCTGAGCCCCGGGAACCACGAGCCCAGTTTCCAAACCATTTCATCCGTGGGAGCTGTTTATTATTGACAAGCCGCTTTCGGTGATGATACACTTCTCATCGCGACTGGTTTGCATCTGCTCTCACGAACGTTTGAAGCGTAAGTACTCTTTCTTTCTTTCTTTCTTTCCTTCTTTCTTTCTTTCTTTCTTTCTTTCTTTTTCTTTCTTATTTTTTACGAGCAGTTCTAGCACAAGTACATTTTTTCGTTGATAAAAATCCTAATTTTGCTGAATTCAGTTTCGTCGGTGAAAGACTGAGCAACTTCGTCCTACGCGCAAGTATAGCTGCAGAATGTAAATTCTCAGGAGATATTTCTTTTTGTGTACTGAAACGTTCAGTTGAGAAGGTCCGTCGCCATCGACAATTGCCGTTTTGGCTACATATAACAGATCAACAGATACAAAGACATTGACGAAAATTCGCTGCGAACCCACACGCTATGCGTTCTTTAGTTTCGAAGAAACACATACACAAGAGAGAAAGTTGAAAGATGACACTTCTGGATTAACTACGAGCAAAATTTCTTCAGTGACATGCAATATTATTATTTGTTTTCAAAACGTATACTACAATTGACAGGAGAGGGAAAGCGACGAGCAAGCTGGCAAGTGCCACCGGAAGGGGCACAACGCCTGCCTACGCTTCAGAAAGGAGGAAGAGAGAGAGAAGCATGGAATATAGGAAGGAGAGGAGGAAAACGCGGTGCAACCGCTTTGCAGGCATGAACTCGTGGCTTTGCACGCTTGCTACCGAGAGGTGAGTAGTCGATATTTTGAGGGGGAGGGGGGGGAGAGGCTTTTCATCAATCAGGATAATGTGCGTGGTAAAAGAAAAAATCTTGAATAAAAAAAAATTAAATTGAGACTCACATGGCACCCAAAGCTATAACCGCGCGAGCACCGCATTATGCTAGCCGCAGTTGTACCAAATGAACACTGTACACAGACCTGACAATTGTGGCGCATAGACAGAAGCGAGGGGTGTTGTGACCTCCCTTCATCCCCCATTCCCCTAGCGGTTAATCAACACGACAAAAGAAAGAGAGATGTATGTTTTATTGAGTTGTAGTGCTCTACCTTAATGTAACACGCAGACAGGCCAACGTACACGTTACCACAAGAAAGCAGGCACTTGCAGATAACGCCGGCACTGTAGGGCGTAGAGTTGGCAATATGGTTTAGCAAAGCTTCCGCTGTATTGACCAACCCCGCTGCATTTAGTCATTCTTTGAATGGACGCAAAAGTGTTGCCAAGTGCCTTTCTTTCTTTCTTTCTTTCTTTCTTTTTTTTTTTGTAGGTGGAGACCTCAACTTCTTTGGCACTGCCATTTTTTTTAGACGGTGTGATACCGAGCGCACGTATGCAATCACTACATATTTGTCCTTATTTCGGGAAAGGAAGTGTTCATTAGAGTGCTTCCATCCAGCGAATTTTATCTTTTCAAACAATCTCTGAGAGAGAAAGAGATAAACAGATATATATATATATATATATATATATATAACATTTATTTCATTTTAGCCCCCTGTCCGGGGCTACTGGGCCTTGGTGTGATGGTGAGAGGCGGAGTGAGAGTGCTATGTTGATGGCGTCGACCCTTGATTGGGCTTGGTGCGCTTCTACTGGTAAAGTGCGCGCAAGGGACGTGTTAAGTTCCGTCAACGCGGTCACTTGGGCTGGTGTGGCGTCAGTCGGCCACTACTGAGGTGTCCCAAGTATAGATTCAAGTGCGCGCGCTCACTGCGCGGGCAATCCCAGAGTAACTGAGTCGCTCCACCTGCACATAGAAAACTAACTTGCATGGTACGGGTTCATGATCTCGACAGTGCAGCATTTAAGCACGATAGTATCAAACAGTTTTCTTGCTATGTGAGAATGCCCTTAAGAAACATCCAAAATGGCTTAACTGATGTCGATACATACACCTAGCACGCATCCTTGTCTAGAAATGTAGGCGACACATAGAAACTGCAAGTTTTTACAATTTGAAGCCTCGCATCTTCCCCGTCCGGGTCCATATTTTGCATGGTTACATCAGAAACGTAATCCAACTAACCCAGTCCTCTCTACTTGTGCTGATGCACTGACCACCTTCCATGGCAAAGATCACAAGTAAGCATCTCTGGAAGGCTCTATTGTAGAACGAGAACGAATCACAGACGTAATGTTCGGTCTCTAGAAGGAAAAAAAGAACCAAACAAAATGCGCGAAGGAAAGAAGGAAGAAAGAAAGAAAGAAGGAAAGAAAGAAAGAGAAACGAAACAAGAAACAGTAGGCCATTCATATTCCGGTGCTAATGTCGTTTTCATTGCAAATTCGCTGTATTCGACACAAGCATACTGCACATAGTCCAGAAATCTGGTCATGTAGTTGAAATGGAGTTGAGGCGCAACACAGGCTTCCACTTTAGACGAGGGCATTGTGCGAAATATCTGTGCAGAACTTGCGATCGCTATTCTTCTCGGCGATTAGGACACCTTATAGGCCACGCTCAAAAAAAAAAAAAAAAAAGAAAAACGATGACAAGAAAAAAAATGAGTACATCGCACACGCCTCTGCACATTTGGTTCACTGGGAACAAAAAGCGTGCTATGTTTTTCCTGGTGACCCATTAGCTCAAACGACTTTTGCAAAGTATCACACAGTACCAGCTGTCGAAACCTATAGGCCTATAGCGCCCCAAGCGGGTCCTTAATGGCACGTCGTTAAAGCCGCCCGAGAAGCACGTCGAACAACGTTAAAGCCAATGGCCGCGCGTCTTTTATTGCTCAGCGGCTTCGTGTGCGTGCCTGCCTGCTCGCGCAACACTTACGATGAAGCTAAGCGAGGCGAAAGGGAGCACCTGTAGCGTAACGGTGACTCGAGTGTGTAAGAGGGTGAGGGAGTGGGAGAGTGCGAGTGGATCAAGCTTCTGTCTAATTGCATTAGTCAGAGCGCGAGCGAGTGACAACAGGACCGGCGTAATGTAAAGATTCACATTGCTCGCGAATCTATTGCGTTCTTATCATCCAGCATTCACAGTCGGCTGATCGCCGTGATATGGGTGCAGCGCCGGTCCGACCACTGGCGAGGTGAGGAAAGGAAAAGAGTTACAATAGATACGCTCACATTATCCCGGCCTACGTGGCTCTCATGTTACTTATTTCAGTGAAAAACAGACCACGTGAGTGACTCGTTTGAGGGAAAGTGAGTTTGCTCTTCGACATCTCTCGCATCAGGGAGCGAGCAAGTAGTCCTCGATAAGGTTAACCTGTTATTGATTTGACTTGCTTCAAATTTCTACAACGAAATGAGACGGATTTCAGCAGCTCCCGATGATGTTCACGTGGCCAGACATCCTAACCGAACTCTCCCGTCGAAGAAGAAGAAAAAGAAGAAAAAAAAAAAGACTTGGGCGTGCCGGATGTACTTGGGTGTCGCATTCCCGAACACTTACTCATTCCTCATGGCCAACAGCGCCGCATGTCACCCTTGCGGATGTGTCGAAACTATATAGCACATGCCGTACCACTCTCCATCCTTCGAGTCTCAGCGATATGCTCCGGTTACGACTTTCCCCCACTCACACGACAGACCATACTCGGAAGCGAAGACCTTAGCCGAAGAACTCTAGTATACACAAGGCCACCAAAGAGCTAATGCGTTTCTTGAAGGCAACTGGACTGATCTACATATCATACTTTATCTACCTATCTCTCTCATCGAATCAAAGATTACATGAGTGACTCTGCTGGGTGACGGATGAATACAAGTGTGATAAAACCTTTATTTAATCGGAGCTAGGGAGCGAGTGGCTGAGTGAAATACAAGGTAAGCTCTACGCTGATTTCACCGAATGACAAAAGCATGAGCCGTGAGTCGAGACCGAGCTTAACAAGCAGCTCGAAACTCTCGGACAGCAAATATTGGCGAATTCGGAGAGGTAGGTATACCGAGGACATCGTTGTCATCCACCAAGAGCAGGCTGCAGATGCTTGCCAAGGTCCCGTTGTTCTTCGCTTCTTTTTCTTTCTTCATTTTTACGCTTCGTTTCCTCGTCCCGTCAGGAACCGCGTTTTTTCCGCGCCGCGCGCGCAGCGCTCGCGCCGCTATACGATTGCCGGAGGCGCCACGCTGACCGCGTTTAATTGCAGTCCAAATAGGAGCGAGCTCACGCGCGCGCAAGCCGTTTCTTCTTGTTCTTCTTGCTCGCCTCGTCTTCGTTTTGGGCTCCGAGAGCGGCCAACCTTCCGAAATGAGGCTAACACGTGACCGGAGAAGAAGTGCCGACGACTCGACAACCCTCCTCTCGTGACCGGCAGCCGACTTCAACCACCTCCGCCTCTCTCTCTTTCGCCTTCTCCTTCTTTCGTGCTCGCGTTGAGAAAAACGGGCGAAAATAAGATCGCCGAGAAGTCAGAGTGGTTGGTGCGGGTATGTGGTGCTGGTATGGGGGGAAGGAGGAGGTGGAGGGGGGGGGGGTCATCAACAACGGCGCAGCTTCTGCTGGCACGGGGCCTCAATTGACCCCTTTCGGAGCTGGCTTATGTGTGCCGCGCCATTCCAGCAGAAAACCAGTAAACTAAATACACCGCCGGAGGAGCCGCGCACAGATACCCCGCGCCGGCCGATGGGGTGCATTGGCGCGAGGAAAGGCAGGTATAAGATTGACACAATAAAATTTTTTGCCAGGTTTGCAGATAAGGCCGGTGCAGATCGCACAGATTTCCAAGGGCTACGCGTATCTGCTTAAAATCTGCTCAGAAGTAGGCCTCCGTATCCTTTGAGGACGCGAGAGACGATGTGGGTGGCAGGCCATTTCGGTTAAATGGAGGTGTGTATAAACAGTTACACGTCTTTTTTTCTTCTTTTTTTTGCTCTTTAGCGAAAGAGGCTAAGACGTGCCTACTGTGCCTGAACGAGTAAAAGCTGGCAATCGAGCCCTCGACCTCGCAATGAGCAGCATGTACGTGGCAATGTCAAGCTACTCGAGTTGAAGATCATAGGATAACAAGAAGGGCGTTCGCTGGTGTTGACATCAGACCCGAATGTCTGACGTTGTAATATTCGCCATACCTTTTGACTTCAGTTTGCCCCTTTGTTTAGATTCATTTAATTCGCACAAATGATCACGGGTGCGAGTTGTATTGGAATGAGTTGCGGTTCATGAATTGAGAACGAATGATAACGTCAATCACAAATGTGACAATCATTGTTGATATGCTGAAGAAACTGGTTCAAGAGCGACAATGACACGACGAAGACACGACACGATGAGATGGCTACAAGATTAAAACGACGTCGTGACAACAGTGAAGCGATGTCTCATGTGTCGTGATCGTGGTACGGAGTCCTAGATGGGGACTGATTGCGTGTTCTTTTGCGGTGACTCTTTCTGCTTCAGCAATTTGACGATTACTAACGCGAAGATGATATTTCTCTTTCCTACGTCCCAGAATATCGAGGATGAAATGTAGCTTAAAAAAACGTTTAAAGGAACATTAACCAACTATAGTAAGGTAAGTTGCAATAATAAATCAAGCTTCTGCAATAGCTAAGCGGCCGCTCTTACCTTCAGATGAGAGAGAAAGAAAGAAAGAAAGAGAGAGAGAGAGAGAATGAACTTTATTCAAGAACCCCGGTCCAGGTTCGCCCGCATTGTTCTAGTTGTCTGCCAAGCCGAGCGTTATGACGAGCTCGATCATGGCTTCTACGTAGTCGGAGGAAGAGTCCTCCAGCAACTCCTTAAGTGCTGCAGGTCTACGGGTGGGTGAGAGGTTGGCAAGGCTAGCCTGAATAGCGAGACGGCTCCCCGTACAATGTCATAGAATGTGAGCATTATCCGGGAAGCCGCCACATGCCGTGCAAGCAGGTTTACCAGGCAAACCTTGTATGTAGTGCTGGAAGTGTGGGGACAAGAGAGAGTGCACGGATTTGTAAGTCAGGAAAGAAACAAACACGAACGAAGGCCAAGTAGCGACGCCGGCCAAAAAACGTTGTGACGCCCGGGATTTAGGCAGGTTTATTCAAACCTAATTTAATGCTTATCATTGAACAACGATTACGTTACATTCTATAGATACAAAGGAGTCAATATATCGAGTTCCGAAAAGCTTCTACACGCTGGAACAGCCAAATAAACAAAGAATAATTTTAAATCTGTGAGGTTACATTGACGTGCTACTCTTGAGGCTCTTGCGCGAAATTCTAAACAGAAAAACTCACTCTTCATTTTTTCCCGTAATAAGCAGCCTTTATAGCCAAGTCAATGAAAATAGTATCTAAAAAAAATACTTCACTGGCATAAACTTATTGAGCGTTGAACGAGACGGAGGAAAACCGAGGGGCCCGGTTTCTGTTAGTCGCAACTATGTAGTGTTGCCGTTTGGTATCACTCCAAATAATAATAATAATAATAATAAAGAAAAGGGGGCCCGGAAAGCTTTCCTTGATGAGCTGCGCGATACTGTTACGAAACACGACCGTGGACGCGACATTTTTCACGCAGCGAATCCAAACTGATCGCACGCGCAGTCCGCGACGCCCCCGCGGAAGGACCCCCTTCGAATGCGCGTTCGTTTCACAGGCAGATGATCCCCGAACGTTATTTGCTCGTGCCACGAAGAGTCAAGGACCCCGCAGGGTGGTGGCGATGTACACGCGCCTTCTGTGAGTGAATCGGCCGCCCCGCTGCACTCACCCCTTTGGCTGGAAGGGGCCGCCCTCAAACCACTCGGCACGAGTCGCGTTGCTGCTTATTACACAGGCGCACACGAACGGCGTCGGGTGCGAGGTCGAACGTTGCCACCTCTCGCCGAGCGCGGCCGCACCGTCGCGCTCCACCTGCTCCGTGGCTCCGGGATCGACCCTCAGATGCATCACATCGCGGTCGCACGAAAAAGTAAACGAAAAGCCCATGGGAGGCGGCACAGAGTATGTGGGCTCCGTGCGTATACGCATTGTGTATAAATAGACGCGCCGCAGCTTTTGTACGCCGCTACACCACAGGAGCACCGCCCCCCCTTCTGCTATATTCCTCGATCTTTCTATATTTCCCTGCGATGGCAGAAGAAGAGGTTGCATTGCCAGCAATACGCCGCGGCCTTTCTTTCGGCAACCCGAAACTCCTTTCTGATACTT
Source organism: Dermacentor andersoni (assembly GCF_023375885.2). NCBI lineage: Eukaryota > Metazoa > Arthropoda > Arachnida > Ixodida > Ixodidae > Dermacentor > Dermacentor andersoni. Next base: position 45,627,083 of record NC_092817.1, read on the forward strand.
GGTTCACCGCCCCCCCACCCCCTACCCTCACTTTCTTATTCCACCTCACGTACCGAGCTGGCGCGAGCGTCTATTTTCGACATTTTCTGCAATTCTTTGATTGCTGTGGCATACGCGCGCGCACACACACACACACATGACGTGAGAAACTGGCCTGTGTATCTATCTATGCGTGCGCGCGGATAACCTCCGTCACGAGCGTAAATCTTGCTTCTTGGTCGGCGATGGCGGCGTGGCGCAGTGTCGTGAGCGTAGCTAGCCAGCCTTTACAGGGTGCCGCGGTGTGCTATGGTGCTTGATGGAGGAAAAAGTTGGGCATAAAACGAGGTAATGCTGCATATGGGACGCGAGGAAGAAAAGATAAAGAGGAAATAAAAGGAAGAACCTGCGGCGTACGACGCAGAGTCAATACCTTATGAATTATGGGCGCAGAGAGGCGAAAACGGCCCGGCGATAAAAATAAGAAAGAAATGATGATCCGGCGCGCCGTAGCCATCGTGAAGAGAAAAGGACCAAGAAATGAGGACGGAGAGGTTTTATTATATATGGCTACGCGAATGCTGGAGGTGATGGTAAGAGCCTCAGCGTGGGCAACAACTTCGTGCAGTCGTAATAAGCAAAAAAAAGAATAGGTATGCACGCCGCGTACTCTGACGCATTCGGTCGTTCGCTGCTTAATGATTAAAACGGGTTTATTTATTAGCATCGCTCAACATTGCACTTGCATATATTTTGTCTTACCCTAGATACAGACAGAAAAGTGCTTACTGCATTCCCGTCGAAAGCACTAAGGAATATGCTGGTATTAGACTTGGGAGTCTGAGCCTGGGAGTCTGGGTGCGACCACAGGGGGTCAGACTCCTGGGTTTGACCCCAGATAGACAAAATTAATCCCGAGCCTTCTAAAGCAGCGTCCCTGATTGCTCAAGAGTTTATTTGGGACGTTAAGCCCTAAAAATCAGCCAGTTAAATAGGAAGCTGGATCAGCAGACGTGCTGGTCCTGCGCGACATCTTGCCCACCACGACAGTTCTCATGCTGACGTAGTACGTCAGAATGGACGGAGCGACGTCTCTGGACTTCCAAGAATGCGGTTGGCAACTCGTCCTGCATGCCTCGTATACGCGGTTGCGTGTGAGCGTATGTGTGAACGGCGGCGCAAGTGACCACGCGGCCCTCAATCGCCTGCAGCCGTACAGCGAGACGTGGTTGGGGAGCTCCAGCCTACAACCAACTTGCTTTCCGGCTGACCTTCTCGGTCGTGGCGGAAGTCGGGCGCGCGGTTCAGTGTCAAGAGCGGGCCGACAACGCGCACGCCGCCGTCTCCGCACGCACGGGCGGCTCGCCGTTCGTTTGCGGAAGCTTATAGCGTCGTGTATGTGCCACACACGCACCCTCTTCTGCGCCCTCCTCGCCGCACCCGCACGGAATATTAATCGAGCCAAGGCAGGGGACACCGGTCTGTGGGCCTTCGCGTTCGCTGCTGCTGCTGCAAGCGTGCGTGGCACATCGCGACTCGGCCATCGCCGCCCGCAGGCGCGCGTGGTGCGTGCGCCTTCCCTCTTCGACGAGCTGAGAGCTCACGTGCCGGAAAATCAGCGGCGCGCCCGTTGTCGCGTGCTTCTTCCCGCCGTGGCTGTCAGACGAGGGCACGCACGAGGAAAGAACCAACTGCCCGTGTTGTGTGTTGAGCGTAACACCAACGGCGCGGAGGCCTTATAGCAGCGCTTGCATCGCCTACCCCCCCTCCATTTGCGCAACAGAAAACGAGTCAATCGTTCGTTGGCCGAGCGGAGATTTCGGCGTTCGACAAGACGCTCGCGGAACCTACTATAGTAGTGCACTGCCGCGCCGCGCTATCTGGCGCGATGAGAGAAGGACGGCTAGGAGCAAACTGTTTCAGGAGGAACGGGCCATCGTCCCGTGTGCTGGCCGCCGGCCCTGTTACAGAAGCCGCGGTGACACGAAAGCGCTTAGTTCTTTCGACATCGATGGGAGGTCGTGTCGGGTGAACGCGCTCGGGCAAGTTGCGACTGAGATTTGGAACGGCTGCTTTTTGGTACGTTCACGGTCAGTGAGTCGGGCCGGGTCGTGTACCGCGCTCCGTGGCCTTAGAAGCTGGTCTATGCGGTGATAGCGCGATTTCAGACGCTTAACGCGTTCGCTTACGGCCTTGCGAAGCCACAGCGTGCGTCGTTTCTGATTCGACATTGCAGCAAAACAAGTGAAATGAGCTAAATCTTTATCGCTTTTTTTGTTTCTTCAGTATACTCAGTACGCCTGCACGCGGATCAATGAAAAAATCCGGCAAAACGGCATGAAAGTCGCCGTTAAACCGTGAGCAGATTATGTGTGCATGCATCCCTTTTCTGTGTGTTCCAGTCTTCCGCACTGTGCTTGTATTCGCTACCCATATACGTTCAAGACAAAACTAAATTAAGCGACCATCCATTCTTGCCTGCGAGGGGCGTCTTATAGTGTTTACTGATAAAATGGTCACCTTGCGGGCAGGAATTGACGTAATCCGTTGGGGCAGTAGGTCTATAGAATGTCAATAGATAGCCCGCGGACTTGGGATCTAACGTAGAGTTGTCGACTACAGGCTGTTCATAGGCAGCATATGAATATATGAGATAGAGAGAGAGAGAGAGAGAGAGAGAGGGAGGGAGGGAGGGAGGGAGAGAGAGAGAGACGATGACGGCTGCATCAAGCTGTGTTAAAGAAGCAACATAGAAGTGGCGCCGCCGCTAATTGTGAAAACACGCGGAGGTCTCACGAAGGACAATGATCATGATCACTGGCTGATTTATGCCAACTTCAACGCGAACGTCTCTCCCAGAGATATACAACTAAAGCTACACTGTGTGAGCCGAACACAGCCCATGAATCCAAATTGCGTTGTCTCGCAACACCGTCGAGGCCTCTGCCTCACTTGAATGCCTTTCTATCGCTACGCAGGAATCCAATGCCTTACTCTACAGACTATGGGTTATCTGTACTACTCAGTACATAACCTGTCAAACTGCCTTTGTTTGGAATCTCAAGGATAGCGAACCCAACGCATTTCTGATTAGCGTCCCTGCTTTCTTTCTTTCTTTCTTTCTTTCTTTCTTTCTTTCTTTCTTTCTTTCTTTCTTTCTTTCTTTCTTTCTTTCTTTATTATAATATGAACTGTCCGCGCTTGCCTACCAATATATGCTGCCCTATTTCTATCGCTTAACGTTACGCCTATCATCTTTCGTTCAATGTTTCTTCCTTATCCTCTACAATTCAGTCCCGCAAAAGACAGCGACGCGAAACCGCGAGTTGAAAGCGTTCGAGTTGCGCGGGCAAAAATAATTGCCACCCTCCATCCTGTCGACTGCGCTTTTAGAGTTTCCTTCCATTTTAATTCCTGCTTCTATGCCTAACCGACTTAGCTTAATAGCAGCGCGAATTTGTGGCCTTCACCTCTCCCTTCTTTGATGTCACCCCTAGTTCATTCCACCCAAGGCGTCATCCTAGATTGTCACTGAGAGCATACATCGGTTATACGCTTTCGTTCGCAAGTATATCCGTAAGCTATACCGCGCTTAAGCTGGGAGTGCTTGCCGAACGCTATCCATCACGAAGGGCGCGGGATGAAGATGGCAAAAGAAGAACGCGAGAACAGATGCACGGGCCGATGCCACAAGGCGGACAGTCGCGAAGCGCGGTGCACCTCGACGTTCTCCGTTGCGTGAAAGCCGTCGACGGCCCCCACAGGAGAAACATGGCTTCTGCTAATACTAAGCCGCGCCACACCAAACGGCCACAGCTGGTGGACGCGCGGCTTCCTCTAACGGGACGAAAAGAGCGCCAGCTTGCTTGCTTGCTTGCTTGCTTGCTTGCTTCCTTGCTTGCTTGCATGCGTGCGGCGGGAAATCGTCCGTGTCTGATGGCCGTCACCCACTGACCATGGCCATGAGGATAGATGCACGCCGAGCGGAGACAGATAGAGAAAGAGAAGAAAGCAGTGCGCCTCATGAGGCTCTACCAAGGCCTTGCCGGCGCACCGCTCGATAGATACCGCGAGAGCAGACGCGCACACCGACTCAAAGAAAAGTACGGGAGAGAGGGTAAGAATGAAAGAGCTATGTAAAAAAGAAAAGAAAGTAACGTTCAAGGGAAGGGGTATATCTAGAGCACCTAGAGCCGCGAAGGTAAACGCATTACACATTTGGAAAGAAAAGAAAAATATAGGAGAGAGAACTGCCCTTCGGCGCAGGAGGCGCAAGGACCTTCTTCTCCTAGGTCCCGTAAAACGGCATCGACCTGCCCTGGTGTGTGTGCGCGAGTTTCTGTGGACCATCCGAACAGAAACAAGGCGTGCGTCAGAGCGTGACATCTTGCTCAGTGCCGTAGGAGCGCGTGGTGCATAAGAACCAAAAGAGAAAGAAAGAAGCGCCGAAAGAGGAAGAAAAAAAAACAGAAGAAAGAAAGAAAGTTGGGAGAAAAGTCAACAGGTACTCCTCCAGGAGGGAAAGCGAAAAAAAAAAAAAAATAAGACGGCAACTGGGCTCGATTGAAAGTTGCTACGGCTTGATGGTTCAGTCTGGATTGTGGAGACGCCGCCGGCTCGGCGTGAAGCTACGGCGCGGCACGCGCTCGCGGCAGTGCCGGCGTCGTTGACGCCTAAGGTCACGAGTTCCATTCCATCCTCCAGAGGCTTTTCTGTTAATCTTTCTTTTATGCGTTATTATTGCTATTTTTCATTCCTGGAGGCGCGTTTTTTGAAAGGAGGTGTCTCCGTCGTTCCCTTTCGCGCTCAGCTCACTCACTGACTGCGCTCTCGCGGCGGCGCCGCATCATTTAAAACCAGCTTAACGATCATTCGTGAATGGAGCTCGCCTTTGGACGGCGGCGCGTATACATGAAAGCCGACTGACTGCCCTCGTGAGTGTCTGGTGGGAAGAGAGAGAGAAAAAAAAGGATTAAACTGCGGGAGCATGCACACCACGAGCCATGACTAAGCTTCTCTGTGCAGTATAAGGCGCCCACGATGCTCTTTGTCGGAGGAATGGCGCAATCTCCGCCGCGTGAGCGCGTCTCTGGAAATTGAGCGCCGTGTCTGCCGGCGACGCTGACGAGTCGGCAGCGCGTGTCACTGCTGCGCGCCTACTATTCCTGACTTGGTCTATAAGAAGTCTGTGCTTGGTGCAGCGAACACGCGTTAAGAAGGAACTCGGTCATACTATACCCGTGTCGGGTATGCGCGTGTACGCGCGTGACTGTTGGGTTAAGTCTGCTATGCCAGAGTTGGCAGTGATGCCGAGTTGTCCGAAATGCGAAATGAATGAAGTGCTCCCTTGCGCACGCTGTACGCTGGCTCCGTAGCAGACAAATGAAGATTTAACACGGAGGCTCCGCAAGGCGAACAACAGAGGAGCTCTTGAAGACCGAGGAATCAATTGCCTCCTCTTGTGACCAACTGCATGCAGATTGTCAGTCTCGCCTGGACCTGACGTGGTGCGGAAGGCCAAACCGCTGGGCGAAACTCGCCGAGGAGACCGCAATATTCAAGGAATACTTGCGTATCTTGCTCGTGAAGGACGCCGCCTGTCTCAATGAAACTGTAGCTGTTTTGTCTTTTAGGCGCTCTTACATATGTCGTTTGTGCTACCTGCGTACCCAAAGTAAGCGTATCTTTGGTTCCGGCTTAAGGTGAATAAGGGTTTACAAACAAGTCCTGAAAGATGAAATCAACTCGTTGATACCACAGAATATCGAAGACATAACAGTATACTAGATACAACAACCAACGTTTCTCCGTCTTCTTCTATTTTGTTGATTACTGACTTACATTTGTGAACGACCTCGAAATGTACTAAAGTGTGCCAAGTTTATTCCGCAGTGTGCTATTATGGTTTCCTATTTTCTCTGTAACCGACGCGTACTGCAGTATGGCGGATCTCGGACATGCGCTCTCAAGCATTAGGCCGAGGAAGAGGAAGAAAGTATATATACGTTGGCTGGGCCACCGTCAGCGCGAGTCCTCGACCTGTCGTCTCTAAGGTCGGCCCGCATTTTGTCGCACACGGGAAGACAATGCATCTTTGTTTCCGTGTTTCCCACGACCGGCTACGACGACGACGACGATGTAGACGCCGTCCCGTACGACACAGTGTCGCCGCGTGGAGGACTCAAGGGCAGCGACCTTCCAAAAGTGGCCTTTATAGGGAGGGAGAGAAAGGGGGCGCCGACTACACGTAAAACCACAACCAACACCGACAGCTTCACGTATAACCCTTTCCCTACAGGGCCAGATGCACGGATAACGGAGTTGGCTCGACGATTACGCACCACGTGAGTGTGCGTGCGTGTGTCGCTACTTATGGTTTGCTTGAGTGCAGCCCAGTTCCATGCGGAATCCGCCGAGCCACCCTTGTGACCTTCTTAAAGAGATACTGGCCGAGATGAGTAGTGGCGGTCGACGAGAGGGCATCGCCACACCGAACCTGGAAGAAGAAGAAGGTACACGCCATCGCACCGTCGCATCAGAGGAGGATCACCGCTTGTTTGCGCGGGCTGAGCTAGTAATGCCCCCCCCCCCCCCCCTCCCTCCCCAACCACTCTGTACTAAAGAAAAAGACACCGCAAGGGTTCTGAGTGGGGTCGGGCGACGAATGGTTGCGACGCGCTCCGCGGCTTGAGGTGTCCCCCCTATGCAGGCGCTTCAAAAGCGCACTCTTCCTCGTTCTAAAGCACCCGACTCGTTTTACTTCGCCGCGAACTTGCCCCCGCTTCGTCTGCAGGCGCGTTAGTATACGCGAAGGGTCGTAGAAACTTCGTCACTACACTACAGCCGTCAGTTCTCGGAGTGGAGCCACCGAGTGCATTGAACTTTGTGAGGGGCGGGCGTGCTTTTATCACTTTCTCAATATAGCAACGACGTAGCTATGAACTTGATCGCGCTATTCTACACGTTTTCAACGTGAAAGCAGCCAGTCTTGTTACGGGCTCCACTGCTGTGTGCCCTAATTTGCATGAGCAGCTAGTGCATTAGGTTTCTTCACAGCATCAGTCAGACGGCTCACGTTCAACTCTAGCGTACGCGTAGCTTTTGATTACCGAAGAATAACAAATAGGCCCCTGCCAAATCTTTTGCATATTGAGATATGCATATTTCTTGAGGCTTAAATTTCAATGAATGACGCAATGACGGTGGGTGTTTATCCATTTCCTTCAATTCCTTGTGAAGGCCCAAGAATTTAACAGAAGTTCAATACTTACAAATCGTCGATTAGTGCGGCAGTGACCTACAATTACTAGAACGCCTTTTTGCAAGACACACATTAAAATGGAGAGAGTGAGAGGGCAGTATGCAGGCACCGCAATTTTCGGCCCATTTAAGTGCACTGCGACCGGAAAGTTCCGCAGCGAAAATTATTCAGTCTTGTGAAAGGCAGGGCGGCATCAGCTGAAGTATTCGTACGCACGAATTGCTACATTTAGAGCGTAGCAAAACCACGTTTATCGCTGCGAGAGATGTCCCTAGTGTCCACATTTTGTTCCCGAATGGGCAGTGCTTCCACTGCAGAAAAGAAAGTTGCCACCGACATTGAATTAGCCCGAAAATACAAAGAAAACCCCCTGTTACGTCTCAACACGGCCAAAGGGCATTATTTGGACATTTACCACGAGGCAACCCCACCCATTCATCAGCGCCTACCGAAAAGTCAACGCAGCGTTGATACCGATTGCTGACAGGTCCACAAAAGACCCCTTCCCTTGCACCTGTCAACCTGAACTAATGATGAAAAGGGCCAACGTCGAATGCTACCGTGGGAACGGCTTCAACCTCGGATTGCTATGCGGGGCTTATTTAGATATGCGGGGCATATTTAGAAACACTGGAGGTGAGTTCGGCGGAATGGTGCGATATCATGGGCGGGATACTGCTACCGATTCGACGATTGTGATTGGCCGTGATACAGTCATCAGATTTCCTAGTCTAGTTGCTTAGGGAATATGACGGTATTTAAAGCGGTGACCTTGGTGCAGTGAGCGGAGTACTTACGTGTACTGATGTAAACTCAGACGTTTAATATGCTTCTACATGGAGTGGGCTTCCGTATCTGGAGTGAGTGTAAAAATGTAAAATAAACCTTTTCCCCCTCATTCCTACCAGCGGACGTACTTGTCGATGGCCTTGGTGGATTCTTGGCCCAAACGGCACCTCAAGCCGCAACACCCCCAAAAGGGTTCCTCAGAAATAAAAGCATAGCATTTGAAGAAATGTTCATCCCATTTCAGATATAAAACCTGGCATAATCGCTTTCTTCTTATCCCGCTATGTCACTCTACCAACTAAACCAAACACAATACGGGATTGTTCGAGTTAATTAGTTGTCATGTCGATGCGCTTAGAGTTAGGGAAAATCCGAGTTAGGGAAAAACCTTAAAACAACCTCATGACATTCGGCGGATGCCGTGGTGAAGGGCTACTGATTAATCTTGACCACCTAGACCTCTTCAACAAACATACTCTCAGTGTCAGGAATTTGCAGAGTGTAGGATCTGCCAAGTAGAATTTTCGCAAGATTTGGTGATGAAACTTGGTTTTCGCGAGCATTATAATTAGAGTTGCTGTCCGCAGCAGGATGCGAAACTGACGGAGTATTGCATTACTTGTCTGTTTGTTTCTTTGCTTATGCAGTTAGCCCAAATAAAGGGTCATTGCATGAGCGGAAACGTATGTCACAACAAGTGACATTGATTTCACGTGAATATCTTTATAGCTAACAATGGCTCGCATTGATGACGTCACACATGACATAAATGAACGCTACACAAATGAATCGCCGCAAGCACTGCTCAGAGTTGTAAACTAATTAGCTCAGACCCCTGTTTTTACCAGAGCAGGCAAGTTAATCTAGAGGCTGTATCTCCACATAGAAAAGAAATCGAGGTTTCTTGTGGAATCAGTGCCACGTAAACTTTCCCTACTGACTAGATCGTTTTCATAATCTTAAATCTAGCTTTGCCGTGATGCACTTTGTCAAACTAATGGCTACAGTGAGTCATTTTTGCAGTTCACACAAAACGAGCACAGTTTGCTTCTCTTATGTCATGAAAAATATAGGCATGGCGTGATGAAACTATGCACAAGAGACAAGCCACAGCATGTGCTGCGAGCACTTCGTCTTCATGTCAAACATGACCGGAGCGGCCATTAGTTGGGGCAAATAAGCATTGCAGGAAAGTGCACTTCCAATTTGGGAAAAGTGTTATATACAAAAAAAAGGGGGCGGGGGAGGAGCATTTCTGCGTTCCGGTCACATCGGAAAGCTGCAGTCGCTATGAGGACTCAATTGCACGTCCTGGTGCTTGTCATAAAAACGCTGCCGCCGCTGAGATTCAGTGGCTAATTGCGATTTGCCTGGCTGTAAATATAGACTCGCCAAAGAGTGCCACTTTGGCTTTTCCGCAGTACACGGAAGGCAGAACATTGTTAAACCCTCAATTACTGTGTAGCTCGCGTGTCGTCCTTGCTTTCATGCGCTTAACGTGAATGGTTATAAACAGAGATAAAGTGCCTCAGAATGGCTGGCCGACGTTTCGATAGGAAGACGCATCTTCGTCAAAGGCCCTATCTTCGCTTTTGGCGAAGATAGGCGCCGAGACCGAATACGATGCTCCAGCTGAGCACTAATGCTTCTTGTCAGCGATGTGTCGAACGGCACACTTAAGGCTATTGTGCATTGCGGGAAAGCTAGCTTGGCGCTTTTCTTCGAAAGCATCTGCTGCGCATCGCGCATCCTTAGACCGTGTTGCTCCTTCATGCTCGAAGCGCGACCGCTTGTCGCATGAAGCATCGCTGCTCCCTTACACGAGGCATTGTTTGTTTATTCTTTTGTTTGTCTGCTTGTTTATTTGTTTGTTAGCTCGCTGCTCGTCGCCTCCGCTCAGCGAGAACGCCGAAGATGAGCGGCAGGCCAGCGTCTCCACGCATGGCCTGCACGTTTTCCTATTGCGCGTGCGCTCGAGGGTTCCTTTCCTCGTACCGAGGTGCGCGGAGAAGGCGAACGGAGGGGGGTCGCGGGCGATGTAAGACGCCGCCGGCGTAAGCTGCAGCTCCCGAGGCGAGATCGAGAAACTGGAACGGCGGGAATCTCGTGCCGTGGCCAGAAGCGCCAACTGGTCGCCCCAGCGTCGTTCCATTTTTTCGAGGGCAGCAGCAGCAGCAGAAACAGGCGCAGCCGTTTCTCTGCCGTGGCGTCGCCCTCCCGACGATGAACGAGTGCTCAAGCTGTGCGACGCCTTCCTCCGCGGCGACAACCGCGAGAGTCGACCCGCGTACCTTCGCTCCCGAGATGCGCGGTACTCGCGAAAGTGATTGATTGGTTGATTGATTGTGGGAATGATTGCTCGATCGATCGTCATGTGTGCTCCGCCAGCTTCAGGGTGTTGTCAATCATTACGCGCTGGTAATGTGTTGTATATTTGCTATAAAGTGTGAAGAAGCACCATGGAGAGAGAGTGAGAGAGAGAGAGAGAGAGAGAGAACCCATTAATGGATGCTGTGATGTTCCACTAACCATACGCTCAATATGCTGCTACAGATAATTATAGTGTCTGTCGAGGTAAGTTTCCCGTAACCATACAAAGGGCCATCGTTGATACACTAGAAAAAAAAAAGAAGGGACAGTAGAGGGGCGTTGTAATCAACCGAAAATGACATCGCGTCTTCGCGACGACACTAATGCATCTCCGCCAGCCAACCCTGCTTAATTAGACTCGAAAACTGAACTCACCGACTGCAGCATGCTCGCTCCACTTGGGGCTGCTAAGCACGAGGTCGCGGGATCGAATCCCGGCCCCGGCGGCCGCATTTCGATGGGGGCGAAATGCGGAAACGCCCGTGCCCTTAGATTTAGGCGCACGTTAAAGAACCCCAGGTGGTCCAAATTTCCGGAGTCCCCCACTAAAGCGTGCCTCATAATCAGAAAGTGGTTTTGGCACGTAAAACCCCATAATTTAATTTTAATTTTTTTTCACTCCACTTGGGAAGACGTTTATGGAATTATATTGGCGAAAGCTTTCCAGAGAGAGACAGAAAGAAAGAGAGTGATATAGATAGATAGATAGATAGATAGATAGAGAGAGAGAGAGAGAGGGAGAGAGAGGGGAGCGAGAGAGAGGAGAGAGAGAGAGAGAGAGAGAGAGAGAGAGAGAGAGAGAGAGAGAGAGAGAGAGAGAGAGAGAGAGAGAGAGAGGGATGTTAAACAGGAATGTGTCTGGTTGGCGTCCCTTCGCTGGGGGAAGGGAAAAGGGAAGTATAAAGAAGGGAGAGTGAGAGGAAGTCGGTGATAGTGCGCATGTGCATGGACAGCACTACGCAGTGAAAGGCGCGCTCGCGCAAGCCAGTCGCTTTCAGAAAGGATAGAAGTCCCTTTCAACGTGCCGACAATGTCTGGCGCCATATTGAGCCATTTCGCAGTGGGAGACGCGTCGTAAGAAGGCTTCGCCACGGCGCTGAAACGCACCTAGTATTGCGGCAAAGCTAGCCTTCGATATGCTGAAGACAATCTGGTGATCTCCTAATCGGCGTGCAACGCTGCGGGAGCTGCGAGACTAGTGCAATCACAGACTTCGTATCACTCCGTGTGTTTTGTGGCAAAGTGGCTAAAATCTGCGGCGCTGTTTATATAACAACCTTATCATACGTTAAAAAGTTCTGCGACGTATGGATTGAAAGGCACGATAAAGACGAACATTAAATTACTTAACGCTCGCAGATTTAACGCTTTCAGAACATCCGTCTGCATTTCATCAGCGCAATAGCGGCTCCTTATAAGCGAAAGAAAAACAGGTCCAATTTTTTTTTGGCAGTGCATGAAGGCGCAGATTTGACAACACAGATGAACACGACAGGATTTAAATTCCCGGTAATTTTCTCGTGTGAGAGGTTTTTATGCAGGCAAAAGTGAGAAAATGTTTTTATGAGAGATTGAATATTCCTTTTTTTTATCAATCTACCATAACCATTTTTTTGCCATAATCTATTATTAACGAGCCTCACCAAGACACAGGCAAAATTAGTGACGCAGTGGACAGGTGCTGCAGGAATTTTAATGCTGCATCGCCACCAGACCTTCCTTTTTTACGCGTCCGATCGCGGAATAAGACTAACGTGTTTGTCGCTGTGAAAAACGTAACCCAGCGCTCTATCGCTAAAGCTAGACCACACTTACGTGTCTAGCCTTAGTTTTTAGTCGCTTTTTAGTCTGATAAGCAATCGCGTAATGTATTCCTTTTTTATTATTTCCTACACATTCACGCTTGTTCTTTGGGCCACAATGCGGCAATAAAAAAAAAAAGGAGAGGGGGAGGGGGAGGGAGTCGTTATATATCGTGCGGCACTACCTGCACGCGAAAGGCAGGAAGAAGCGTATGTGGCGAGCCTGTGCACACTCTGCATGTCTTGGGCCATCTTTGAATATCCGAGCCTCGTCATCTTCTATACTGGCTCTGTTCCAGCCACGTGGAGGTTCCCGCCTACCGGAATATTCGCATATCGCGAGTTTTCGAAACGCGGCGTTACCTCGTCATGTATCTCGCGGCTGTTGTAATCAAAGGCCACTGCCGGCAATCAGAGAATGTACAGATTCGCGTATTCCAGCGCTACCGCTGAACAAATGTATTGGGATACCGGCAGATGCGTGGTTTCCTCCTACAATGAGCAATGAAAGACGCGGTCGTTTATGATAATGTTTCCGTCCATTGGAAAGCGCTCTTTGTTGTGTTCTATCACATTAACTTGAAGATTTCCTCGTTATTTATGTGTATGTATGACGCAATGCTCAGATCTATGTGAGACACCCAGTGGTCAGTTCATCGTTACACCGTGACGATTAGCGACACTATAAAGACAAATCTTGTGATCAACTTCAAGTAAGTAGGGCTTTACTATCTTTTAGGCGAAAAAAAAAAATACTCGCGGCAAATGTTCGCGGCAAGCGCAATATAACCACAGGGCGCTACTGGTAAAAAAAAGGTATTTGAACAACGTATATTGGTATTGCTAGCGCATCAGAATACTTAGTTCATTTGACCCTTTATTGATGAGAAAACATTTACTTCGCATGCCGAAATTCAAGCCGCGGATTTTCGACGAAGGGCTGAATCCAAAAACACCGGCGTGCTCAGATTTTCGTCCACTCGAAACAACACTAGCTGGCGAAATGCAATCTACTGCCCCCAGTTAGCGGCCGCTCCTCTCGCAGCTCCGGTACGTTCTTAGCACATGAAGATGCCGTCGATATAATAAGCGATGAGCATAAAACTAATGGATAAAGACTGCAAATACTTGTCCTGCATTTGAATACAAGCGTGCGCATCAGTTACACATAGAGGAAGTTTTGCGTTCCTGCAGCCCGGCAGCCTGATCATTCTTGTAATTTCCATTGCATTTATGGTTCTTAGCAGCCGCTTCCGAGCGTTCTCTGCTAAGGCCAACACAAGTGGCTGTGCTAGCTGGTTCGACATCTTGGCGTAGCGAAGGACAACGAATAGATGAACGTAGAACAGGCGCCCCCAGGAGCTGTTTTACGCTCTTGTGTGCGTAGGTCTTCTTGCGCCGCTGATTTAAGTACAACCTGCCAAGCCTTCCCGCCTCTCACGTTGGGTTCTATCTGTGGCTGCTTTTCTTGCAAGCTGTAAACTCGCCGCGTTTTTCACTTCACCAAGACTCGCCAGTGTGAAAGTACGCATATTCGGGCGAATTGCGAGCAGGCCTCGTCGGTATTATTTTCTTTCCTCCCGAAACGCTCTCAGGAGGTGCCGAACAACGAACCCGAAGGTGTGCCCTTTTTACTGCAGCTATGTGAATTCGAAGTGCCGCGAGCGTGCTCCGAATGCCGATGCACGAGCCAAAAGCCCAAGTATAGAGAAGGAAGCCTTGACTGTGCTCGTTGCGTTGAAGGAGGCTCACCGGATTAGGGGAGGCTCAAGCGAGTTCTTCGTAAACCTGCGCTCAACTGTTCTCCAGACGTGCTCGGAGTTCAGGAGCGATGACAGGGACGAGAACGGATCGCTCTCTCTGTAACCTCTTGGAATGTGGGTTCCTTGTTTCGGATTCGAAAGGCAGAAGGAATACACTAAGAAGGCTGCAGAAGAGAGAGAGAGAAAAAGTGAGCACGCAAGTGACGAAGAGGACGAGGAGCCGTTGCTCTTCGGGCACGCTGGCGCTTCCTTCATTTTCAGCGACTTCGCGAGGCGCCCCGTAAAGGTTCGAAGCCGAGTAACGCGAAAGCAACACGCGGCGCTCTCGCGGGCCCATAGCGCCACAGGTCGCCGAGGAGACGGCGAGGACGGCTGCCGCGGGGTTCGGCCGCGCCGCGCCGCCTTCGCAAGCAGCGGCCACGGAATGTGGGTCAGCGACGTGGGATGCCTTCGGATATGGGGTAAACACAGGGATAGAGCTCGCGCGGCCGCGCGGCGCGCGCAGGTCCGCGGCGCCGGCGACTTGCCTCGCCCGAGGGGCCTTGATCTTGAAAAAAAAAGAGGCGCGATCGGCGGCGGCGGCTTCCCTTCCCTGGAGCAGCGTCGGCTCGTTGGCGCGCCTGCCACGCGGGGCCCCAGATACGTAATCCCTCCGCTGCTGGTGCCCCGTTGCCTCCGGGGCGCCAGCGGAGGATCCGTAATTCAGGTCTGGGATCGTTGCCCTACTGCCAGACTGCGTGTCGCGCGCCGCTGCCGTTCCGCTGCGCCCGCAGCGTTTGCGCGGCTGTGTGGCGGCGCGATCCGCGCGCGCAGGTCGGCGATGACGCCGCCGGCGCAGCCCCAGCGTGTTCGGGCGCAATACCACCCGCCAGTGAAGGCGCTGCGCGTTACGTTGTCGTTGCGCTGCCCGCGCCGTCGTACGCGCCTGTCCTTTCTTTTGCTGCTTCCTCGGGAGCGGCGCACGTAGCGCTTGCATGACGGTGAAGCAGCAGGCGAGGCGGTGTCGCGTTCTGACGCGCACGCGATAACGATTCCCTGCCATCGGTGACGCCGCGCCACCGCGACTCGTATTCTGCGGTGGTTTTGACCAAGAATGCTTGCCAGCGTCGTGTGTGACCTCTGTAGCTTTCACGGGCGAAAAGCTCCTTTCCTGACGGATCACCTCCCCCTGAATTTCGACCCCCAAGTGACGGCCTTCGCCCCCTTTTCAACTTTTCTCTCACGACTGTGACCTACGCGATATGTACCGTGAGCAACCGGGCAGGCAGACAGGCAGGCATATCCGCGAATAGCGGTGCTCCACTTTTGAAAAAACGCTGCTCGCATCGGTATTCATCGCGCGCATTGGCGCCGCTGAAGGGGCGTGAAGACAGCGTCGCCACCTGAAGAGGCCGACCTGTGCTTTTGTGCTGCGCACGGCCAGAAAGCGGGCTCAGCGCATACGTCGACGGGCGAGCGAAACCCGACGCGGCATCGGCGCTCGATTGATCACCCGGTATATTCTTTCAGCCTGATTCCAGAGAAGTTCACAATAAGCGGATCGGAACGTCCGTCGAGCAGCCTTCTTCACTGTTTACTCTTCCCTTTTTGCGAATGTTGTCAGTCATGGGAAAATGTACCACACCTTCTAAAAAGTGGTCCCCAATAAAACGACGGCCATTGAGAAGCGCAATCAAGCGACCTGATGTCCGACGAAAAAAAAAAAAAAAACCCTAGCTGGACCATTGAATAATTCATCTGCGCAATGAAATAAACATTTTGAAGATGTTTGTTTGAAGCTTTTTGTTCCTTTTCATGTCTAAAGTGACTATCTGTGGTGTTCTAGAAGACTGTTTTCTTCGGTGCCTATATGAGATTGTACAGAAAGTCTTATATTCCTGTTTTCGCAACCCTATTCATTATTCAAGATGCCTGCCACGCATAAAGCAGTGAACTTCTTTACGGCTACAAGATTTTATTGCAGCTCGCATAATTATTTTGTTTATTCAACAACTTTAATTTGATAGATGATTACGTTAAAGATACAAACAATCCCTATAATTCTGAGATATCAAATATAGATCAGTCACACAATCACCTCGGCTTGGCAAGCAAGAAAGGGTGCAAATATGCAAGATAGGCGGCAGCGCCACCTTACAATTTGCGCACTTACTCCCCGTGTTCTCAAGTGTTTAGAGGCTACAGTTCTACTTGTCAATACGAAAATATTGTACTGCATTCTAAAGGCGAGTAAAGGGTAAGGCGGTCAGCATTTTGGAGCCTTTTCTGCATAGCAAAAGCCCAAATACGGGAAATTACGCTGGAATTTGTGAAAGGAAAGTTGTTCTTTGTTTTGTCCCCGTTCTACTATATAGTTCCCGCCAAAATAAACGCAAACAAAATTTTCAAGAATCACGCTCGGATGTCCCAAACGTTTCCAGCGTCTCTTGTAGAGACAGCAACGCGCCGTCACCCTATATCACCGCCCAGTGTCTACGTAGACGTGACTCCCGCAGCCTTGAGTTTTATGATCCACCCACACGTGTTACCACATTCTTTCGGCATCGCTTTCACTGATAATGAGCAACCTTGCGCTCGTCTCCGGGCCAGTATACAAGGGCGATCAGCAGAGCCTATATACGCGCGCACGGCGAGGAAGTCGTAAATGTAGCGCATGCGATTAATTTCGCTTCATTCATTCCGCCGTGAAGATTGGGGCTGCCGCTTAACAAACAAGCGAGCGCCGACATACGTGTGCACGGAAAGACCATAAAAATAAAAGGGGGGGTGGGGGGTGGGGGGGCTCCGGTACTCAATGAGGTTAATGTCAAAACGCTCGGTGGTGCGCCGTGCTTTCTCCTAAAGACGGCCGAGATTAATTACGGACTCCTGATAGAAGTTCGGCCCAAGTACATGGCGGTGCCTCCTAATGTATAGCACGTCTCATTCCTTGATGGGCAGCGCGCGAGCGCTATGGACATGCATATGCGACGAGGTGCGCATGCGTGGTCGTCGGTGCAACGCGTCCCGATAACGAGCCCCTCGTTCTTCACCAGGGTTCGTGTTGCGCTTTGCTGAATCACGCGCCGGCATGTGGATTCGTTAATTGTGGAGATTGTGGACGAGTGGGTGTATAGCGTACTTGCCGACAGATAACGCAATCACCATAGTCATACGTGGCGCTTTTTGTGTGTATGTGTGTGTGTGTGTGTGTGTGTGTGTGTGTAAGTGCCTCATCTTTTTTGCGTAGTGCAGTTCATTGCGCCATAAGGCCTGCACGGGATCTTTATTTTATCGCCGTTCGAAGCAAGCCGTCGTGTCCTTGTTTTTGGTTGCGGGAACCGGCATCACGCAAGAGCACGTGATTGCTTCTAGTGCGGTACAGTTCGTAGCAACGCAAAAGCGATATTTCGAGGAAAACAACAAAGTGTATCAAGATGCAGCCAATCTGCATGCTCTACACGCCAGAAGTGGCTAAAGCGCCGCATGAGGGTTATAAATGCGGTTGTAAAACGTACTTAAACGTGGCTTCCTTTTATTTCTGAGCCCGCAAGACGCTTCTCAATTCACATGAAGGCGCTGGAAATCTTCCCATCTTCTGCCACAAGTTTGATTGCGAGAGATAATAGTCGAGGAAAGTCGCTTTTACAAACATAAGCGCTGTTTCTTTATTGCTACGCCAGCCAGCTGACTCGGCAAGAGCTCCAAAGTATGGCTCGTAAAACGTTGACTAATCGTATGTAAGGAAAGAATGCGCTGTTTTCGAATGAGTAACACATTCCATTTAACGTTTTATTCTTACTACCAACGAGTAAAGGAAAGCTGCAGGCAAGCTCCACGATCGTAATATATCACGTTAGCACTTGCGTGAGCGACAAATACGGTTTGTGGTTTTTAGTGACGGTTGGCAGGTCGATTAACTTCCTTATTGTTTATTGATGCTTCAATTCCGTATATATTACTTATTTGAAAAAAGAACGTTTAAATTACGCGAACCAAATAATGCTCTTAAAATTATGCCCACACTTATCTTATGATCACTTCTCAAGATCAAATAACCTCCTCATGGTTGCACAATAATATCGAAGGCAGTTTACGCCTGTTTTATAGAACCAACAGGAGGAATGGAAATCCGCAAACACAAAAATAAGTTATTCGGGTTGTTGGCACTATTTTCGTCCCAGTGCTGATTTCAGGTATTAACACATGGTGTTGACGACGTGAGCCCTTCTAGAGTGAAAAGGGAATTGTGCAATTTTATTGCCCGATATTTATGTTTTCAATTTAAATTAGTATAAGTGATTATTCGGTCAAATAATGTAAGAAATGTTTGCGTAGTTTCCTTTCTTTCTTTCTTTCTTTCTTTCTTTCTTTCTTTCTTTCTTTCTTAAAGGAAGATGACTGACGCCCGATGTTAGTTAGTGGGAATACAATGCCTGCTTTCCAGATTTCGTTTGTAGTCTGTCCCGCACGAATAAGATGCAGACACCAAAAGAGAGAGAGAAAGAAAATTGAGGAATCAGCTATAAGAAGCTGGATTTTAACAACTGGGGCAAAACCTTCGATTGTGGTAAGTGGTATGAATCGGTGGCTTCAAGGAGCACAAAGGCAACGCAAACAGTAAGGACAGACAATTACAAACGCTTTTTATCGTCTGTTCTCCCTGTATGGATTGATTTGGCTCATCCTGAAGCCAAATCAATCCGGCTTCAATGTGAATGGTGACCATTTCGGAAGGTACATCAAGTCCGTCGCCTATCGTATTTATCTCGCCAGCGAAAACCGCGTAGCCTTTTGAGTGTAGAGACTAGACCTGGAAATTCCGTGCGAACAAGTTGTAACACTCTTTTCCTTGTCCTGTCTCGCAGGTGATATGTACGCTCCTGTGCGGCATGGCAACCGCCCAGAACTTCTACCTGCAACATGGTCTGGCGCCGCCATACATGACACCTTCGGTGATGCCCTACGCGCCGGCCGAGTCCAGTCCCAAGCCATCCTTCTTCCGGAAGCCTTTCTTTTCTTCCGGTAGCAGCGGCGGAAGTCGTCCGCCCGGCAAGGGCTTCTTCAGGCTACGGGCGCCGTCCTTCCTGTCGGGACTCCGGGGCTCGGCCAGCTCACCGAGGCCGAGCTTCTTCTCCTTCGGGAGGCCGTCGCAGCAGCAACAGCAGCAGCACCAGCCGCAGCCCATATTCGCGCACCAGATCCCGCTCCCGCCGCTCCAGGCAGCCGCGGCGCACGCAACCTTCCAGACGCTCCCGATGCACGGAGGGCCACGGTTCACCTTCGCTCCCGAAGCCATGTTACAACACGGACCGACACACATGGCGCAAGCGACCGAATTCGCCGAGAGCCAGATCGACTCGGACCGATCCCCCGGAAGCTTCCCGGGCCTGTCATCGCTCTTTCAGCCGCAGACCAGCGAGTCGTTCGGCTCCTCGGTTGGCGACCAGGACAGCTTCCAGCAGCACGTGAACTCGGTCGTGCAGATTTCGCCGTCGTCAAACAACGCTTACAGCTACAAGACAGGAGGATCGAGCGTCTACAACGGAATCATGACGGCGCAGCTAGGAGTGCCCGTGAGCTTGACCAACTACGGCGACGGCCCCGTGGCCATTCCGGTCGGGGCGACTAGAGGCCAGCAGGGAGATGGATCTGGAACGGACTCGCAGAGCTACACGCCTTCCGCCGAGATCTACACGCAGTCGCAGGGATCTAGCGCGCAGAAGGAGCAGTCGTCGTCGGCAGACCAGCAGTACAGCACGTTCGCTACTGCCTTCCAGCAAGCACAGCCGGCCTCGGCAGGGTACGGCCAGAGCAGCTCCTCGGGAACTCGCTACTCGTCGTCGCCTTCGTCTGATCCCACTTTAACTTTCTACGCACCTCAATCTAGCTCTGCCTACAGTGGTTCCCCTCAGACGTATACGCTTTCATCTGGCGGCGGATACGTCGGCTCTTCTCCGTCGGCATTTATCGGTGGACTCACGAGTGGCTATGAAACGAGCATCACAAATCACGGATCAGGCTCGAACAAATACGGGCCGGCCTACAGCCTCGTAGGGAGCGGCAACTATCCTACGTCCTCTTCCGGAAGCTACGGTAGTTCACAGCCATCGTCATACACTTCCTCTAGCGGCGCCTACAGTCCGTCAAGTTACGGCAGTTCGTCGGGCCGCTACACAGTGCCAACCAGGTCGTACACTTCGAGCCAGCCGTCGTCCGGGTACTCGTCGGCGTACTCTAGCGGATCACCCTCCAAGTACAGCACAACGGGAAGTGCCTACTCAAGCGGCTACGGTAGCAGCTCGTCGTCCTCTCTCCCGAGCTCATCCGTTGCGTACGACAACTCTCAATCGAACTACGGCTCCTACGGACAGCGCTATCCTTCGTCCTCTTATAGCACCTCTTCGCAGTCGTCTTACTCGCCGAAACGACCAGCCACGAACTATGCCAGCACATCCACATCCTACAAAAACTCGCAAGCAGCTGCGGCCGTAGCGCAGGCTCTGAAGGCGTACGCAGCTGGGAATGCCAAGTACGGGTCTACAAAGACCTCGTCTCCGAGCACGGACAGCTCCTACTCGACGTCTTACGGCTCTTCGTCGGGCGCGACGAGCTACGGTGACAAGAGTGCCGCAGCTCCGTACTTTAGGGCCAAGACGTCGTCCTCAGCGTACAACAAGTACAGCGACGCTTCCTTAGGCTACACAGACAGCGGCAGTGACAGTGGAAGCAGCGGCACTAAGACGTCGTCCAAGTCGTCGTACGATCAGAGGACCGTGGGCCAGACGCTTCGGGTCAGCGGAGACAGCGCAAGCAGCAGCGACGCGTACACCACGTCAACGAGAACCACGAGCAGCACACCCAGTAAATCGAGTACAGTCTAGGCCAGGTCTATAATGGCGCCGTTAGGTTGAGAGGCACACAGATAAGATAGTAATGAGCTTCGGAAGAGTACCATGCCTCGCACAAACGCGTCCGGGCCGAAGTATTGAGCAAAAGCAGCAGCAACGGTCCCGAACAGAGTACTCACAAAACAAGCAAACGAAAACGCCTAGTGAACAATACTTGCAAGACAGTTACGCGATTTCTTACTCATAGACTACTTTCAACATTATGATGTCACTTGTGTCCCTTGTAAACCTCTTCGAGATAACGACGACCGTCTATTTCTTAATCTTTGATTATACTAGCCGGCAGCGCCGGCTAATCTTCAATGAGAAGCGCATTCATGTTATTTACTCCATGCATTTACTCTGTCGTCATATGCAGGTATATAATATTCCTTGCTGCTTTTATTCTTCACGGGTTGCATAAAGGAAACCAGGAGCTATTTCTCGTGCTACTTATCTGGAACGAAGGGGTCCCACCGCAGACATATAATTCCAAGGAAGCAAGCATGAGAAGGCTCCTAGTACGGTATCCCTGCATCAAACACTGCCGTCCTACATACATTTATCGCGGGACAAACACCAGCGCTAAAATTTCGCAACACTCCAGCAGCTGGACTGTGGTGGTGTACTCGAGTCATACATTGCACTGAACGTATGTAGAGCAAGGCAGCGTTCCAGGTGCCTAGACTTGCCGCTATGTGCCTCTCAACCTAATGGGTGGAAATGCAATTTACAAGGAGCGCATGGGAACGGGTAGACGAGCCGGTCAGCCTTTAGAGTTTGGCCTTACGAGGCGGTAGTGAAATGAGCGATGAAGAAGAAGAAGAAAAAAAAATGTACATACCGAGAACGCTCCCAAGGAGCTTGTTTCAGACCTAACGCTATGTGTCTTTGCTGTCCTTCCCTTGCTTAACGCTTTTTCAGTGATGTCTTCCCGTACCTTCTCAGTCATCTCCCTCCTCTTTTATATCGTCGTGCAGAAGAGAAAGAAAAAAATCATCTTCATCATACCCTAATGAGAGAGCGAGAGAGGCACCTACCAATTACATGATATCAGCGCCCTGCATGAGGTCACCATGTCGTGTGTGTGTTCTTCTTACCTTTTTATTATTTGTTTTTCGAGTGCTTATAGTGCCCTATTTATGACATACTGATCGTTTCCTGCCTCCGTTCACCACCTAATTCCTACCTGTAGTTGATTTTTCTTTACATATACGTGTATGTAAGCAACTTGTATTTCCTGTTTGCATCCGTGTCAGTGGGGCGAGCAAAAGAAGAGACGTAGCTGGGCGCCTACAGCATACATGCATTACCTCTACTTTTGAATGACCGTTTACTTTTGCCGCCATTTTTTATTTATGCCGAAAAAAAATAAACAAAAAAAAAACACACATCTAACAAAGAGTGTGTGTGTCGTTATTACGCGCGAATGACCCAGCTGAAGCAAGTCAAGGAGCTCAACCATGCGTGCGCTGGTCCTGAGTGCATCGAAGGATCGAGCGAAGTCGCTCGCAAAGCACTTTTGCACAAAGGGCGTTTTCACGGTATGATTGATGCTTCTGCTCTTCGGATTCCTGTAATAAAAGCAAGTGACATCTGGGCTGTTAGTAACGTGTGAAGAAGGCGGACGTTGAAGCCATTTTATTTATGCTCCGAACCACACACGTGCAGCGGTCTGCCGTGCCATGTTCTTCACTGCATTGCTGTAACGTTGTAGATTCCTCCTGCTTCAGTCATATAATGCGCTCTTTGTCTAAACAAAGGAAATTAAATACTTGACAGGGGATGCTTTTGCGATAAGCAGGAGTCAAACGGATTTCAAGTGCCAACATGGGAAGTATTCCGTTCTAGTGGTCGGAAATGCTATCGTTGCTGTATCTTCAATTTAACGATACATATTTTTGCGAACCCCAGGACATCCATACACGTCTTTCTGGCTTAGCATACATGATTAAAAATGGTGTCGCGACTATTCTACGTTAATTCTTGTCTATGTTTTGTGTTGTATATATTGTGTATTCGGTATTTCTTTCAGGCGCAGCTATGTTTTGCAGTTTGGCATATAGCCTACCGTGAGCTCCTATTGCTTTGGATAGCCTCGTTAAGTATAGTTAAGCCATTTTGTTCGCCAACATGAACACGGTGTTGAAATCATTGCCGAAACGTGTAAATTCAGCAATGTGCAATGCACGTCTTGCTCGTTTTCTTCCAAAACTCTCCCTACATGCAAGCTATACCCACGCAGTCTGAAAGTCAGCGTTTTCGTTTTTTTTTTCCATACAACACCCAAATGTTGGCCGTTCCGCGATCCAAAACAGAAGCCCTATACTCTGTTCGTACCGCATGGAGCACAGAGACGAGGCAAACTGCACTGTAAAGACATCACATACGAACACGCATTCTCTATTCAGACGTCATCTATGCACTCCGTTGGATTGCCTTCAGCACAGCGTGGACCCGCCCAGAGAATTGAAATAACTATATGTGCGCGAGTTTTGACTGCGGCGCGCCTCCAGAACTCGTTTGACGAAAGACCGCATCCACAACGCTTTCCAATCGCTCTCGCAGTGAGAAGCCCGGCAAGGTCGACTCGACTGGCGCTCGTGGAAAGCGTTTAATGAACGGAAGCCTTTCACTCTTCGGTCGTTTGACGTCACCGCCGACATACACTCGATTAAAGTGAGATTCGGCTGACGTTAATTAAATCCGCCAGGCTTTGACTCCCCACACTGAATTCGACTGGGCCTTTTCTAGCTGTACCGTTATAAAATAGGCGGCCAAGCTCCCAAACGTAAATGCCGTTTCTGAGAACGTTCAGCATTGCTACTGGTTCCATTAGTGGTGGAACAAATACAAAAAAAAAATTACCGCTCAAGTTCTTGTGGGCAGATGAAGGAAGAGGTGCGCCTTGGTAATGAACCTTGGAAGACAGGTGATGCCCAAGTTTTGGCAGTTTTACAATATTGGCTTCGCATAAACTTTAGCGCACGTCGTTTGAGTTCCCTTCGTTCCCTTTATCGGAAACAGCATGTGAGGGAAAGCCTTTCGAGAATTACCTTCGCACTACTAAATAGTGCACAAGTTCTGCAGTTCTACCCACCAACACTTTCGGTGAAATCTGATGAAGGGGCTAATTACCGTTCTTTGATTCAAGTGAAGTGAAATCCCGAGAAATGCACGTTGTAGAATGCTGAAAATGGAACTCGCGTTTTCTAGCACGATCAGGTTTCTTCCAAGAAAAGGAATTGCACAGCAGAGGACAGAATCGTGTCTTTTAGAGGATGCTGTGTAATACGCTTCGTAAGCAAAAATAATTCAGCAAGGCATCCTTAAAAAGTAAGAACTAAACAAATTCTGACAGGAGAAGAATATAACGATATTGAAGCAACACAAATGATGGTGAGACAGCGTTAGTAATGTTTTATTGTGCTTTCGCCCTTTTTCTCACTCTCACGCAAATACACACGCACAAAGAAACAGAATTTTAGCACTCGCCTACAGCAACAAGCTGCGTGGCATAGAATGGCACCTCAGGTAAGCGTAATCTATACGAAATGCCGGCTCTGTCCTAGGTTACATTTGAATAAGTCAAGCAGAACTGTAAAATGAATTAGTGAGCACAGTGACTTCGTTTCACGGTTATAGAAGGCAAACAGCGCTCGAGCGAGGTTTCAAAATGCGAGCCATTTTCGCGTTTTTGGTTTTCTGCACCAGATGACGCCCTCTTGGAAGTGGTGGTAATTTCGAACAACAGATGTCGACACTGCGTCGCTTTTTGTTTTCGGGGACGCTAAAACCACGCGGTTTCTCTTGTTGATTAAGCAAAGATCTGTTTAAAAAAAGATTATGAGTGTACGAAACACCATATTTCGTTACCTTCCGCGCGAAGTGTTTCACTAATCTTAAGTGGAACGCCTACCGGCGTTTTTTGTGATACCGTAGTGTTACGGTAGTGACACTCCGCACTGCGAAGCGAACACCCTGAAGTTGACGTCAGATTTTACTTTGCGTTAATAGAGTGAAATAAAGAAAGATTGTGTAGGTGCTCTTGCCGGAGTATCGTAGTTTGAGATTGCGTCATGCATACAACGTGGAAGATTAACATATGCATAAATGAAAACTTAGAACAACAACAACAATAAAAAGGATCAGCCTACTTCAGTGATTCCTTCGGCTCTGAATTCATTTACTCAGACAGTAACGGGCTGCAGCAGCAGAGCCCGCCATCTTCTGAAGAATAACTGCTTTTGAAACACATGCGCAGAGGCTGCTATAAAAAGCAAGAAGTTAGCATACGGGAGAACAAAAGAAGGAGAAAAAGAGAAACAACTTAATTGCAAGGTCCGCTCATGACGACGCTTCTTGGATTCTTGGCACAGAGTTTGCGCCCATCGTAAAGGCCAAGGTCAAGAAACTATTGTTATTATGTCTCGTATTAGCTTCACCATTGCTTTTACGAGTTGCATCTATGGTTTATTTATGACTGTGGGCTATATTGTCGCCACGAAGCCACACTCAGCACGCCGAACTGATACTCCGAACATCACTTGACGGCCAAGGAGAGAAACTGCAAACTAACGGCATAGTGGTTAGCCGGTCCAATGTTGGTTTTGCTGCCCTACAATGGAAGAACGAGTGAGTGGACAGAAAGAAAGCAGCAGGGGAGGTACTCAATAACACACAGGATGAAATGATGAAAGCTGCGGTACGTGCACTGCTAGTAAAGGGTCGTCGACAGTGGTGCAAGCTGCAATCTATTTGACACCACAAACCTGCAGTCACCGCAAAAACTTAATAAAGAACTGCTGTTGTATTTGTTCATGCGTGTTGGAAGCTGATTAGTCGCAGCTGATAAGGGGAAGATTTTCTTCTTTTTTTTCAATACAATAATACAGAAGAAAGATCGGGAACACATGTGGGTTATGTTGTTGAACAAGCTAATTGACTGTAAATTCTTTATTGTAGGAGCGCTCTTAATATAAATAAAGGATAAAAAAGTTCAAAAACATTCCGGCACGTACCTTCCCCTCCTTTATACGAGGCACTTTGTAATAACGGTGTTCGCTGCAAAACTTGTTCATCAGCTTTCAGTTCAGCATATGTAACGGGGCACATCTACTGCGCCGCGGAAGCCTTCAGTCATTAATTATGATGGACCGTCAATAAATGAATATAATTTTATTTCGAGTTGTTGAAGACTCCAGTGAAATATATTCGTGGGGTCAGGACAACCCTTTGGGTATCCTTCTAGTGAGTCTTCGCAGTTATATGGCTGAATTAAACCTCAATTTAGTCTGCCTTCAGTCATGTCGTGTATTCTCATTAAAAAAATAAACACCACCGAGTCATAGCGGTCGGGCAAGCTTATTATTGATTGAAGACATTACGAGGCCGGATAAACTATGGCTTCACAATTGATAAGTGAACGTGGCAGGTCGAATATGCCGTCAAAGGCGGCAGTGGCTTCAGTAAAGCTGTCGTGTGTAGCGACAGACTGCAGTGTGAAGTGAACTGGAGTTACGTGAGGTGAGCAGACGATGAAATTTATCTGCAACACACTGTCCGCGTCTATTGCTTGCCGCTGCTGGACACAACTAGCAGAAACGAGCCAAGCACACAAAATATGTACAGCCTAACTGCAGTGAAAAAAATATTGCAATAATGATCACATGAAATACGAAAATCTATAACGGTGCTTTTTAGCCTCGCCTTCGGTTATTCCTGGTAAGAAGCTGCGGAGAGGCACACGGACAGATCTGGTGCGGGGCTTGCCGTTAACACTACGTATGCGAAATCTTAGATGCGGTGGTGAGGCAATGGAAGAGGTAATAAAAATAAATGTTACAACATTTACAGACCGCATTTTAAAGCGAAGCTGTCTCTGATTCTTTACCCCGCTGCGCTAGTTCTGGAGGGTGTCTTGCACGATTGGTGGAGAAAGGTCAAATCTAACCACAACCAGGAATGTTACACGCCGAGCGGTGACTCAAGCGTCAGCAGGCACAAAATGGGGCTGAAGTCAGTACCGTGTGCACAGCAGACGGAAGCCCGAAAGAAGCGTCGAGTGGAGCAGCGGTACGAATCGACACGTGGTCTTCGATACGCATAGAAGCGTGGTTTGTAACGCGAGCGCATGCTGGCTTGAAAGTACGAAGAGGGGCAACGTCGTGTTTGCTACGCTGAGCTTCGAAAATCGAGGCGAAGATTTCGCCCTGAAACGCGAAGCGGGGCTGTTGCTCTGATCATCGTCGAATCACGCTATATTGTTGAGTTCGCCATCTTGTCAGTTCTGATTGGCCGAGAGGGCTACTTTGGCTTCTCTGATTGGTTCAAAATGCCGCCATTACTGAATTTTACGAAATGGCGAAACTTGAGAACGTCCAGTATATGATTCGTGAGCAGCATCGATAGGCTGCGAAGAGCAGCTTGAAACGCGAATGCGCGCTTGCTCGTGAACGCGAAGCGAAGTGGCACCGACGTGCACTGATGAGACGGCAGCGGAACGAGACCGCGTCGTTACGGGTGCAAACAAGTATTCTGAGAAACACTTCGTGCAGGACGAGTTCGGTTAAATGGGTAGCGTGTATGACAGACTTTGACTTGGTGTCACACGTGTCTTGCGGCGCATGGTTAGGTTGAGCGACAGCTTTCCCAGTGAAAAACTTTGTCGCCCATCGTAAGCAAAAGACGCCTCCTCTATGGACTTGCTAGTGAGTACGAAGGCAGGTTTTGTAGCTTTGCAGCGCCTTCGAGAGAAGGGCCGATGCCCGTTCACATCAGTCCAGAGTGCGTTATGGCGATGCCCAAGGAGCTACCGTTGGGATGATGTATACGTGTAAATGGTTGCTAAACAAGAACAGCATTCATCGATGGGAAATATACAAACGTTTCTTCCTTAAACTGACTCGCACAGATCATGGTATCCGCCTAATTTTTCTAAGGAAGGTTTTGTAATAGGCAACCAATAGGAGTGATCGAAAGTTCGAAGTTTCGAATATGAACAAAACATTACGCACTAAATATTCGTATTCCTATTCGAAAAGGTAGGATATGTTATCTTCAAATGCTTAAAAGCAGCCAAATATTGTGCAACAACCGTCTGTTAGAGTCTAGAGTCCTCCGCCCGCTAGACAGAGTATCGCAAATTATCAGTGGCGAAACAGCGACAAAAGTTTTCGAACAATGCTGAAACAAAATGGGTAATGCAAGATTTATTTTCGATTTCGCGGCGGAAGCCTACATGACAACCCGTGATTTTTTATTGTAGACTCTCATGTATATTTTTTGCGGTGTAATCAAGTGGCAGTTTTACAACCGTTGAGATTTTCCTGTGTAACGGGTCCTTTTACGTGTGTTTATGGTATACAAGTCCCTGAACAGCTTCTTGTTTTCTTTTTCCACAACATTTGTTCTTTTCTTTCGACAACAATTTTTTTGGCGTTTTTGAAAAGGTACTCGTACATCAGCCATTTATTCTCAGAAACATTGTTTGCAACCACGCTCTAAAGATTTTGAGAGCTTACGCGTGCAGTTTATTAAATGCTAAGCAATTAGTGATCTTGCGTTTAAAACTAATCATAATTCTCCCGTATTAATAGGTTTCTTTTTTTTCGTTTTTCAGTACAAGCGTTATGCCTAATAGTATATCAGAATAAATGTTCCCGCTGTTAATATAAGCATTTGGGTTTACCTATTCGATATTCGATTCGATATTCGATCCTTACTATTAACATTCGACTCGTATTAGAAAAATTTGATTTTCGGTCACTTCAAACCGCTTACGGTAACCACTTATGGCTAGGTGATATGACAGCGAACTAGGCAGTAACCAGGCGACAGCCGAAGATATTGCGAAGTGTGGCTTATTACTCAATCAATCAATCAATCAATCAATCAATCAATCAATCAATCAATCAATCAATCAATCAATCAATCAATAATTATGAGTTGAAATCTTCGCAACAAGGACAATAGGTCTCCGGCTTCTCCCCAAAGTGAAATTATTCAGTGAAATTTAGGAGGATGACGACTGGTAAAGTAAAGCCTATTAGCTATTTAGCAGTTCGAAGCCGAATGCGGGGCAGCTAGTGGCAATAAATATAAATGATCAATAAAGGGCAAAAAGATTGCATATATCACATTTCTCATGGTCTGATGTTGGATGAACCTGCTTAGGGAATTTGTTGTGTTCAATTATTAAAGTTGGCGTTGGCTGCCTCAATTGCTATAATATTGTCAAACATAATGACTGACCGTAGCCGGCATACAAGCAGCAATCCTTGCATGCCAGTAGTGTTGACAATCTGGACCGATCCCATCTGGATACCCAGCACCTAGGGCTTTATTCGCACGTACACAGCCATTGAGCAAGAAATTATTCCTTTCATGCATGTAGCCGATCCTTAGCTGACACCTGAATAATCTGCATCACGTCACCCCTGCGCTACCACATCATAGCGTTAGGAATGGCGCCTGACACACTTACGCTGTCGAGGCGTGATTTCAGGATCGGCAACGGCGAGTGCGCAGCCTTCTGTGTGAACGGCACTTACCGCCAAGTTCCGTCGTCGACTGCCGCCCTCTGTCGTCGTGCAATGCACTCACTGGATGTCGAGGTCGCACCTGGACGCCCTCCAACAGCGACGCGCCGCTTTCAAATGCGCAAGCGCGGCTGTACGAAAGCCGAGAACAAGAGCAGTACATGCATCACTTAGCTGATTGCTTGAGAAAGAAAAAGAAAGGCCTCCTGGTACAAATCTTTTGGAAAAAAAGGTATAGCAAGAGAGAAAGAGAGAGAGGGATCGAGGGAGAGGCAGAAAATACAGACTGGGCAGCGTCGAGTCGTTGACGGCGCTTTGTCCTTCCGCGGCAATGTACCCCTCCCATCGGCTAGAAGCCCTGAAGTCATACAACCTAACGAATGTTTTCATAAGCAATGCTGAAGATCGGCCTCCACTTGAAGACTAAAGGTTTCACCGCATTTCCCACTCTCCCGCTCTTGTACCCTCGTCTTAGAAACCCCGCTTACAGACGTCAGACGACAGCGCTCATTTTCTTTGCAGTCTCTCCCTTTGCGGCCAGCCGCCACCAACAACAACCGCACGTGATGTCCCTCTACTAACCCGATAAAACTAACCTGCCGAGGATGACGAGGCCATCTTTGACGAAGATAGTTCCTCCTATCGGAACGTTGGCCAGCCTTTCTGAGGCACCTTATCACTGTTTATAACCTCCATACCACAGTGTGCTACTCGTTCTGTCAGCCGCATTCGTGATTTTGAATGTGCACTGTTGTTATTTTGTGACTCTACAAACGGACAAACTCATCCTCAGCTTTATTTTCGTTTCTCAGGCTTAGAGCGGGGAAGTTAAAAGGAGTGTTGTTACAAGCAACCGTGATGTTACAAGTAGATTCCGATTCCTAGCCCATAACATAGCGTGGAGAAGAGAGAGAAAGAGAGAGAGAAATAGAAAAGAGGAAAGGCAGGGAGATAGCTTGGTCAAAGAGAAAGCCAATGTATTAGTACTCCACACACGCTGTGAACTTTTACATCTCCTGGCAAAAGCCCCAGTGGAAAACACAGAAACTGTTAGTTGTCTTATTTTAATGTATGTTACTTACCTATTTATTTATTTATTTATTTATTTATTTATTTATTTATTTCATTACACTAAGGGTCAGAGGGCATTACAGAGGGCATTACATTCGATAAAGTGGAAAACGAAAAATAACAGCTGCAAATTTGTATAGAGCTAGAAAGAAAAGGGGAAAGGTTACATCAATAGAATAAAGGTAATTAACAATAAATAGCGCACAGTACATGGAGGAAAAGAAAAACAAAAGAAAGGAAACCACTGAGCATACGAAGCATAAAGATATCTTATCAACAAATAAAGAAAACAAAAGAAATGACACTGAAAGCAATAATAATGCCTACAGAACAAGATTGGTGGGATAAAAAGAAGGCCACGCAAAATTAAGAAGGATGATAGTGCTACAATCTCTCATGTTTATGACAACAGCAGGTTAGTTAAAGAAGCTTTGAACTTAGGATTATTAGATAGTTCGACGACAGATCGAGGAAGGCGATTCCAACTTGCTGACGTACTGGGGATGAATGCGATGAAAAAATGATTGGTGTGGCATGAAGGAATATACCAACCTCATGACAATGGTCTATGCGAGCTAAAACGTAACAAGGGAGCGTTATCAATTTATTCTTAAGAATGGGATTGTCATAATATATATTATGGAACAGGCAAAGGCGGAATATTTTTCTACGTTGGGTTAGCAATGGTAATGATAAGTTTGCTTTCATAGTAGTGACGCTGGAATTGCGGTGATAATTAGAAAGAATGAAGAGAGTCGCTCGGATCTGGATAGATTCAATTTGATAGATGAGCGTCTCTTCACTGGGGTACCAGATAGATGCAGCATATTCAAGTTTATTACGAACTAACGATTTATAAAGTACACACTAAACATTTTTACGCCCTTATGGGTGTTAAGAGGGGTGCTTTCTGCATTTACACCCCTGTCCACACCCTTTTAGCACCATTTTCGGTTAAAACACCCTATCACAAGGGTGTACACTACACATAGGTGCGACTTTGCTAGAAGAAGGGTGTTAAATCGACGACTGAAGGGTGTTGAACGCATTGATGCATAAATCTAAGTAACGTGTACACGTCCACGCATTGAGCAATGTGTGTAGGTATTGCATTTTTAATGATAAAGCATTTTATGGCCTTTCAGGTAGGAAAGATGGCGTTCTCCGCAACAACAATCCATACGGGACCCTGCTCATGTCAATCTTGTCATTTCCCTTGAAAGCATTCAGAAAGCATGCATTCAGAACCGCGCCGCCCTTTTATTCTCTCAAATTATTCACGTCATTTTAGCGTCACGTCCATGAAAAGAACACTAGGTCAACCTGACCTTTGGTTACGTCGTAGGTACCTTCGTCTGTGTATTTTTCATAGAATATGGTACTTTAACCATTCTCTTAAAGAAAATATTTCACCACACCAAGTTGTATCTCGTCTCGCATCGACCATCAACACAAAATTGATGTGCCATTCTTCCTTTTTGCCAAGAACAGCCGCTGAATGGAACCGCCTTCCCGCCTCCACAGTCTCAATTTGTGACACCACTAATTCAACATCGCTGTTCAAAGTGTCTTACAGTTTAATTTTCTATTCTTGCCCTGCACTGCAAATATTGTATACTTTCACCCCTTCTTTCTGTTGTGTCTACTAGGCCTTGAAAGTATATTATACATACTTTCAAGGCCTAGTAGACACAACAGAAAGAAGGGGTGAAATTGCGGCATTATTGCATTATTTAACCATAATTGCTCATAATTAACGTTGTTCTATTTACTGCCTTCTGTATCACTACTGACGTCATACAAGACGCTGATGACGTCACATTTTATTGCTTTATTATACAAAGCAATAAAATGTGACGTCATCAGCGTCTTGTATGACGTCAGTAGTGATACAGAAGGTAGTAAATAGAACAACGTTAATTATGAGCAATTATGGGTAAATAATGTGAATTAGGGTGGAATAAATTCGGTTAAGGTTCGTACAAACTGTAGCAAGGTGGATTACGGCAGATGAAGGTAGAATTGTGAAGACACGTGACAATGTATGACGTATCACGGTCACGTGATAATTGCAAGTGTACATCCATGAAGTGATTAAGTTTTCGCATTCCTAAGTGGCTGTCGATCTTTTTCTAGGATTCTGATGTTACTGGCATGACGGCCACTCCAAAATGCATCATCAAGAAAATGTACGCACTTTCACTTACAATTTAATTATCACTATATTTTGTGCTCACAATTATATTATCATGCAATTAAACACTTCTAAGACTAACTGCAGTAGCAGAATGAAAACGCGCGAGCAGCTTGCACAATTCTGCACGAATATTTCGGTGCCCTTAAAAGCCCAACAAGAAGTGGCGAAATTAAAGAAGCTGTCTGGATACATTGCTGAACAAACAGGGACGTGCTATTAGACGAGCCTCTGATGTACAATGGCATCAACGTACAATTTGCTTGGTGAAGCCATAACGAAGACATTTATAGCGGCGAGATCACGCTGGAAGTTCTCAAATCCGAATCTCCACGTATCTTGCGTAAGTTATTCAGAGTTTTACTAAGCTACTGGTCTGCCTTCTAAGCGCATCCTCGGACACAGTTTGTAAGGCTCAGCCTATATATTAGGGGCTGGTGTCGTCAAAGCTGTAATTGCTTATCCACAGCATATGCTTTTACAAACGCATTCTTCGGTCGCCTCATGAATGCTTACGCGTCGCTGTCGCACGACCAAGATGTGAGGGTCTTTATCGAGCCAGGATATCGCTGTAACTACGCTGTGACCTCGCAAGTTGCTTCGTTTGGACGCAGCGAATAATATAATCGCACCAGCAGAAGAGCGCCGATCGTCTCGCTCACGGTCCCGATTTGTGTACTGTACCCTCAGTCATGCAGCGCAGACTGCGCCCCCCCCCCAAAAAAAATATGCTCGGCACGAACCGTAGTAGCAACTACCCGCCTCACCGCTCTTGTTGGAGACCACAACGAAGCAGCAGCTAACAGGCGGCCATTCGAGCAAGCAAACCTGCCAGAACAAACGTTCAATTTGCGCGCCCGCCCCCTGCCCAATGAAAAGCGACCGGAAGTGACGGGACGACGCTGTACGGCCCCGCACACTCTCAAGTTCAACAAATGGCCACAGAGGGCGAAAAATCAATCGAGGCGCGTTTCAGCGTAAGCGCGCAAGTGGAGCTACTGTAATTTGGTCGACTACTTTAATTTGTGCTTTCTCTGCTAGGGGCGCTGAACATGCTGAATTTTTTAATTTACACAAACCATTGACATGAACAATCGAGGTGTCTAAGGATGCTTTTTTACCTCAGGCAAATAGGCAGTTGATTTTTTAAAAATTTGATTGTTGAAGCTGCTTTTTAGTCATAGCGTCAAGGTTTTTGTGCTCGATTAACCACCGACAGCCGACAGCCTATTGGTATCGATGTGTTTCCTGGCCGTTGGCGTTCGAATACTACGGCGGTAAAACATTTTCGAAAGCATGCTGGTCTCGTCTGCGAGTCATTACATAGACTTGCTGTAAAAAGGTCTACTCTTGGCAAAGAATAGTGCCTCATTTTGTTTAGGCGTTGATTATCATAATGAATGCGGCGGAGGTTGAGGGAGTACGCTTGAAGGTACGTTTTTATGCCGTTGATCTCCATAACACCGCAAGTACGCAAACCGATGTCACAGAACACCCGATGCATCATTGTGTGTTCTCCGTCATCGCTTGTTTACTGTATGCCTACTAATTCTTCATTTCTTCAAGTGTTGTATCCTCCTTTTGTCCTTGCTCTCTTGTGCTTCACTTACAGTATGTCGTTCCGTCAGCTGTAATGCGCATTTGCAAAACCAATACGTTTGATGAGACGCAGTGGTTATCATAATTTCACTACACGTGTATTAAGCTGGCACATATGGTTCAGATACAGATACCTGTATGCGAACTTGCACGACGTTGATGCGGAGATTAGGATAATTATGACACCCGTAAGGAAGAGGCAGCTGACGGCCGTATAAGCGGTTGCGTTCTTTCCGCCAAACTACCCGGCCTGGTAGTGCTGTAAGGATGCTGTATAAAAGTGACACGCGGTGACAGGGAAATTATTATACTTAGCAGCCGACCGTACGTTTTGTAGCTTAGGTCTTCTTTCTTGTGCGTTTGTGCTACCCTTATTAATGAGCCATTTCTTGACTATGTAACCGCGTTTGTGTGGATGCGTAGACGTGTGCTTTTTGTTGTACTTGTAAAATGCAAATAAAATATTTTCAGGCTTACTCAATCTTTGGTGTCGTGTGCATTTATTCCAGTCGAGGCCATCGTGCCATCTGGAAACCGCATTCTGTCAGTAGCCCTACACGAAATGCAACAGCTGGAGCGCGGCGGCACAATTTAACTCAGGGTAACGGCGGCGTAATAAACGAAAAACCGCTCGGGATAAAAGTCAGTTTAGAGTGTGCCTTAACTCGATATGACTCAGCGCTACATGTATTCTGCTGCGCCTCGATCGTGCTCCCGCCAGTTTGGTTGCTGTGTGGCAAACGTAGCGCCAAACCCAGTAAAGCCACAGACACCTGGTAAAGCGTGTGCAAAACCCCGTTTCCGTTTCCTGTTGTACAGCGCCACCTGTGGTCGCATACTTTAGTTCACGACGCCACCGCTATGCTTATTTCCGTAGCACTGTGGAAGGTACAGTTTCCCTTCTCTAAGTTTGTATAGGTGTTCTGTGGCTGTACAGTCACTTCGGCGCGCGGCACGATGGGAAGGCGGAAGCTACGCCATTATTGCATTCTTTAGCTACGTGAAATGCGTTCGCGTCTCGCGCTGTGCGACATAATTTTAAACGTGTGATTAGTTTTGTGCGCGGTGTAGAAAAAGGTGTGGCCCGTGCTTTGTGTATTACTCGTGCTCCACTTCAAAGCAAAGCGTTCGTACGCACTGGAAGATGGATCCACGGACGCTGAGACGAGCAGTTGCAACGTGCCCTGTGTCGGCGGTCGGTAGTACTGCCATAATGGAAATTTTCAGGCAAGTGCCCATTTATTTGGTATTTCCTTGGTTTGTTACGTGTTTTTGTTCGCTCTAGAAGTATCTTACTGTGATCTCGTAGCATAATTCACTAATGTAAGAGCAAGAGCAGCTGCACTCCTAGTAGGGCAAGTTAACTACCTCGATCGCGCCCCGTCTTACATCGGGCGTGATGCGCCTGCATAGTTACGCTTTTCTCAGCGCTTCAACGTTCATAGATGTGCTTCTTTTGTGCGTTCAGCGCGGCTTCTTGTAATACGGTCGCTCGCACTTAAGTTAAATGTGGTCGACCACTTTTGCGTCGCGTAGAAAAAGGACGACTGACTTTGACACCTTTCGAAAGAACTGGCACGGTATTGGTTCTCCCTGATGCGGTCGCGTGCTGCTGTTGCTGCTTGCCGGGCGCCTTTAACATGTTTTCGGCTGGCTTTGTCTGTGCGTGTGTGCGCGCTCGCGCTCGATTCGTGTGTGTGCGTGCGCTCAGCTCAGCTCGCTTTGTGTGTGTGTGTGTGTGTGTGTGTGCATGCGTGCGTCTTGCGCGCGCATACATGCCGGTTTGTATGGGCCGGCGTGCTTGCGTGTGTCTAGTGCGTACGTGTTTTGTGAGCGTGTTTCTGTGTGGGTCACTGTGTGTGCGTGCACGTGTTCGCGTGTCTGCCTGCATGTATGTGTGATTGTTTGTGTTTATCAATGTGCGCGTGCGTGCCTTTGTGTCTGCGCTTTGAGAGTGCGTATATTTGTATGCGCGCGAGTGCGTTTTGTGTGCGTGCGTATGTATTGCATAAGGCCGGTAGAGTTTTACTCGCAATAAAACTCTTCCAATTTGGTGCAGCGAGTGTTGCCGCCTGAAAGCCGAGTTTGGTTTCAAGCCAACCTGGACAACTGCTGTATGAGGCGCTGTTTCTCAGGAGGATCAGTGGGAAGGCGTCAGGTATACGCTTCCTCCTTTTTCCCGCCTCTGCCCTGATGAATCGATATCCTTGATTGTTATTCTAAAAGAAACGTTACATCCAGAGCACAAATAAATGATTAAGAAATATGGTAGTGTGTTTCGCCATTACACTAATTCTGATCTTAAAGACGTGAATTTCCCATTAGCCCACATTTCCGTTGATGCATACAACCGCTGAAATTGTGAGCAGCAGGTTATTAAGACCCCCCGTCCTACGTATATAGCAATTGTCTTCAGGAGCTTTAATGAATTCTGAAAATTTGAAGTGTTGTTGCGCTTTAGAGGTATCATATGCAAGCTTTAGGTCTCTCCGGGTAGTTTGCATGCTCTTCGAGAGCTGTCGCCTATAGCCCTATTGAAATTCGTAACCACAGTTTGGAGCACTAGGGAAGCTAGAAGGCTTGTCCTGGATCTCGAGAAAGTGTTTAAGCTGGAAGTGTAGGTTGAGGAGTTTAAGGTTGGTCACACGAAGGCTTTTTATGCCTTCGCAGTAGGAGTGTCAAAGGATAAAAAATGCAGTGTGTCAAGCGTGGGAAGCTGCTTATGTGGTAGAGGCTTGTGCGTGTGTGTGTGTGTGCGCGCGTGCATGCATGCGTGCGTGTGTGAATTCGCTCCTCACAAGGGAGTGTGTGTGTAAGTGAGCTACTTCTTTGCTGGTGCTATTTGCCAAAAATTGGCAAGAAAACACAATAATCAATATAACTTGAAATAATAAGGTATGCAAAGCATGCTGGCACAGTAGCGACAGCAGCATATGGGCATACAAACATGCAGCTGTGTGCAATCTTAATGCATGACTGCAACATCTGGAAGGAAGCTTGCTTCATTTTTAGTAAGCAGCGCAAAGTCCATATTTTTTTCTTTTCTCGTGCAAACCAAAACGAGGCCCATTACCAGTGATCTTGTCTTTCATTCTAATAGCATTTGTTTAGCTTAGAGTGTTGTTTCTCGCAGGTCATGCAGATGATAGCATCAATTTCACAATGCCCAGCCTTGGTGCCCTCCATTAAGAGCAAGCCACTTGCGTTCGCCTTCAGGCAGATGGTTGATGTCTTCTAGGAAGCAGTTGGGAAGACTACATTGTAAGTAGATATAGGTGTGTAGTTTAATATAGTAAGTCAAGTTATAATTTAAAACTCTGAGGCTCTTTGGCGACCTAAGCTTGATATCATATGCAGTTGTGTGTGTTTTTAAATATTGCCGATTGTAGTGCATACTGCAGGTATGACTGTTGATCCAAAGCATACACTTGCATTTTCTTGATGGCCTTTCGTAATGAGGATTTTCTTTGTGCAAGAATATTCACAGATGGGGGCATTCCAGCATGATATTCTTTATTGTGCATTCAGTGCTAATTTCGTATGACCTTCCTGCTACCAATGTTTTTGCAGGAAAGGAATATTTCCTTACTCTATGCAATGAGCTTGTTATTTGCTCGTTGCATTACTTGTCTACCTTTAATTTAATCCCGCATAATTCTCAAAACCTTAATATTTGAGCTGTTTTTATTTCAAATACAATATTAACATGCGCCGGATTGCAATCTAGACTGCAAGGGATTTGAAGAAACTACAAGAAACTAGGACCTCTCATGGGTGTTAAAAAACATTTCCGCAGGCATTGCACCTATTTCTTGTACTGAGCTAGCTGCTCATGAAAATTGCAAGCATATGTCATTTCATACAGTTTTGCAGGATATAGCAGGCCTATCATTGTTACTAAGCACAACCTTTCCTCATTTGCATCATGAAAATCTGCCTCAGGCTTAATTTGGGACAAGTCTTGAAAAATGAATGCTTCATAATTTTGAAACTACACAAAGTATTGGTTGGGGCTTGGCAGTTTTCAGACTTGACCATGTTGAACCTAGCCATTACAAGACGAGAAAAAAAAACATGCACAGGAGGACTCATTCAATCAAATGCAATGCTGTGGTCATTTTCCATGTGGCAAAATGTACTTTTAGGCGGGGGAGTGCAGGTAGCCAATTTACAACCATTGCGACTCATGCGGGTAGTGGCAACACAGGATGAGAAATGGTTGTGGCTCTGAGGTTCATTGAATAAGTGAACACTTATATACAATCCCTCCCCACCCCCCAAGTGAAGGGTAACCGTGCAATATATTTTGGGCGGTAAAGATGATTTTTTTAGGAGACAAGAAATTTCAGGCTCTAGTTGAGATGCTACACAAAGGAGGACCATGTATGTATTCACAGAATAACATAAACGGCCTAGGAGGGGTATCACAGTTTAGAGCATGAAGTAGAAAGTGGGAGCATGACGAAGGATCATAAGTTTATTTAAACTTATGATCTTTGAGAATACTACTTGTCACCGTTTGCCAAGCTAACCTATTGAAAGAAAGGGGCCTGCTCTAAAAAAATAGTTAACACATGCTAAATTTTCAAGGAAAGTATGCCGAACTGTCAATTCTTACTAAATTAGTAAATAAGAAATACACAATAAATTTTAGGATACAGAAAGGGTCTAATAAACTGCATTGGGGAGTTGGAGATTGTTGGGCTGGATGCATGTATTGCAGGGCAAATGATAATGCCAGTGGGGGTTCCCTCATTTTCATTTTGTGTGCACTCTCTGTAAAATTACTCTTTGTCTCCTAGTGTAATAATGTGTAAAGACAGCCGTTTTTTAATGTCTTGTGCATGTCAGTCTTAATATGCCATATCCCGTAAGGTTCTCAGCTGCAGTACTTATAAAGTGTAATGCAGAGATATATTCCACATTTCATGTCAATTTTATATTAAGGTCACATACACACTCTTGGACAAATTGCTGTTGTTGAGAGATGTCATTGGTAGTGTCCTTAAATTTTATTCACTCTTATTTTCTATGGTGAAAAGGCTACTGTAAATTTATTTGCTTTTGCTGCTGTATGTGCCTTGTATTCACAGTGACATAGTGGTTTAGTGTTCACAGTAAATGCAATTCCTAAATTTGCAAAATAGAAATTTCTCCTACCTTTCAGCTGTCTTGCCCAGTTGCCTGAGCTGTTCATTGTTCCCAGTCACATTAACTAAGTTTGTTACTTTCAGGAGCTTGTTGCCTTATCAAATTTTCCACAGTGCACATGTGCAATTGCACAGACTGAACTCTCATGATTCTCTTCTTATTTTGCTAATGCAGGATGCAAGATTCCAGCAATGCCATGCGCTGCATTTATTCGTCAAGATGCTCAGAGAATGGAGTCCCTGCACCTCGTGGTGAAACGTGAACATTTTTTTTCTTTTGGAAAGCTAAACGTCATTTGCTGTATCAATTGCATTCTTGCAGCTCAGATGTGTACTATATTTTTTCTCATTTTGAATAAATTATTATTCACTGTTCAGTATAAAAATGACGTACAGTGTGAAGGACAAGGACTGCGAGAGACGACATACACTGCGCTGACTTCCAACAATATTTTATTGCGTTGCCACATCGTGTGTTTATACACAAGGGCCATGCGCAGAAAATGAAAGGCAGTCACAAGGGGCGTTCCTACAGCAAGTCATTGTACTAAGAACATGGTCACTAAAAAAAAATCACAATTTCTATCTGTGGAGATACAAGACTTCACTAGGGGTCAGCGTTATAGAGGGGGCACTAACGCACACACTACCCATTTTTCTGTTGAAATAAGCATCAATAATGTACCGGGTGAGCTGTGTTTCGCTAAAACTTGCGTATCTTCAAAGAGGGGCATGCAGCGGCAGTCCCGGCAATGAATGCCCAAGTGGCCTTGAACAGTGTTATGGACGTTATAGTGCACTTTTAAACGATCATTTAGGCACCTGCCTGTCCGTCCAACATATTTACTGCCTCAAAACGGGAATATGGTAAACCACATTCGTTACACATATCGCAAAACGTTTTCTGTGCCCGACAGAGCAAGAACTCTGACACGATTTAGGCGCGTTTACACGCTTACAGAGCTTTGCCAGCTTTTCCGGGGCTGAGAAAAGGACTGGGATTCCTGTAGGTTGCCAAATCTCTTTTTAGCCTATCGGAGACATCATGCACATACAGTAGCACTGCGAACCAGTCTTTCAACCGGCTGGTTCCTTGACTGAGTGCGCTCATCACGTTTTGTGCCCTTCAGAAGCTGTTCTGCTATGGCTGAAATTAAGGCCAAAGGGTAGCCAGCCCAAGAAAGGCGACAACCTGTGCAGCAAGACTATCTTGCATTTCATGTGAGCAAGATTTATTGAGGCTGTTAACGAGGCAAATCTTTACAATACCTCGTTTAACAAGCTTTGAATGTGCAGAGTTAA
Organism: Dermacentor andersoni; assembly: GCF_023375885.2. NCBI lineage: Eukaryota > Metazoa > Arthropoda > Arachnida > Ixodida > Ixodidae > Dermacentor > Dermacentor andersoni. Next base: position 45,667,772 of record NC_092817.1, read on the forward strand.
AGGGCAAGAGTGACTTCTTACTTCTCGGTTCAAAGCACTAGCCCACCTGTTTATTTGTAAGGCACTGCCTGAGATCAAGAAAGCGCAAAGAATCATCAGTGGGGACCTCATTTGTTAGTTCTAGAGGCTGCAGCTCTTAAAGATCTCCAAGTCTCCCAAGCAGCAGGCTCAAAAGCATGATCAGTGCAATCAATAAATACCAGGTAGTCGTCCACAAATTTGCACACTTTGACGAGAGACGCATCTAGGGGACCTTGAATATTTCAATCATGATTAGCTAGATAAATATCACTCAGTGGCGGCGCCAGGCATGAGCCTGCACAATATACAAATAAATGGTATTCGTATAGGATCATGCCTGGCGCCGCCACTATGTTATATTTATCTCGCTCATCATGATTGCAATATTGAAGGTCACCTAGATGCGTCTCCTGTCAAAGTGTGCAGGTTTGTGAATGACCACGTGGTATTCATTGATTGCGCTGATCACGCTTTCCAGCCTGTTGCTTCGGGAGTCTTGGAGATGTTTAAGAAAGCCTCTACAACTAACGCATGAGGTCCCCATTGATGATTCCTCGCGCTTTGTAGATCTCAGGCTGGTGCTTCGATCTGAGAAGTAAGAAGTCACTCTTGCCCTTTAACTCTGCACACTCAAAGCTCGTTAAATGAGGTATTAAAAGTTTTCCCTCGTTAACAGCCTCAATAAATCTTGTTCACACAAGATGCAACATAGTCTTGCTGCACAGGTTGATCACCTTTCTAGGGTTGACTACCCTTTGGCCTTAATTTCAGCCATAGTGGAACAGCTTCTGAGGGGCACAAACCGTGATGAGCCCGCTCAGTCAAGGAACCAACCGGTTGAAAGACATAGGTTCGCAGTGCCACCGTATGTGCATGATGTCTCCGATAGGCTAAAAAAGATTCGGCAACCTCCAGGAATCACAGGCCTTTTCTCAACCCCAGAAAAGCTGGCAAAGCTGTGTAAGTGTGTAAACGCACCCAAATCACGTCAGAGTTCTTGCTCTGTCGGGCACAGAAAACGTTTTGCGATATGTGCAACGAATTTGGTTTACCATATTCCCCTATTTTGAGGCAGTAAATATGGTGGACGGACAGGTAGGTGCCTAAATGATCGTTTAAGAGAGCACTATAACGTCCATAACACTGTTCAAGGCCACTTGGGCATCCATTGCCCCGGCACTGTGACTGCGAGCCCCTCTTAGAATATACGGAAGTTCTAGTGAGACACAGCTAACAGGTCATCCGGGAAACTATAGAAGCAAATTTCACCAGAAAACTGGGTAGTGTGTGCGTTAGTGCCCCCTCTATCACACTGACCCTAGTGAAGTCTTGTATCTCAAAAAATAGAAATTCTAATGTTTTTTTTTTTTTTTTTTTCAGGTGACCACGTCCTTAGTACAATGACTTGCTGTTAGACGCCCCTTGTGACTCATTTTCTGCGCATGCCCGCTCTTGTATACATACACACAATGTGGCAACGCAATAAAATACCATTGGAAGTCAGCGCAGTCTATGTCGTCTCTCGCAGTCCTTGTAATTCACGCTGTACGTAATTTTTTCACATTAATTGCCAACTATCTCAAGAAAGCACCTTTTTCAGTATATTTATAATGTTTGATACGACCATTTGCTGGCAAATGTTAACAGTGTGATGTTTAACTTGAACTTTTACATGACTGCCTGTGCCTGTGTTCTTTTAGTAACCAACCCGCCGTGGTTGCTCAGTGGCTATGGTGTTGGGCTGCTGAGCACGAGGTCGCGGGATCGAATCCCGGCCGCGGCGGCCGCATTTCGATGGGGGCGAAATGCGAAAACACCCGTGTACTTAGATTGAGGTGCACGTTAAAGAACCCCAGGTGGTCGAAATTTCCGGAGCCCTCCACTACGGCGTGCCTCATAATCAGAAAGTGGTTTTGGCACGTAAAACCCCATAATTATTATTATTATTATCTTTTAGTAACCAGAGTATGGCTAATTTATTAAACCATATTTGCTAATTTGTGTACTCACATGCTACAGCAAGCCCTAATCTTGTGTTACTGCATGTAAGTGCAAATAATTTAGAAATTTACTGTGTATTTTAAAACACTGTCCACCTTTCGTGTTCAGCAAAATTGTTTAATCAACAGTGGTTTGCTTTTATCAGGCCTTTTACTGCACCTTGCACCCACACAATAGTAAAAGTGGAATACTCACTCTTGATTTATCGTAAGAAAAGAACCTATTTTCAAACTGCATATTGTATATGTACCAGTGCCTTCGGGTTACAAGACAGAAATTTATAGAAACTGGAATTGTAGTTAGAAAATCTCCTACACAGCACTTTTAGCACAGAGAACTCTCGTTTCACAATAGAGGACAAACTATGTAGGCACTAAAAAATTCTACATATTTTTTGTGCTCAAGTAATCTTGTTGGAAAGAGAAAATTAGCAATAATACTGCTGGCTTAAACCTCACTTAAAGCACGTCTATGCTTGGAAAGTATTGTTTCAGTCCGAAAAATGTTGGCCAGTTATGCTTACATCGACTTTCCGAACTTTTCATAATGCCTTGCAATTACATTAGTGTACAAAGTAACAGGTGTCTTGTGCATTTGCTCTGCATTTCAATTACTCCCCTAATTCACCTTTGCAATGTCCCTTTTTTTTTTTCAAGGCATCAAAACTTGAATTTTCGTTCATTGAGCCTTATACTGAAAATTTATTCCTTTGTGTGGCCCAAAACACTGCGAGGTCAACTCAGGCTCTTTCAGTGCTGCTATACATAGTTTCTTCTCTAATAACAGATTTGATCAATACTTATATTTTAGATACCTTTGTGGGAAATGTACATGTTCTTGTACTTACCGATGTGTTTGGTGATTGTGCATGTTTATATTTCATGTGATTTATCTATATATTGTACTCTGTATTGCAGCATGCAATAAATATATTTACATTTTTCTTGAAAATGCCATATATCGTACCAGTCTTTGTTGCATTTTATGTGGATGTGGAAATCCTGATAACCGTTGGTGTTGATATACATGCTCAAAAGTGAGATTTGCTAGGTTGTATATGTGCAGCGAAGACAGGTTTTGCAATATACACCGTGAATTACTAATATGTAATGTGATCCACTGGATACGTGCGTGTGTGCCCATCGAAGCTTCAAGGCCGGCTGTTCGACGGTGTGTTTGGTAGCCGAACTTGAACCTTCTGGCACACGCGAGAGTTATGCGTGGATCGCTGTACATAGTAGTAATTGAAGGCGTGTACTGCCGAACCTGCCTTCCATACACACTAGCAATAAAAGGGTGTACACCCTTCCAACACCCACATAGATGGGTGTTAATATGGACTTGCACCCCTACACCCTAAATTTATTTTGCTGGACACCCTTCCTCTAGGGTGATATAACTGCACCCCAACTGTAGGGTGTAGACAACAGCACCCTTAGGGTGTTCGTCTGGCGACAAACTGATTTACACCCTTAAGGGTGTTAAAATGTTTAGTGTGTAGTTTCACAGAACTAGGAGAGGTAAAAATTGCGGCGTATGTAGCCTAGCATGTGATTAGCGTTGTTGGCTAAATGATCTACATGCATCTTCCAGAAAGATTAGAAGAATTTTTTAAAAAATGCCTAGATATTTGCGACAAGACATAGATTCGAAGTTACTAGTATTAAGATGGGTATGAGGGCAGCGTAGTATTACGACGCGAAACACGCATGTATTTACATTTGTTAATGTTTAGTTCCATTTTCCACGTGTTAGCCCAGTCGAGAGCATGGTTGATATCAGACTGAAGACCTATATCGGAGTCACTGCTAATTTCGCGGTATATGACACAGTCGTCTGCAAAAAGATTAATTTATGAGCATAACCTAACCTATCAGGTAAATGGTTAATATAAATGAGAAAAAGCAAAGGTTCCAACACAGAGCCTTGTGGCCCGCCTGATTCAACTGTAGAAGAGGCAGAGCAAGTGTTATTAGCTGTGACAAATTGTGAACGATCGGTGAGAAAAGAGTGCAGTCATTGAATAACGTTATGATCAAGGTTAAGTTACTTAGTTTTAATAGAAGCAGTGGATGAGAAACCTTATCAAACGCTTTCGGAAAATCTAGGAATATACAGTCAAGAATGGAACACCTGTCAAGTATGGAATTTATATCGTGTGTAAACAATAAGAGTTGAATTTCACAGGAAAATGCCTTGCGAAATCCGTGCTGATGTTCTGTAAAGATAGCGTTTGACTGTAGGAAGGATGCTAGGTGGGAGTAAATGACATGTTTGATAATTTTACAGGGAATGCACGTAAGTGAAATGGGCCGATAATTATCTGGCGAATGGCTATCCCCACACTTGTGCAAGGGAATCACCTTCCCGACCTTCCAGTCGTCCAGAATACAGGCTGTCTGAAGAGATTGCTGGAATACATTAGAAAGTATTATACCACTGTATACTTTAGTACTGATTAAAAACTAGGAATTTATATTATCAATGACACATGACGAAAAAACCTTTAACTTATCTACTATGATTTCTATGCCAGCAATATCAAAGGCCATAGGGTCCATCGGTAAAAAGTCAGTACTGGGAAAGGTAGGGGTTACAGAACACATGTTTTTGGAAAAAAGCAGAAATAAATACCGAATTAAGAACATTTGCGCATTGATCAAGTTGGATTAGTCGATGGTTTGAGTCTTTGAGGGTGCTGGCTGAGTTGTCTTTTTTGTTGGCTACGCTCCGAAATTGCCTAGGGTTAGTAATTAGAAGAGATGGTAATGTAGTATTGAAAAATGAATGTTTATGTTTATGTTTGAAAGTTGTTTGTTTCTTGGGCAGTTTTTTGTGTGTTTTTTGTGGTTGACCCGCAGGGGACTAGCCAAAGCAAAAGGATGGGCAGTTTGGCGAGTTGGTACGGTAACATATTCTTGGTTTGTTGCACGAAGGGACACAAACGAAGACTAGAAGACAGGACGAGCGATCGTCCTGTCTTCTCCTAGGCTTCGTCTGTGTCCCTTCGCGTTACAAACCAAGAAAAACTAGCCAAACTTTTCTTTGTGTGATATGATTTCCCGAGCCTGCTTTCATCTAAGTCTCATAAACACAAACATTGGAACAACTATATTTGATACAATGTGTAAGAGCTTGTGATGTGCCCTGGCCGCCCGTGTAATTAAAGAAATAAGTCTGTATTTACTTACGGCAATGACGATTTTTTTAGTCACAAGAAGGAAAAGAAAAAGAAAATCAATTAAAACTAGAAGGTACCGCTCACACATAATAACGTTCTGGTTCACCACGTCAAAATTCTTACGGGCGTGATTGTCTCAGCAATAATAATAATAACAAAGACATCTTCGTTTCCTCGCTTTGCTTTGTTGAATTCACCATAAATATGAGTTACATGGCGTATGAGTCGCTGGAGCATTATATCCAGTCAACCTAGTGGATCAAAACTTCCTTCGTTTGTTCAGAAGAACCCAGCTTTTTAGAAAAAAAAAGGTGAAGCTCTTTCATCTGCATATCAAGTCAAACCTCGCCGCCATGCAATGACGTCAATGTGACAAAACGTATTTTTCGGTCTTTTTCGATGGAGATGTCATTATTTTTTCACTATGTATAGTAAACGACTTTAAGCCGGTGACAACCTAAGAAAGCAAAGGCAATTACATCACTTTCCAACTAGAGATAAATTGTATGGATGCGCGAGTCAATTACGTTTCCTCATTGTCGTGACATCATGGTGGAGGGGAACTTCTTTACATATCAGCATCCTTCGGAAACTGTCTGTGTTAAAGCGCAGATGAACAGACGGCATCTCCAATGCGATTCTGCGTGGCGGAGCTTGTATACTGCACTCTGAGGTTGACAACCAAATATAAATTCGGCCAGGTATTGTCCTAATCTGTGAGGTCAACGTCACCTAGTGTAGAACTTTCAAAGTGGATTTGCTGCTTGTCATACATGATTGAAGTTTCATGAGATTCCAACGCTCTGCTCGAGGATAACAGTCGCCTTGTTCATGTTGCATTATAATATGCGAATCTAGTGATCCAAGAGAATGATAAGCCAAAATATTAACGTTCAGTTAGATGTTCTACTTTTGGTATACCAAGCGGGACACTTTTGCCGACAGCTGGAGAATGATATACCAGTCAATGAGAAACAGATATACGAAAGAAAGGAGAGAGTCGGGGAGGCTAACGAGAACAGGAAATCGTGCTTGCTATCCTACTCAGTGGGAAGGAGGGGAAGAAGGTAGAAACATAAGTAAATAGAGGGAGAGAAACATACAGGGCACAGGTACACACTCCAAGCCTGTCACAACCAATGCCAACAATCACAGCGGTAGATCAGAGTTAACCCCCCAAAAATTGTGACAACGCCACATTAGAGTGCCAACTCCAGGTATCTTTAACGCCACGGGTCGTGACACCAATGAACGAGGCTTAGTTGACCGCGCATTAAGACGAACTATCATATAGCATTCGAAGGGAAGTGAAGAATTTATCCTGCCATACGTGTAGATCAATTTAAAAGATATTGTAGTGGCAGCAGAGGAATTCTATACTGAACTGTACAATAACTACAGCGGCCATGCAACCGTAAGTGGAAGTAGTGACGAACGTGATACAGAAGTTCCATGTGTCACTAGCGATGAGGCTAGAAGGGTCTTGCAAGACATGTCGAGGTGGAAAGAGGTAGGTGAAGATGGAATAATAGTAAATATTACCGAAGGTAAAGAAAGTATAATACGGGAAAACATCGCGAGTCTTTATTCGCAACGCCTCAATACTTCGTGTACAAAAGAGTTAGAAGAACTCCAACATCACAATAATCCATTAGAAGGGCAAGGCTAACTAATTCAAGAATTATTGACCCATCAGCTTGCTATCAGCATTGTACGAAATATTCACCAAGGGGTCTCCAATAGAATGAGGGCAAAGCTTGACTTCAATCAACCCAGAGAAAAAAAGCTGGCTTCAGGAAGGGGTATTCAACCATGAAACACGCCCACGTCGTCAATCGGGCAGTTGAGACATCTGCGGAGCAGTACCAAGCTCACTGCATAGTTTTCATGGATTACGAAAAACAGTAAAACAGAAAAACAGAAAAACAGAAAAAATACCATCAGTCGAGGAGGCATTGCGATAGAAATGCCTCCATTTCGCATAGCATTGCGAAAGAAAGCATACGTGAATATTTTAGCAAGTACCTGTAAGTATTCAAAAGCTACTTCAATTATCAAGAAAAAGGACAGGCAGTGATATCTGCGATGTTATTTACTATTTGCTCATACAAGGAGTGTTTAAGTTATTATACTGGGAATGATTAGAAGGGAGGATCAACGGGGAGCATCTCAGCAACTTTCCGTTTGCAGATGACATTGCCCTCACAGCAATGGTGCAGATGACTCGCATCCAATGTGATTGAGGACCTTAAACAAGAACGTGTGAGAGTAGGTCTGAAGATTAATATACAGAAAACTAATGTCTAACAGCCTGGCAAAAGAACGATAATTCGTGATCGCCAGTCAGCCTCGATAGAGTCTGTGCTGTAGTACGTTTATCTAGGCAAATTAGTCACAGGGGACCCTGATCATGAGCAGAAAACTTGCAGAAGAATGAAAAATACGTGGGAGCGCATACGGCAGGCATTATCGTGGCATGACCGGTAACACTCGCCGCTTTCCTTGAAAAGTCCACAGTCGTTTCATTATACCTGCGCTAAAACATAGGGCAGAACCTTGGAGGTTAATAAAGAAGCTCGAGAAGATGTTAGGCGCCGTGCGACGAACAAATGAGCGAAAACTTTTATGTGCAACGTTGCGGTGTGGATTAGAGAGCAAGGGGGCGTAGCTGATATTTTAGTTGAGATTATCAGCGGAATAAATGGATTTCGGCGCGACATGTTAGGCATAGGGCAGATAACTGGTGGTTTATTTACGCGACAGCGTTAAGGAGCTCATGTCGCAGAAAAGCCGGTGTCGTCGGCATCGGTGGCGTTGGCCGTGAGCGAAAAAAATGTCGGGAGACAATTCATAAATAAAAGAACTTGCAAGATGGGCCGGGTGGGAAACGAACCAGGGTCTCCGGAGTGTGAGACGGAGACGCTACCACTCAGCCATAAGTTTTTTTTTCTTTATTGTACCACTCAGCCATGAGTTCGATGCTTCAACGCGGGACAAAATCGCCTCTAGTGATGCGGTGTTGCCTTAGAAACGTGCCGTAGAAAGTTTTACTGTGGTGTATATTGGTAATGAATTATGAGCATGTAAATTACACAAGTCGCAGTTAAACGCGTAGTGAAGTACATTTCCGCTACATTTCTTCTGCGCTTGGCGCGCACGCAGAGCCATCTTGCGGCAAACACAGAAGACCCCCTCCTTGCAATGTACGGCGCTGCCCCGACAGGTGGCGCGCCATGCGCCCGCTTCTACCCTTCGTCTTGTTTGAGCGCATTGGGGCCGTGCGGGGACCGGTGCGAGGATGCCCAATACCCTTGCGTTTAATATGTTTTCTCGCTCTCTCCCCTTCCAACTTCCAGCGTGCGTCACTCGAACTCTCATGTTTAGGTGATGGGGCTCCTCTTTCCGCTCACAGCGCGATTCCTAGGTGCAGCGTCCGATGCGGGACGCCTCTGACGTGATCGCTGCGTCGTAGCGCGTCTGGTGGGAAGCATCCCCGGCGATGTGTGCCGTGCTGCTGGCGAGGAGTCATGCGTCTTCGTGGTGCTCCCAAGCGAGATAGAGGACGATCCCATCGAAGCGCCAGTCCCATGATCGCGTCCGCCTTCATGGCGCGTCGCGGCCCGGCTGTCCGTGCCGATCACGACGTTTGGCTCACGTAGATCGTTTCTCCCTCAGAGGCACCGAGTTCTTTGGTTCGTTCCGCTTGCTCAGGCGTACGTTTCGTCTTTGTGTGACTCAAGAGCATGCCGAGAGAATGAGTGGGCGGTGCGAATGGGGTGCGATAACGCTATCGCGTTCCACTCTTGAAGGCGAAGCTTAAGCTTCCTCCAATTTTTTATTGTTTACACCATGCAGGGCGTAAACAATAGCCGGCGCTGCCAGCGTGCCCTGCATTTTTTCAGACCTACCGCGCAGTTATGTGGGCGTTGATGGCGGCACTTTAGTGCGGCCAAAGCTGCCAAAATGCTCCGAAGGGCCACTTCCACACTGAGCACCCCTCGAAGAAAGCTCTGAATCAAGTCGAATATGACATTCTACTTGCAATGTGGTGTTGTTTACCGAAGCCACACAATGAGGACATTTGTATTTTCCGTGCATTGTAGCATGCTGAAGTCGCGGTGCCTGGCAGATGGCGCTCTCCACTCGTGTCGCCTAAGGTAATTAGATGAAAAAAAAAAATGTTTTATCTAGTAAGTTTTAGCGTGGCGTCAGTCATTGTAAGGAGCGCGCGCTCTTCGCCGCTATTCGGGAGATGGGAAGGCGTCGTGTTTGACATTTGCGTGCGGTGTAATCGAAGTTGCGCGTCGGCGTGGCGACAGCGCGGCGGCTGACCGCTGAGCGTTCGACATTCAGGGTTATTGTTTTCCGCACGCAAGGCTGCCGTCAGGGTGAGTCAAGCTGACTAAAGAGCCACTGCGTTGAGGTTCGCGTTCGTCGCACAGTGGAGCGCGCGCTCACGTGTTGGTTATAAATTACCGGGTGCGGAAACACTTCTTGTTCTGGCAGCCCCTTACATGGCGTCGTTTTCGCCTTCGGCATCGGATCTCTCGGAATGAGTATTGTTCACGTGAGAGGTGGTTGCGCAACACGATGCGGTGCACGGGTCGTCACAAAAGGAGTTATCTCCTGCCAACATCGAAGCAAGTCCCGACGCCCCTTTACGAACAGACGTTTCGCTTATCAGGTCGCAGCCCATGGATATGACATAGTGTTTTTTTAAATATTAAATGGACTCTACAGAGAAACAGTGCATCCGTTTAAACTGATGAAGTGTTCTTTCAAACCTGTATTTTCGTTAACTTTGCTAAAATAGGTTGACTATTAGAAGAGAGACAGGAGGCCAAAACTTCGTTTTCGTTTTGTTTCCCTCTTTTTTTTTTTTATTTTGCGCCGAAACACGATCACTGGAAAGTCCGTGTGATGTCACGGATTTCAAAGTATCTTTCTTTTTTTTTTTGTATTTGCGCAGTCGTGGTGCTGTTAGAGCACTCCAAACTTGCTAAGTTATGTACCCGGCTCCTTTAGAATATACTTTACCGATTACCTTTAACGATGAAGAATTAACTAAGCCCGACCAGACATCCTCCAAATCTGTGACGTCACGGCGAGTTGGCGCGAGAATTTCAGGGTGGCGCCGCCAGCCGTCTTTCCTTCTTTTTTCTTCGCGTCATTTCTGGCTTATCAAAACTCCTCTCGCGGTAAGAGTGGTTCTTTCGGTAATGCAGAAGGGTAGTTTACTAATACAGTTCAAATATCTTTTTTCACTTGAATTTCCTTCTAGCTGTCGGTGCTGGACCTGATCATTATAAAACTACGGGCTGCTCGAGATTATTTAGAAAAAAAAAAGCATTCCGCCGTTCGAACTATGTATAACTTTAGGTAATGGACACGGCCCCATAGAAAACGGCGCGCTGCACGTGGTGGTCTATAGCAAAGTCCCTCACATACGAAAATATAGGCTATTCTAACTTTTAGGTAATGGACGCGGGTAAATGGAAAGCTGCAGGCTACTCGAGATCGTTTGGTCAAGCCACCACCCTTCAAATACAGGCCCCATTACTATGGACCCCCTTTCACAGTTCGCAAAAACTGAACTTCATTATTATGGTCTAAGGTGCCCACATGTCCGCTTTGGCCGATAGCGCGGTCCACTGCTAAATAGAGCTCGCGGTCGTAGAGTGATTGCCAATATCGCTCTCTGACAAGTCCACAAGCGTCCTGCCTTGCAACGCACGACTTTAGAATGGCGTAGAAATCGAATTTGCGAACGCAACAGCCTCCTTGCATGGGATAAAGAAGAAGTGAAATTGGACAGAACTTGTAGAACGGACGACTAAAAATTAACAGAACATATTGATCAACAAGAAAAAAAGACCACGATGGAACGATCGTCTCAACCATTGTAGACTCCTTTGCTTGCGCCAAATTTCGTTTTTGTTTTTGGTCTAAAGGTAACCACTGGGCAATTGAAGTAACGTAATTTGGTAACTTAAACTGCGCTACATAAGAGACCCCGAAATAGAAGACAGGACGAACGCCGACTAACAAGTGATTTATTGAAACCACACAATGCTGTCTCTTTGAACAATGCGCATGCGCAAGCCCGATCATAACCGCGTGATTGCAGAACACTCCCTCGCCAAGCCCCTATCTACACCAAAAAACCAAGCTTTTTCTTGAAAAGATACACTGATCGTTCGCTGATCAGCGAACCATCAGATAGGTGCGTCGACGCGCCTATCTGGGCCATGTCTTGCTATCAAGAAAGCTTCCCAGACTTCCCGTGCCCTTTGGTGCTAACGCACCAAAGGGCACGGGAAGACTTGGAACAGCTACAACTTACGTCAGCGGACCATCAGTGTGTCGAATTATTCAAGAAAGAGCTTGATTTGGTGTAGATAGGGGCGTGACGAAGGAGTGTTCTACGGTCACGCGGTTATGATTGCGCTTGCTCATACGCACCGTTCGAAGAGGCAGTATTGTGTGGTTTCAATAAATCAGTTGTTAATCTGTGTTCGTCCTGTCTTCTTCTACTTCGGTGTCTCGTCCGTAGCACAGTTTAAGTTCCCAAATTATGTGTTACCAACTGGTCTACCAGCACACCCTACTAAGTTAACTTAAGGCCGTGTAACACCATGTGAAGTAGAAGGCTACAGGTGACTAGACAGACTTATGAGATTAGGGAAGATTTTCACGGGACGCAAGTTTAGACGATACGCAAAATTCGGTAAGCAGGCTTTCTCATTCACTTCCCATAACTACCTTGCACCTAACTTTGCCCAAACCAATATGGCCGCGTTCCCGCTAGTAGCACTGTTAAAGCTGAGACACTCGTTTTAAAGGCTTGGACGGTTAAGGGAACGGAGTGTGCAGAAATGATATCACCAGCTTGCATGTTGAAAGCTTAACTGCGATTCTAGCGCGAGTTACGCCATTTTGTATATGTCAAAGGAGGTGTGCATAGAAGCGCACTCACAAGGTTTTCATATCGTACACTGGAGATTTCTGGAAGCGTGCGTCTTACAGCATATCGGATCTGGCTAGTTAGTGTTCCATGGTGCAAATTAACAGCGCGTCAACCAGACAAGCAAAAGAAGACCGGAAACAAACATAAACGTTTTTCCTTGTTTGCGTTTTCTCTGATCTTCGGCGCCCTATGACGTAAAGTTATCCCATTACGACTTTATCACAATATCCTAACGTCCAACGTACGTAATCGCCGACGCTAGCACGGGTGATGACCTGCAAGGTTGTTGCAACAGCTCAGACAAATGCTATTCTCGTATAGAGAAGGCGACTTTTGTTTGGTTTAAAACCGAAGAGCAGTGCCTACTGTGACAGGTTTTACAGTCAAGCTGTGTATGGCTACGGTTCCATGCATTTTTGTTCTCCTTCAACAAAAACTATTATCATCAATGACTAATACCCCCGTAAGCATTCATGCTCCCGTAAGTAAGCAAAACATGAAATGGCTCATAGGCCCATAAGGCAGAGGCTACAAACCCTCAGCAAAATGAAGCGAATAGTACTTAAATTCTTTCTAATTACGCATACAACATACAGAACAGCATGTTGAAAACTGTCACCATCAGTGGCTCATATTCCGGGAGCAATGGCTCATACCTCCGTAAGAAAGCAAAAAATGCAATGACTCAGGGTCCCGTAAGGTTCAGGGCTACTCACTTTGCGGGAATTAGCTGCGATGACACTACCCCTGTTGTCGTTGCCAATGATTTCGATGTGTATGTGTCGGTACCGAAAACGGAGCGGTTTACGCGTTCCGTATTGCGGACATATCCCTTGCGATCCCCAACCGACCACGCAGTGGCGTACGTGCATTGATTTGACATTATCAAAGAATGGGAGTGCAGTTGCGAGGGAAATAATGACCGCCGATCAAGGCAATAAATGAGTTCGTACTTTTGTTCAAAATTATATGTCACCTCCGTGGCGTGTGCTAAACAGCTTCGCTGGTCAACCATCTTCACAGAGGGGAATGTCTCACGATTTTTTTGTTATCTAATTGGCTGGCGAGAGGTGAGGAGCGCACAGAATAGGAAATGGTTTCGGCGGGGCCGGGTTAGCGCAGTGGGAGTATAGATAACTGGGTGAGTTAGAGATGATCTTCGATTGGTCCGCTTCCCCTTGTTTAGCTTGCGGTGACTCGTCGACCATTGCGGCGGCGTGCAATGGGATGGCAAACATGCCGCCAAAATGAATGCTCAGTTAGGGAAATCTGGCACAGCAATGCCGTATGGGTTACGAAAAAGTTCGGCAATGTTATGCTGTTGCGCAAAATTTTTATTATTCGCAAAGAAATCAATTCCCTCCCGCAGTTATGAGAACACAGTGCAGGAGCCTACAGTGGACAGCCATTTTCTATTCGTTTTGGAACGAGCCAGCCTCCGCCTATTAAAAAAAAATCGTTTTTGTTTGGCATATTAATACAAAGTTATTACGTACACACAACTTTGACGCGGTGAATGGACGTGGTTTTGTGATGTGTGACAGGCGAAATGGGCGTGGCCAGAAAACTTATTCTCCAATGGCGGAAGCCTAATGGGGACGAAAGCGTAGTATTAGAAAGAAATGTTTTTTTCTTCTTCGGCCTACGATAATAAATGCGTGCACTTCATCTTGAGATGGAGAGTTCTCGCGGTTTTCGTGAACTCTCGTGACACCCAGGCGAAGTGCGCGTGGCCCCGAAAATGTTTACCAATCGCGGAGGGCTAACAAAGGAAACGGTATGTAAACAGTTTGGAATAGCTTTACGTTACAGCGCCTCCTGCCTAGTTTCTGCGCTTCGAATATGCATTTTTCTTGCACTAGATTTAATTAAGGCTGGTGATGGTTACGTGGAATGTCTCTTGCATTCTTCCGCATCCACCTTGTAGTCAGTCAATATTGAAAAACAAACAAATCACGCTTCAGTTGCAATGCTGAAGTCTTCCCTTGAACAGCCAGTGGAGGTCGTTTAACACGGCTAATTAAAAAAAAAAGGAAAGGAAAAGACAAATGGCCACCTAAATATACATCGTACACGTAAGCTCTCACACACGCACTTGTCCTTGATGCCTTTCGTTACCGTCGCTGCATTACTTGCTCATTAGCGGGTAATTGAGAACAAAGCAGCCGTTAAACAAGACACTGTCGTGGCGTCGACCGGAATTAACCTGTTCTCGTTTAGCGTGTCGCGCCCATTCAGCCAAGAAATCCATAAGGAAGAGAAAAATAAGAGCGGGTAGTGGCGCGAGAGAGGTTCGCAGTGAGTGCACGGTTTGGCCTGAACAAAGGAGGCGTTGAATTTCACCCCACGGGGCGGTGCCTGGAAACGTGAGATGCAGCGCATCACAACACGCGCGCTTCCATTCTGTGCGCATTTCTTTCTTTCCTTCTTTTTTGTTCTTTCTGTCCATCTAGGCCGCATTCAAGCGAGCGGCGCCATTATAGCCTACAGGAAAGCCACTACGGAGGAGGCCCGGCTTCTGCAGAATTTCCATTCTTGTCAAAGCCTCGCGACAGCGGAGCAGGTTTCGCTATATGGGAAGCGGACGAAGGAGGTATATACGTGGTCTGACCGAAAAAGCGTGCAGTTCCGTTCCGTGATACATGCGTCGCCACCTGAACAACGGGCCGAATTCTCGGTATCTTTCTAGCACGTGAGGGCGGTTTGTGATTGGCCGGTGCCATATATCTGGTAGTCTGTAGGAAGTCATAGGCAGGTATATAAATGTCTTAAACTCCACATCAACGATTTCTGTTGATTTTCTAACGAGAGATTCATTATAAAATAGAAGCCGGAAGCTCCGCCTGGACCTGTGCGTACTAGCCATATACTCTGCTTTGGGCAAAAGGGTGAGAGATTGAGATAAAAGAAAGAGCGTGACAATGAAGTCGATCGTCGAAAGTATATGTGTTAAGCATGGACTATAAGTCTACGTTCGTAGGTGGTTTATAGAGAGTCGTTGGATGTCTGTCCTTACACTCTACAAACAATGGAGCACCAGGTCCTCTTTTATGTAGATGTAACTGCTTGTCCTGCTTTTAAGAGTTCCTCTATTCCCTAATGGAGTATGTTTACTCTGCCTGTTCGAAAGTAAGGTAGGGGTGCTCCATTGGCGTGTACGACAACCATCGAAGAGGGAGTTAAATACAGGACAAGCGTAAACTTCTACATATGATGTAGTTAACCTTGACCTTGGAATGCACAAATGGCAGAAACTAATCTCAGCAGTATGTCTATATTTGCGCATAGGAAAAAGACATAAAAAAGATCCGCACAGCGCGATGCGTTCTATCATATGTCTATAGGCAATCCACAGACTCGTCGAACGAAATTATTTAATGAACGACATGTTGCATGACAGCGACTGGAAAGCAAACTTGAGCATTTATGAGAAATAACCGTTCCTATACGCTATTGAGCACTTTCAAAGAATCGGTCCTTAAGTGATCGACTTCCCCTTAGCGCCGATGCGCTGGCCAATAGGCCCTACTGCCAAAGTGCAAAACAGGTATTTCAGCAACACGCATCAGTTCACCAAAATTTCACTACAAACACATCATTAAAATGTCGATGACCCTGCAGCTGAAGCATCCTTCCCGCTTCCGTATACGTTCCTACCCATGATATTCCCCGTGCGAAAGCAAGAACAACGGACGTGGCACTCAAATTCGCAATCATAACTGCGTGGGGCTCTCAGCGTAATCACGAGCTTAGTCTAACCTCAGGGCGCTCATTGTAATTACACTCTTAGCGGTGTTCTTACCAGGATATATTGGGTCATTGCGCATTGCCGAAAAGCCAGCGGGACACCTCTACAAGAGGGTCTTGCAAGTTGCTGCCTAAATTCTTCAACGCCGTTGTATCTGTATCTTAGCGCTGCACGGTTTTCGCGACCAACCGCGTAGGGGCGAGTGAAAGCACCGGAGAAGAGGCTACACGATGAGGGTGTAACCTCGCCATAAAACAATACCGACATGGAAGCCCGGCCGGAAGCGTGCTTCCTGCGAAAGCGTCGTTAAGGGTTCGTTTACTCGGTCGCGGGAGACGCCGTGTCCCCTCATCCCTTTTCCAGCTCGAAAATTTACGGCTTTTGTGTGGCTACTCCTGTCTCGGGCGGCTGGTCTTATTTTTCGGGCCTCTTCCCATATAGGTGGCTGGCGTGTACACCACTGACACCGGCCCACGTAATGCGTCGCTTCCTCTCAAGAACAAAAGCGCCCCTTGCACCGGAAGCAAGGTGAGAACTTTACCCCGAAGTACCTCTAAAATTTACGAGTAAACAAAATAAGAGAAAGTACGACTTAAGTGTTTGCGTCCTGTCTCCTCGCATTTCCGAGGACTGTGCATGAAAAGAAAAACAACGGAAGAAGAAAAAAAGGTCTTTTCGCTACTTATACCTGCCACGATGTCGTACTAACGCTCTTCAAGAACAACGCAAACCATGACGCGAATTTTACGGAGAGCCTCGTCAGGTTTCTGACAGGCATATTAAAGCGTTTTCTATCGGTTCCAATTTCGCGTCTTTCATACTTTTTCTAGCTATCAGACTACGAACAGAATGCCTATTCTTTTGGCAATTATTTCCCGTGCAACTGCAAACGCGTCAGATTATTCGATAGTGCGATACTGATCTGGGCGGGTTATAATTATCTGCAGCCCATTTACATCTATACATTATGCACAAGTGACTCAATTCGAGATTTTTTGAAGTTTTAAGATGAGTGAAACACACACCTGCCTTGCACCATATTTTGAAAACATTCTCGCGTAGTCCATATAGGAGTCGAACTATTGGCCGCAATGGGCCCAAATGTAGACACCCCGCGGAAACTACGTAATGATCCAACAAGGCGGCGTTCAGCCATTCCGCTTCAAGCTGAACAGCTAGTTATTGTTCACCCGTTTGCCCCATTGACGGTATATCAATGGTGTTGTAGACGTTCACTTTCAGCCATCTCACCTCGACAGTAATGTTTGGCCATTGACTCGCTAGTCTTATTGAGGTTGGCTCTCGACATCGAGGTATGACGATCCAGCGTGTGGTAGAAAACAGGTGGCTCGCCGTATCACTGGTTTGAATCGACATGCATGGCTTCTGGCAGCACACGCCAGCACGCGCGCACATTCATCCGTGCTGGCTCATGCCTTGAAACTATTTAAATACTCATATACGTACGCAAACGCAAGAACGCGTCAAAAAGCTTAATTTTCTCATACATATAATGTCTCTAAATCAACGTGCACATGTGTTCATGCACATCAACGTGTACAATGCGCCCTTTCCAAAATATGGTTAGACAGTACTTTACAAGCGTAACAGACGCTTGCGGTGCACAATTTACATGCCTTCCTGTCCTCGTTTACTTCACGCAACTATACATGTCATTAAAAAATTATGCAGCTCCAACGCACATTTTGGAGTGAAGTCGTTAATTAAATGCTGTAAGACTGATAATTTTCTGCAACGGATTTCATAGCATAGTGATTGCGTGTCTACAGGGCAAATTAGAAAGTCGCGGAAACCCCAACTAGGCGACTCACGCGTGTCACGTGACCACGTGGATTACAGTGCATACGGAATCTCTCACCTTTTCATCACGCTATCTTCGGGATTAGCCAACTTTACTACTGCACTATTTCGACGACGGAGCCACCTTGCTCACCAAGAAGCCGACCGAGCTGACGCGCCAAACCCCGGTAGCGAAGGCACCAAAAGGCTTCGATTTAATTCAGGCCTTAAGCGCTTGAGAGGGCATACTTGTAGCACTGAAGACATTTAGGTACCGATTGTTATTTCACTGTGAAATTCTGCGCTGAACAGTATCGGCCACCTGTGCATCTCTATGGGGTAATAGCTGCTGCAAAAGTTCTCTTCCAAATTCAACAATATCTCGTAACTGTTTGTTTGGGTGGCTGGCTAGCGGACAAGACATGCCTCGACAAGGCCAGACTGGCATATGACGCGCCCGGCAGGACGCTATCGACACGTGGTTTTTTAACCACTCTCGGTGTGGCGATTCCCGACGCGTGTGCGTACACGCACTTTATGCCGTTAAATTAAAATTAAATTCCGGGGCTTTTTACGTGCCATAACCCCGATTTGATTATAATATATGTCGTAGTGGGAGGGCTTCAGATTAATTCTGACCATCTTTAAAGGTAAGTACGAGAGGGATCTTGCGTTTCGCCCCCATCAAAATGCGGCCGTCGCGCCTGGGATGGAAGCCGCGACCTCGAGCTTAGCAGCGCAACGCTATAGCCACACCGTGGCGGGTACTTAACGCCGTGGGCCAATCAGGCTGTTATGTGTGGGTCTATGTGTTATGCGGGGCGTGCGCGTCCGTGCGCACGCGCACACACGCGCACACACGCGCACACACGCACACACATGCGCGCGCACGCGCACACAATGCTGCATCAATTGTAAAGAGATCAATGGATCGAGTTGGATAACACCGTCATAAGAAGCACTATGCAGGGGGCTTTCGAAACGAGCAAAAAACGTTGTTGCGACGTAATTTCTTAAATAGTAGCGCATATTGAGGCCTTCGCCGACCATGTGCTGTCTGCCCACCGCTTTGCAACTACTTTAATTGTTCTTGCAGTGGTCACTAGCATCAGGTTGTGCGCATAATAATAATAATAATAATAATAATAATAATAATAATAATAATAATAATAATAATAATAATAATAATAATAATAATAATAATAATGAAATACCCCTAATCATTTTCATAATCTACAGTACCATGCCGAGTATTCGGAATTTACAGGAATTAGTGACGACCCAAGAAGGTAGTAAATACAAAGTCTTAGCGAAGGCGCCCGAAACAGAACAAACAGCTGTTTCGAACGGACAACTTTGGGAACAGTTGCTGATGTATTTGTATATCAGAGTGCGAGTCTGTTAGCAAAGTGTAAACACAGCGTAAATCGGTTGCATTTTCACGTCTCCATGCGCAAGGATCCTTTCGATAGGCTATTACGGACATCGCCACAGCTGCGAAAAAAAAGAATAAGAAGGGGAGCAAGAAGATGCATTTCAATAGCGCCTTTTTAAGACCTCCCAAGAAATGCAGAGAATTTCGCAGTGCTGAAAAGAGGAGGAAGGAAAGCAACTAAGCAGGAATGAAAAGACAGAACCGTGAATGTGAACACCAGCAGAGAGTTTGAATTAGATTAGGTTTGCTTTCAAGACAGCTGCCACCCCTCCTCCTTCTCCTAGGTTTCCTCAGAGAAGCGTTATAGCTGTTCAACTAAAGCGACCACTTTGAGGGCGAACCGTAGCACGCATGCATTTCCCTTACGAGAAAATCGAGTACGAAGCTTTGAGTGCTTGTTTTTCTTAAACATCATCCTGCACTCAGCACAGTTAAACAAGAGAGAATGAAAATGAGGGAAGGTGCCGAGATAAAGAGGATGTGCGTGGTTTATCTTCGCCATCTTGTACCGGTTTAAATGGTGATAGCGGGAGAGAAGCCAGCTTTTGTGCGATATACGCGTACAAGTACAACCGTTGAAAACTGTACTAATGTAGACAGAGAGCTACAATATCAATAAAGCAAGTTGGTAAGATTAGCCGGAAAAGCAAGCAGCTGGCTGCCCTGCACAATAGACGGGGTGGAGGCTGCCTGCTAAGGACAAATTCGCGGATCACTATTGTACTGCGGCAGACATTAAAAATAACGCGGGAAGCCACAGGTGCAGCACTGTGGTGACTTACGTTGTTGTTAATACTTTGCGTAGCAGTTAAGAATAAGCCAGAGTGATCTACCATGCCTATAGTGGGATCGATATAACAGACGTTGCATAAATACTTTGCCCAAATCACCTTTGCGACGTTAGAAGTGTCCTCATTATCTCTACACTTCATGTACGCCTTCTTTTGCTGGTATATTCAAAAGAGATGGTGCCTGTGAAACGTTCGTGCTGTGAGCGCGGGCTACATTTAGATCTGTCGAAAACGGCAAGACCTCATCGTCCGTTCTTCTTACACGCACACAACACCTCTACATTGAAAGACTATGCGTCTGTGAAACTTCGGACCATGCTCTGAAGTTTCCCAAGTTTTCGATCATAAAAGTTTACTCTTGCAGGCTATCGCTTTTCTGTCGAGAAAAAGAAAAGTCATTTGACGGGTGAAAAGACGCTATTATTTTGCAGTGTATACGTCCTAACTGATACAACCGGTAATGATGAAGCGTATAATTTGACAATCTTTTTTGGTACCTCTGGCCCTCCTTTATATAACTCAATTACTCTATTGCCCTGTTTTGTCACCCGAGCCGGTCACTGGATACAAACATTATCCACGTTCTAACTTTGTGCACGAGAAAAAAAAAAAAAAAAACTTAGATGTGCCCGAACTCATGATCATGCAGCCCGTATATAAAGGGTCCCAATACTTGGGTGCCGGGGCTGTAGTACGCTTGGGTCGGGGCCAATGACCTTTCCGCTTTAGGCTTTCGACAGGCTGCCTCTTGTTCTTTCCCTTTTGTGCCTGTGCCATTTATATTCCTATGTAAAAGTAAATAGATCCACTACTATGCTTTGGCTAAGTATGTCGACATCAACAACTAGCGGTATCGTATTCTGTGAAGCCAATAAAACCAAAACCAACACAAACAATCAAAAAGTGCGAACAGGTTCATGCTGCTGCTTCAGGTCATTAGAGACAGCACGCTGTTGGCGCCACGCGAACGGTAGAACAGCTGAACCGTCACATAAAGCATATACTAAGTATATATACAGAGTATGTACACAAATACAGCGAGGACACTTCGCCTGTGAAGAGAAAACAAAAAGAAAGAAAAGCGGAAAGCCGTGGCCAGCTGCTCGCAATGCTGAACATATACTTTAGAACGCCAAATTTATACTGCAGTAATTTGTCGTCGTTGCCAAGCGACAGGCGTTGGCAATACAGACTCTTCAATCGGGCAGACCAGTAAAACACGTGTGTATGTCAAAGCAATCGCTTCTAGGTCTTAATAGGAAACTGTGTGTTATCTTAAAGAACTTCACTAAAAAGAAAAAAGAAAGAAAAAAAGAAAGAAAGACAGGAAGCTTGTCTACGCCACAACAAACTAGCATTATGTTATCCGTTAGAGAAATGTACTGTTTTGAATGCTGGGTTAACAAAAAAAAATACTGAAAATAATATATTGAAAAGGAAAACACCCAATTGTCGAGCGGACGGGATGTGTTTTCTGCAGCGATTGCGCGGGCTATACGGGCTCAAGGACTACGGTGCAAAGTCTTGTACTCACATCGAAGAGATCCGTGCAGACGTTCCAAACACGCAGAGACGAAAAGCGCTTATATCAACACGGCGTACCTTGCAAACGCGTGGCAGGCGACAGGGGCAGACTTTCCTCTTCACGACGAGAGTTTTGTTCGCCGTGGCGTTCGGAACGCGCAGCTGTTTACGAGACTGTGAGGCTGGCGCTTCGCGAAGATACATGGACTCCCTGCGGTATAAATAAAAGTGTTTGGTGAATTTATGAGCCGCATCCTTGAAACCCCGGGAAAGGTCGAAACACGCCCTTTATCGCCGCTGCTTCCGAATAGCTTCCGTAATCTTGGAACAAGCACTATCTGCTCGGAGTGGGGTGTGCGCGCCACTAATGCCTGTGAACGGCAGCAGCCTTCCCCGTTAGTCTAGATAGGATAACGCGCTCTTAGCTTGCGGTTCTGGCTCTGTGATTCCTACGGGAGCTGCCATCGGTGAACGAATGCAGCGATGCCAAGGCACCAAGGTAATATACGTCTGCGCTCAAGGTTGCTACTTCTCGTATCTTTCCGCTCGACAAAGCCCGGCAGCTCCCTACGACCTGGTCGTTTTGTTGTGCTAGTTAGTCCCTACGAAATTCATTTGAAGTTTCAATTCATATCTCGTCGTTCAGCGCTCACGTAATGAAAGAGGCCAGTTTAGGGCTAAATAATGCGCGTACTTTCGTTTCCACCGTTTGCCGTTCGCGTTACGTTGGATTGATTTTGACTCTTACACTTAAATCGGAATCCGCATCCCTTTTAGTGACCTGTTTATTGGTGACATGACATGGTGCTCTTGTGTAATTGCACATATGCAGTGCCCTACTCAAGGTTTATTTGTCGTGTTTCGTTCCATGAGCATGGCACAACATTGTAGCTGCCAAACGCTCATTACGATTATTATGGGCGCAACAAAATGTCCATGGCATTAGGGCGCCTTGATACCAGATGAGCAGCAGAAGCCATGCAGTAGCTAACGAGACTGAGTAGCAGACGTGTGCTTCTGACGCGTCACGTTGAGAGTCTCGTTTAATGTAGCTGCTGTAGCTTTGGACTGCATACTACTGAATTATTTACAGCGAATCGCACCTCAGCTATAGCTCACAAATCAAGCAACCTGTGTAGCCAGAATCAACGAACAACAATCTGCACGGTGACTGATAAGGCCCGCACTCTAGTTATGAGAATCCACATCAGGGCTTACGTGGGGCCTCAGGCCCCATGCCCTGTTATTGTACACATGTGTCGACATTATTACTGTGGCATCAATTATATACGCACGTTCGAGACACATTTGCGCCGTCGCCGTTGTAGTGTTGTCCTGGAGTTTTGGAAGGCCTCTGAAGAAACGAGGTGCGTTTGGCTCCAATAACGAAACTGACAATTTTGGTGTCCCTAACGTGAGCCATACTTTCTCCGACAATCAAATTTCCCCCTTTCCCCAGCCCGGAGTCAGTATAGTTCGAGCACCTCGTAGTGCTCAGGCCCAGTTCGCTCTCAACAATTCTCTATAGCTGCTGTGTTCTTTGCTTGTCTGTCTCGCTAGTCGTTTACTCCATGTAGTTTCAGTTTACAAACAAGATTTCTCAGTTAAGTGAAACATTAGTTTTGAAACACCTGTGCCACAATGGCCACCATTTCATCAAGTTAATTGCCAGCAACACCAACGGACGTGCTTAAAGGTGGCGCCCGTAAAAGCACCGTTTTCATCATCGTCGTTGTTTTCCGAATCTTTATCAGCATGGTCATTACCACCCCCAACGAAACTCTTAGTGTGCTTTGTCTTCAGAAGACTTTAGTTGTTAGAAACTATCATACCCGAGGAATGTGATTTCTCTCTCTTGCTCTCTCTGTTTCCTCCATGTTTTCGAGTGCAGAACACTCATTCTCATTATGTTGGGATGGGTTTACAGAGGGAACGTATGTATTTTGCCGTTAAAAGACAGTATTCAGTGACAGTGACCGACTGTGATTGTGTGTCTATTCTCCTTCCTTTCCTTATCTCTACTTTTTTACCACTTTACCTCCCCCTCCCCTCTCTCCCCAGCGTAGGGTAGCCAACCGGATCTTTTTCTCTGGTTAACCTCCCTGCCTTTCCCCTTTCCTCTCTCTCTCTCTCTCTCTCTCTCTCTTGCTCTCTCTGTTTCCTCCATGTTTTCGAGTGCAGAACACTCATTCTCATTATGTTGGGATGGGTTTACAGAGGGAACGTATGTATTTTGCCGTTAAAAGAATCGACTGTGCTAACTAACACACATCACACATGGAGACATGGATATAGGAGGAACGCAGACGAATTATCGAATCTAACGGGTGCTTCGTTACCGAATACCTAATACACTGCTGGGTAGAGCCAATGGGGCGCTATTCGAATGATCGAGCGTGGAAGCATCATCTGGTGGCCATGGAAAAGAGTAATGGTCTGGCTAATTTTGCAGCTCGATGCCCTGACTGCAAGTGCGAGCCACACTTTTCAAGCAATGAAAATGATAGAGCGAATACAAATGTAAAGATACACGAGAACTCATGGAATCACAACGGATTATGAAAAGAGGAAGTCTCTGCGTAAGCGACATCTCGAAATCGCTGTACGGCTCCATGTTGGCTCCATGTGTTTTCCTCATAAGTAGCCAATACCTTCTTTCTAATACCTTCTCTGCGCGCAAGCCTACAAACGTACACTGGATTGTGTATTCTCATGCGAAATAGCTCGTGAACTCGGTTGGCAGTTTGCGCTACTGCTGTCTATAGAGATAGAGGCAGACTTTTCCGATAAGCTGGAGACGTTAGTCATGCTGATCGCCTCACATGCTACTCCACGTGCTGGATAATAATTATGGTATATACAAGGATCACATAACCGCACATGCAATGCATACGCTTACTAATATGCACATTCAGAAAAAAACTGTTCACAATGGGGCGCGCCGCTCTACTCTCGAAGCGCGACTCGATCTTGGAGGTGCGGCACATTCTCGAGCCGTGGAGCATCATCGCCTGCGTGCTCGCGACGCGCTGAGAAAGCGCTTCTGGTCTTTTTGTGGCCCCTAGAAGTTAATGAAACTTTTTGCTAAAACTTGTTAACGAACGAGTTAATGAAACTTTTGCGTTCCGTCAGTGAGAAGAATAGGGGTTTCGAAGGGTTCAGTTTTTTGTTAGCTACAAGCATATCAAGCAAACAGACAACGAATCCAGAGGAAACACGGGGGAAAGTAACTTTTGTATTAACTTGAAATGTAGAACCAATAAAGAAAAGGGGAAATGAAAGTGAACTACAACGCAACTTGCCGCCAGGCAGAAGTCGGACGCAAATCTTCCGCACTGCGCATGCGTTGTCATACAAATTAAGCTATCGTGGCGGCCACACTCCCGCCATATATCTTGGGTATTTGCGTATGTGTGAAATATTAGGCATGGCGGTGTTAGCTAGTGGTACTCACTACCATGCTGACGGATGTGGAACATCCTTTCTATATACCGCAGGTGCTCTAATGAAGCAAATGCACTGCCTGGTGAAAGATGGGGAATATGTTTTATATTTACCAGCGCCCTTGGTCATAATATCCGAGAAAGAAATCAAAGTCCGTAACTGCCCGAGGCACTCTAGGCCAGTTCAGGAAAGAAATTGGCAGCACTTTAATGTGCTAAGCGCCGCACAGTATTCGCTCTATCCCGTGGGTTACAGCAAATATGTGCTTATACAGGGAGGAAAATACAGCACTAAAACACCTAACAAATTATCAGCCCAGATTGAGACTTGGGCAAGCATTGTCGCCAACGTCTCAAGCAAGACGTGTGTATTGCGAGCCTGCCATCGGAGTCGTGAATAAAACGTTCCGTGAGGACGTCCTAGCCGCCATGAAAGGAAACCAATCGCTCGATGAAAAATGTGCTGTGCGGGGAGAGCTGCTTGAATGTCTTCGATCGCTAAAGTATGTCCGCTTGCAGTAAGGAGGGCTCGAAATACATGCCTTGCTCTAAGGGATGAAATTACGTTGCAGAATGAATAATGCAACGTCACGTTCCATACAGCGCTAGCGAATGACGCAGCTAGCGAATGAATAGCAGAGCGGCGGTATATACTATGACCGGGAAGGTCATAGTACCCCGGCTCCGTAGCGAAAGACGTTTTTGAATTATTGGCATAAGGGGCATCATTTGCACATGGGTCTTTGTGTGTCACCTTCTGTAGCCTACGTGACAAAGTATTGCACGTATTATGCAGCATAGCGGTATAATGGCGTTCCTCCGGTTGGAATCTGAGCGATTTCTGCCATCAGGGGCGCCAGTGACTGTACTGGTATACGGTGGCATGACGTTGGACGGAGACGGACGAAGTGCTCTTCATCTGAAGGTAAGTTAAAGCAGCGGGATGGGACGAACATAGACGGAGAAAACATACGCAGCAGGTCTAGCGCTGTTTGTACTTTTGAGTCCATGGTGCGCAGCATTTGGAGATGGCGCTCCATGCACCACATCTCTTTGCTACTGCAGCTCTTGAGCAACTGTTGTGGTCCCCACAGACAGACAGACAGACAGACAGACGGAAGGACGGACGGACGGACGGAAGGACAGACGGACGGACGGACGGAAGGACAGACGGACGGACGGACGGGCGGACGGACGGACGGACGGACGGACGGACAGACAGACGAATAATTTGGCTCCAGGGTTTTTTTAACGTGCGCTCAAAGCGCTGTAAATGAGCGTTTTCGCATTCCCCACTTACCTGAGCATGGTCAACGCTGCCGAGAATCTGCCACGTGACAACCTGCACATCAACAGAATGGCCATAGTCACTTTAAGAAAATATAATGTTTGAGATATTACCTCCAAACAAGCTGAAAGGAGTGCCCCCTTCCCCAACGAAACTTCGAAAGAAGTATGGTGGGCTCTTCAGGAGCAGCGTATCAAGAAATAGCGGGCCCAGGACGCCTAGTCCAAAGAGGCTTGGACTGCGGCCTTGGTTTCTACGGGACAAATAAAGAACACTGAAAAGAAATTGCATTTCCTTTCCCACTCCTTGATAGCCGCTGGGCCGCCATGGCGTGAACGAGTCAGTGTGTAAGCGTGAAATTCTTATACCAACTCTGAGCTGTGCTCCGAGTTGGTCAATTCTCTATCTGTCGAAAGTCACAAAGAAATAAACGAAAGTCAGTGAGATATAATAAAAGCGACTGAGAATCAAGAACCAAATGAAATCCGACAAAATATAGAGCAAGTGGATATATATATATATATATATATATATATATATATATATATATATATATATGTATATATACATAGTCATATCATTAGAAGGCAACAAACACTGACACCAAGGACAACATAGGGGAAATTACTTGTGCTTAATAAATGAAATAAATAATCGATGAATTAATGGAAATTAAAGTGGATGAAAAAACAACTTGCCGCAGGTGGGAACCGACCCCACAACCTTCGCATTTCGCGTGCGATGCTCTACCAATTGAGCTACCGCGGCGCTGTTTTCCCATCCACTTTCTTGGGTATTTCTGTGTGCTAGTAGAATAGTAGTAGTCCTAGTAGAATTTATATATATATATATATATATATATATATATATATATATATATATATATATATATATATATATTAATGACCTACCGAATGACTTATGATGCCTGTGCATATTCGCTGACGACCGCGTTGTCTATCGCCCTATTAGAAAGTCTGTTGAGCACCTGATCCTCCAAAATGATCTTAACCAAATGACTAATTGGTGTGACACCTGGCTAATCCCTCTGAATTCATCAAAATGTAAGGTGATGTCTTTCAACTGTACAGGTACTAACTCGGACTATGCCTACTGTATCAAAAATGCTCCATTATCTCGATCTTCACCAATAAAATATCAAGGCGTAAATCTTTCAACAAACGTCAACTTCTCACATTACCACTGTCAGGGCCAGTGCTTCTTGATCGCTGGGTTACTTGCGCCGCCACCTTCGAAGTTAACCTAAACTTAATGGGGAAATGAGACCTCCACCCAATCGTAGCAGTTGCTACAAAGGAAGCCCATACGGGTTCCTCGACAGAAACGCCTCGCAGTTGAAGAAAATTTAGTCCTGGTCCGGGACACGAAAACCCGGGACCGCACTTTTTTTGCCACTCCGGTCTGGTCTACCCTCATAAATGACTTAATTAAGATGCTGTAATCAATCTAAAAGAGAACCGCACGTTTCATTTCTTAGAATTATGAATACCATGCTAGCATGACTCAAATAAAGCTTCACCTTTCCCTTCAGCTACTAAGTAACCGTCGTGACGTAGCTTATTTGTCATTATTTCATAAGTACGCCCACCACACTAACAAACGCCCCCTGCGCCTAGAAACTTCATCGCACACGTCACACAGATTACATAATCATTTTGCTTTCACGCGCCTCTACAGTAAAACTGAAGCATTCAACTAGTCTGCAATTCAACGTCCCATTCGTCTCTGAAACAACCTCCCCGATAACATAGTTGCGGAAACTGACCGTGAAAATTTCAGGCACTCACTCAACTCGCTTAACCCTTGTTAACCCATGCTGTCATAATCACTGCTTATTTTTCTTTTTCCTACTTTTTCTTTGCACTATAATACATTTGTTAAAAAACTTATAGAGTTGTTTTTATTGTTCTGATACGCAGCTGCATGTCTTAATATTGTTTCTGTAATTTTTAGACTGTGCACCTGGTTGGTGTTTTTTCTTTTCGACAATCATATTGTCACGAGATTGTCACTTTTTATATGTTCACTTGGTTTTATGTCCCCTTACTCAATGCCCCATGTAGGGGCCTTGTAAGGTATTTAACAAACAAGTAAATAAAAAACTCACCACTTCCACAAGCATTTAGCGATCTCCCCACAAGCGTATATTCTCTATTCTCATTCTTCTCGCGACACCCTTTCACGTAGAGGTTGTTTAGAATAATACCTTATAAATAAATAAATAAATAAATAAATAAATAAATAAATAAATAAATAAATAATGTTACCGTTCCTGAAAGACCTCGATGCGAGACATTCATGACAGAAAGGTACAGCAGTCATAGGTTACATGATCAGGTGTTCTTCGATGGTAAAATTGAAACGACGATAACACATCATCAAACCAGTGCAGACAGAAAAGTCATTCCATTTTTGTGCAGTAGGCAAGAAAAAGCCCTTTTGATATGTCCGCTGTACTGGCAAGTACAGGATAAACGGTGCTTGGATGACTGTTGCGTGATACGGTTATGTACAAGTCGCATGAAATCTTTGTTTGGGGCTAAAAAAATTAAAAGAACTTGCGAAAAAGGGCAGATACCAGCAATTGTACCATGAGACGTAGTATGGGGGAGATGAGATTGGCAGTTTTTGGGCAGTAACGCTGGTGCGGCAAGAGTAGTTGGAATAAATCTGGTGGCACGGTTTCAGAATATACGACTTGGTATGGCGTTCAGCCAGCCCTGTGCACACCTCATCGGCTTTGAGAACAGCCCCGATTGCGACCTATACCATGCATGAGGAGACGCTGACGCATATGTTTTGTACAACCAACATTCACAGAGATAGCGACCGACTTTTTTAGCATCTTCTCGGGCAAACATCGGCGCCAGACAATTTTCATGTCACTTTATTTGGGTCGTTGGTATTACCCAAGATAGGCTACATAAGGGTACGAGCCGTGCTGCAGTGTTTACATGACGCAGGTGTAGCCTGAAAAAAATTTTATATACTACTCTGCTGACGACTAGCATCATACCACCACCACCACCTCCATCATCATCACCGGTTCAATTTTCATTTTTTTACTCCATTTCCTAGCAGGGAGTAAC
This sequence comes from Dermacentor andersoni, assembly GCF_023375885.2. Classification (NCBI taxonomy): domain Eukaryota; kingdom Metazoa; phylum Arthropoda; class Arachnida; order Ixodida; family Ixodidae; genus Dermacentor; species Dermacentor andersoni. The sequence continues at coordinate 45,697,081 of NC_092817.1, forward strand.
AGGTTCGAGCACACAAGCTAGAGTCGACATCTCTGCCTTCCATAGATATATATACTACTACCAATATGAATTAGAGAGAAAAGAAAGGAAATGCAGGAAGATTAACCAGACGCACATGCATTCGGTTTGCTACCCTGCCTTTGGGAAAGGGGGTGAAAGGATGAAAGGAGAGAGAAATGGGGAGTGAGGAAGAGTGGTAGTTCTCCGTGACGGTGCGCATCAGATCTGTAAATGGTCGCAGATAAAATGTAGCCGTCAGGTACCATAGCGATTAGATTCGCTTTGACATTTATTTATTGCACCTCAACAGCTCAAATACCTCCATACAATTGGATGAATAGTTACATTACTGCAGAACATTGATGCCACACAGAGCAGAACAAAAATGGTTAGAAAAAGAGTTTAGTACAAACAATTGCTTTCTCTTTCACTGGGCTTGGCTTACCCGCAGTACGTTCTGCATTTGCGAGGAGGCACGCTTTGCGGATGTGACAGGAAAGAAAAGTGGAGTGTATACTTTAAGGAACTGTTCATTATGATGCTGCTGCGCTCACGCAAGGAAGTGCTTATTTAAAAAATAACTTAGGAACAGTAGCCGCGTCAATCGCAACTGTACAACAATCACGCAGGATTAAGTAATTAACCACGCGAAGTTGCGAACTTTGATCAACCAGCACGTTCCCAGAAAGCGACTGCATATTCACATGATGCGTAAGAACTCGGGATGGTGACAAGCCTAGCATGCTTAATACCTCGCGCACGCTGTGTACAGGACATAATTAAGCTGGAGAGTACAAATTACGTCATTCAGGCAGGTTCGTTAATCGGTGCAACGCCGTGCGAGACAGACAACGAAGATGCGTAGAATGTACGTAGAAGATGCGCTCTAAAATACGCGAGACCAGCGGTTAATTTCTGCGATGATGCAGCCTCTCCACAGGTCGGCACAGGTAGTGAGAAAGCTAAGCGTGGTTAGAAGTGCCGTAGATCCACGCGAATTTCGAGAACGTAACATAACATTAACTACTCAGTCGTTCCAGTAACTTTCATCACATCAACCTTTGCAGGCATTTCTGAACTTTCGCATTCTCATTAAAAGGCAACCTCTTCCGCCTTCACCTTGATGAAGTTCATTCGAAGAGACAGGAAGGCCTCTGCAAACTCACTCCACTCTGGCGATGTGGTGTGCAGATTCAGCTGACACTTCCTTCCCCTTTGCTCCGACCAGAAGCCGCCACGCCGGCTCGCTCTCCCCCACTGCCGGTCGCCCGTTTTCCCCGCGCTCCGCTCCTCCTCCACCGACGGCGGCAGCGGTGGCGTTTCGCCGAAACCATTACGTCAACACTGGGCCGGTGCGCGGAGCTAGCGGCGAGGCGCACGCCGCCGCCGCCACCGCCGGAGGCGAGGCTTTTTGAGCGAGAGAACCCGAGGCCCGAGGCCACAGCGCGCGCAGCCTCTGCGCCCGCCGCCGGACCGGGCGCGCAAGAGGAACCCCGGACGGACGAACGACGACGCGAAAGAGCAGGCAGCAGCGAACCCGCGACATGCGCCGGAGCGCGCTGCCGGTGGCCCGAGCCGAACCCGGCTGAGGAGACGGGGCCGACCGAGAACGCAACAGGCGGTCAGCAGGCTCCCCCCACCCCTAACGCGCCCCCCACCCCCTCCAAAAACTTTGGCCGTGCTTTTGACTTTTGTGCTCGCTTCTCTTTCCACTCCTCCGAAAACCCCGCCGGTGGTGCTTCGGTGAGCTTTCTCTTCGTGGAACTGTGGCGTGGCACGAGTGATTGAGGAGCGTGAGCTGGTGGCGGCGGGTTGAAAGTCAACGGCGGGTTCGGGGCCTCGACTCGCGTCGAAAGAACGACGCAACGCTGCTGGACTGAGTTCGACTCTCGTGCGGTGAACTTGGACGGAACTGTGGTGTAGAACTGTGGCGGGCGACGGTGGCGCGATGGCCACGACTACGCGTCGGTGTCCGGAGCGCAGGCGACCGGTCGCCCTGGTGGGATTCGCCGTGCTCGTGTGCGCCTGTCGCTGTTGTTGCTTGGATGAAGGTGAGTCTTTCTTGAAAAATCATAGTATAACCGCAGGACTCTGGTATAACAGAGTACAGTCACCTATAGGTGACACGTGACGAAGTAAAGGCAATGAAATGGTAGACACGTGCCAGGAAAGTTTGTAAAATTAACGTTCCGGCTCCAGCACGGAAGCCTTATTGGGAACAAGCCTTTATTTCGGAAACTTTATTTGTGTCGACTTTTGCGATCTGCATCTGTCTCCTTTACGTCCCATAAATGTCATTTCTACAATCTCCGTTCATGATCGACCGATTGCTCACCTTTTGCTTTCCTTATTGCCTGGCTCACTGTTAAGTGGTTGGCAATGTTTTACAACATGATAAGGCGAGGAAGGTGCACTTTCATATTTGATGGCGCCAGCTGGAAGCTTAATCAAGCAAACGGAACAACGAAAAAAACAAAAAGGTTCCGTTAGAGTTGCTGTCGCGTTGTGGTTAATTGCTATGGACAGCGAAGAGATTGCCATCGTCCGATTCTCCTGAGGGAACATGTAGTAAGATTTTCCTCAGTGATGTCTGAGTTGAGCGACGTTCTTTCTCTTTCCTTTTTTTTTTTGGTATTGTGTTGACTTGGGCTTGTTGGTTGTGGGGGCCGTGCTAGAAAGAGCACGAAAAGCATGGGTGAATGAGGCAACTAAAAAACCGGGATGGGAAACACGCAAGCTCGTTCGTGTCCTGGCGGTATCAATATAGTTGGATCGAGATGCATCATACAACCTAGAAAACATAATGGTAGTAGTGGCGCAACTGGTCTTCGCTTTTCTTTTATGTGTGTTTCAGTGTGTCTAGAATATATGCAGGCTTCAATTACTCCCAGTACCTAACTTCGCTCCAGATTTTCCAAATCTGTGATCTTTTTTTTATGCTGAATTTTTTTTACTGTTATTACTATTATGTATAAAGGAGTTGTCATCGCCATTACAGGGTGACAAATGCTTTATTTTATTTCTCTTTCAATAAGAAAATGTCGAAGTTGTAATGTGCGGATAAAATGGTCCCGAGGAGTTCTCTGTTCGTAAGTGTTGTGCTGAATGCTTGTTTAAAGCTACTGTTCAATGGAAACTGTTATCTTGCAAGAAAACAGTTCACGTTGCTCACATTCAGATTCATCTGTAGTTAATGTAATGAAAAAAAAAGTTAAAAGGAAGACATGAGCTTTTCGGGTGATGAGTGGGCACTTCTGCCTTTACAAAGATCTTGCGTCTTATAAGCCCAAACGCACGGACGCTTACGATTACTTGCAGTACACTGCACACTTCCCAAAGTTACATAAGAGGTAAGGGCAGTTGAAGATGTAGACCCAGGCTGTCAGCAAAACGCAGTGACCACAGGAACACCTTCTGGTCATCACTCACTTCTAGGAGCGTGGTGGGACACAATCACGCGTGACACCGCGGTGAAAAGCTCACGGTCACTTTCGTTTCCCTGTTCCTGGTCCAACGGGTAGCGACGCTATGTGGAGCAAACTGTTTCTTCTTGGGGACAGCTTGGCCACGTAAAGAAACAAGGCTCGATCGCATCTGTCAAACGCGCTCGTTCCCCGCCACCGACCCAGACCCTGATTCATCTGTTTTTCTTCCGCCCAAGCATGTCGTTCTCCGCGCACGTGTGATAATTGGGCGCTTTGGTCGTTACCCTGACAATTATTGGCCGTGTACGGGAACGCCCATAATGACCGATAATGACAGCGATCGATTGTTGCCCCGCAAAAGAACCACGCGACTCATTGATATGCCGCGCCGCACACGCACCGCTGCGGCGGGCGTATATAGTATATGTAAGCGCGCTCGTATAAACAGGACCGCCGAGGCCCCCCGCGCTCCATTGACGCCGGCGGCAAAGCACATAGCTCACGGCCTACAGCGAAGCCTCGCGTTTGCCGCGTGCGCCGGGCCCTCGACGTCGAAACACGTGGTGAAGTCGGCAGAGAGGAAATCGTCGTTCGGGGTTGCGCCAAGCGCGTGGCTTCTGCACCTCGTTGCCACACGCCGGGCTTCAAACGCGTCAGTTGTTCGCGCTTCCGAAAGATTAAACGACGCTCGCACCTGTTGCACAGGCTGTGCGCGCATGAAATGCAATCGATAGCGGAAAGGCGGTGGACTACAGTCGGCAGCTGCGTGCGGACGCGCAGTGAGTGTTCGGATTTCTAGCGGAAACTTTTTTTTTTTCATTGTCTCTGCATAATTCAGGCGAATGACGTAAGGAAGGCGAGCTGAGAGGTTTAGTCACCATGGCATTGTTTCCTTGCCATCAAGAGAGGAAGCGTAAGAAAGCGATGAGCTGTTCCCGAGTAGACGTTCTCATGGATTCTGCGTTTTTTAGCATAATACGCTGAGTCAGATAGGAAGAAGAAGGAAGAGACGGTCTTCTTTCTCTTTGTTCATGTAAGCCCTCATCAGAGCTGTTGGCAGCAGCGAGGCAGCAACTCGAAAAGGAGTTAGTGTTAAGCTTGGTCAGTAGCTTTGTCTTCGCTAGGATGTAGAAGTGAGCGAGAAAGACATCGTCGTCGCTTGGCCAGCCGTAGTGAAACTGCATTCGCCGCAGGGTGACTGGCACGACATGCTTCTAACAATACCGATATGTCAATATCGCTGTATGAATTAAACGCAAAGATCATGGTTTGAGCTCTAGAACAACCTATACGTTACAGCGTTGTCTGATCTTTCTTTTTTTTTATCGGCGGTAGATTTAGTATTTGTGCCTGGAGCCTCGTGCACCTTGCTTCGAGCCTCGAACCCAGCGCCACGCCTTCTTCTATTTCAATTCGCTTCAGTTTCAAATGGCTCTACGACCGTTTACATTAAGCGAAATGCAGTTGGTGCCGCTAACGTGGTTCATGTCGGCACTCAGGGTTTTCCTCTGAGTGGCCCTGCTTAAATGTTTTGAGCTGTCCGCAGAGCTTAGAACATCAACCTGGAGACGGGGCATGCTTAGAAACCACCGACGACGAAACCAAATGGACCGAACGGCACCACCCCGAGTAATGTGTGTGGTTAAAGTGCGTCACGTCTCTGGAAGGTGTCACGCGCTCGCGAGTGGGTGAGGCACGCAGGTTGTGCCAAGTCGGCGAGAAACGTTCAGAGTAAACAGCAGGAGAGAAAAAAACAATACAAAAAAAAACAAGGCAGTCGAGAAAGAAAGGAGTGTCAGCAGCTTACGGAGACGTGCAAGAATAGGCAAATTCAGAAATGGCGAGGAAAGACTTCTTTTTTCGCTCTCTTGCCTTTCCTACTTCTCCGCACTTGCAACACATCCCCAAGCCGGCTCCCGTACCCCATCGGTCACCGTTGGCGGCTCCGAGTCGCCGACGGCGAGCGGTCCCTGGAGCGCCAAGCCCGGTCGCTTCCAGGGAACGAGACGCGTCATAGGACTATTGCTATGTGCTGCTGAGTACATGGCTGCAGGAAATGTTATTGATCGGTCCATTGGAACTGGCCGATCTTGCCTACTTACGAGTACTTAGTAGCAGTCGCACTTATAGGGATATTCATGCATCACTACAAGCGCCGAAGGCAGTGCTGTGATGGCGAAGAGACTGCAATTCTGGGGGTTTTACGAGCGAAAACCACGGAGATTACGAGGCACGGTGCAGCGGGGAACTCCGGATTGTTTTTTTTTACTATGCCTACCGTTTTATAATGTGCACATAAATATAAGTACACGAGAATTTTTGCATGTCGACACAATCAAAGTGCGGACGCCGCGGATTAGATGAAACCTGCGCGAAGACACTGCAGTATACTCTTTTTGTGCTACGACCAGTCCTTCGAAAGTGAAACGCTTGCACGCCGCGCCACTCTAAGCCACCTGGACGGAAGATATTTCTTGTTAGACGAGATCTCTATCGGGCATATCATAGCTTCAGAAAGGCCTGCTGCTTTTCCTGAAGGCAACAGGACTGAGCTACCGTGTGTGACACATCGCTGAGAATTTTCGTTATGTCGGCTATTCCAGTGCACATAAACTCTCCACTCTTTCACCTTCCTTTAACCTTTTTCTCCCCTTCTCCCATGACAGGACATCCAATCGGGCTCAGTGTTGGTTAACCTCCCGGGCCTCTCTCTCTCCCTCTGTCCTATTGCCGTATACACATATATAAAGAAAAAGAAATCTTAGAACGAGAACATACACGGGAGCTACAATTACACACTTGTAACAACGCGAACAATAAGCTTTTAATCGGCGTCGTATTCTCCTTTCCGGAGTCTTGACCTATACTTTTGTCGCCAGATTTGCCTTATACATGTATCCCAAGTGAATTAAAGAACGTTTTCTGTCAGCTCATTTTTGGGGCCGTACTCTCAGTCGACCACTTTCGGGGATACTTTCACTGCTTTAACTTTAATATGCCGTAATGCCCAACAAGACAACTCCCTTATGCGATGAGTATCCTGTCAATACATTCAAGGACGGCAATCAAGTGCTCTCTACCTACGCTTGCAGCGAGTGAGACCGCACATCCTTAGTGACTTGTGTGATACTATTCGAGCAAGCTTAAGGGTCCTTCGTACGAGGTAATCTTTAGGTGAGAAAAATTCAACTTTAGTTGACTTTCAGTACATTTCCCTGCACTAAAAAAAAAAAAGAAAAAAAGAGCGCTAGCTTGACGTAAACCAGCGTTGATAATCTCTAGGGCTTAGGATTGATAATTTTCTAAATACCAAACCAAATGCTGCTCCTCGAAATGACAACATCGTGTCTGCCTTACGGCGAGTAGATATGAAAGGCTTGAGCGATTTGTACCGTGACATCATGCGCGGTGGCAGTGTCCGGAATACATGCTTCGAAAATAGACGGTTTTAGTTTAGAGTCCACACGTGTTGCGTACGCGACACGCGCGCGCTGCGTATGTAGGTAAGTTCTTCCTCAGACGTCGCGAGGCGGACAGCCCTATGAAAATTTTGCATTGATTGGATAGATGGATGGTATGAGCGACCCCTTTGGAACGGGGCGGTGGGTTGTGCCACCAAGCTCTTTCTATTATACTGCCTAATGTCCTACCTAGGTTAAAAAAGAAAAAAAAAAGAGAAAAGAAGAACACTATGAACTCCCACAACCAAACTTTCTGATCCCCTATTGCGAAATTTGCTTTTGTACGTCTCCGTTTTTTGTCGCTTCCCTGCTTTTCTTCCACCAATCTTCCAATCGCCTCTTACTTATCTCTCTTGTGGACATGTTTACTTTCCACTGCTCTCGCTGAACTCAAGGGCTTCAAGGAGGCCAGTGGTGCCTAAATCGACTGCTGGGCAGACGTCTTCGCATTCTAATAAAACATGCGCAATCGTTTCCCTAGCTTTACCGTAGCAAGCACATGCTTCTTCTCCCTTCTTATATCTCGCTTTGTAGGCACGCTTTCGAAGGCATCCTGATCTCGCTTCCAAAAGTAATAAGCTTCCCTTTGAGTTATAATAAATTGTTTCTTTCCTGATTTCGTTTTTTTCCTCTTAAGTAGTTACTCATGGCAGGTTTCTTTTCCATTGCCGCCACCCATGAGATTATTTCAGCCTCCCTAACATTGCGCTTGACGTTCTTTGTTGCTGTATTGCCCACCCTACATGCCGCATACTTGCTAGTAAGCTTCCTAGTTCTTTTCCTCCACTGTTAATGAATCTTTTTCCTATGCAGATACCTCAACACACTCCCAGCCCATTTACTTTCTTCCGTATTCCCCAGTCGTTCTTCCTAATCAATTTTACTGCGAGCTTCGCTTACTTCAAAACTAGTCCAGCCCATATCACCCTGCACCACTTCATTTGTAGCTGATTGATTTAGCGTGTTTTTCAGCGCCATCTAGTGCAGCATTGCAGAATATTGACTAAATTATGGTTTCACCGTCACAGCTCCCTTCGCCAACGTAAACGCTCCGACGCTGGTCGTCGCCAACAGTTTCTCGCGAGAAAAGCCCGCAAATCCCGCACGCAAAGCCTGAGGTTGAGATTACGTTCTACGCATGCGCACTCTTGATAGGCAACGGGCTCACGTGCACAAAGCCGTTGTGTGCGCTAAACTAAATATGCCTGGTATAGCGCTAAGCGGTATCCGTGACTCATTGAGCTACACGCCTTCTACACGTGGCATCACATCTGAAAGAGCACAGACTTTCTGTTACCCGGGAGCTGCTGCGCTGACCTGCTTGCCCGTGTGGAGCGAGGCCTGGTGCACCGGTGACACATCTTTCACCATGAAACATTCGATAGAAATATGTGCTACTCGGGGAACGAACGATGAAATAATAAGTGGACTGATGAAATGTTATACATGAACAGAAAAATAATCAATTGTTGCATCGATGAACGCGGCACTTATTAGGTTAGATTTATATGGGCTGGTAATAACATAAGTCAGGGGTTCCCAAATTGGTTTCCGCGAACGGCATTTTAGGGTTCCGCGAGCAGCCAGAACGAAGTCGGTGCCCCTTTCCCTTTTGGGTGGATTGGTGCTCGGCTCAAATGATTCGATAAATATTGCACTTCTTTTGTGCTTACTTCTAAGCGGTTCAATCGATTAATCGCAACAATCGTTTCGAGATCGTGGTAAACACATCGGTGGACATAAAGTTTGGAGGGACGCCTAAGCTTCGCCTTTAAGAGCGGAACGTGATAGAATTCAATTATCCCTGAGTGCTTCTCAAGCTTCCCAGCAACTGCAGCGTACGTAACCGCAATGTTCACTGGGAAACGGTGGCGGCGAACGCTTTGCACGAAGGCGAGCTTCGTGCTTTTTTTTTTTTTTTTTTTTTTTTCATGATGCGCAAGGAACCGAGGTGGCCGCGCCACTCCTACTGACAGACCTCGAACGGCAGCTGGAAAACGCTATCGCGTAAAAAGGGGTTTGTCTTTGAGTCTAACCGTAACACAATTATGTTTTCTCGTATATTCAAACTACAGTCCGACGCTATCATGTCTGTGGATTGTGTTTGAGCTGTACTTTACGCTTTTTCACCGTATTTTACCTTGAGAAGTTCAAGTAGTTCAGTAATTTTCTTGAGCCACATGGAGGACCTGCGTGCTTGGGTATGCGTGGTTCGATATACTTTTTGCCGGAGCGACGTCCGACGCCGAACTTTTTGCGACACGGGACTCTTAACGCTGTCGAGTTAAAAGTAGGGGGGAGGGGGATTCTCTAAAGCCGGAAAGTTTGGGAACCCCTGACTTAAGTAACGGCGCTGTCAAAATGCAGGAAGCACATTTGCAGGAACACATATTCAAATGTCTTAACAGAAGTGCAATAAACAAAGTCACAAGGCAGAAATAATGGCCCATCTTATTGCTTCAATAAAAGAAAAGAAGAACGATACAACATACAACGGCATTCGGACAGCGAAGAAACAACACGTTATTTCCTACTCCATAATACTAGTCAACAGCATGACTGGCCTCCAAAATATTTCTTTAGCGCTACAAGTGGACGTTTTTGAAGAGCAGTTGTTGTCCACGGGCCCAAATCAACTGTTCATTTATTGATAAACTATGCATCGCTCTGTTATACGTCGCATAAAACATTCAGTAAAGCGCCTGATTGCATGACTAACCTCACTATATTTAGCATCTTGAGGAAATCTTGGGGACAACGAGTGTTTATTATTCTACGTGACATTGGGGAAGAGGGAGGAGGTGAGAGGGGGGTGGTGACCACTCCGGATTGCATTGCACTCAGCCGATCCTAATGGACTCAAATTTTTCTTTTCTTTTCATTATGTTTTTCGAGTGTCATTGCGCATGGGCTGTCTAATCCCACTGACTGCATGACAACAGCAAAATGTCCTTTTTACAATAAGGCAGACGAATGAGAGATATCCAGATGAACGAGGGACAAAAGATACCTTAATTGGGGGAAGGTGCGTGCCTTATTTAACTGGAATGTAGAAATAATGATGTGCAAATGGAAAACGGCAACTTGTCGCCTGTGGGAGCCGTACCCATAACCCGCGCATGATTTATTCTATGTTTTATACTGATTAAGCTAGCTATCACGGCGGCTGTCAGCTCGTGTACTTTATTGAGTATGTACGAGTATGTCTGTGCGCCATGTCCTAGAAATGTTAGCCAGCAACACTCACGGTCACACAAGGAAGGAAGGAAGGAAGGAAGGAAAAAGTGGAGAAGGAAAAGAAGGGAGGTTAACTAGTTTAGCTGAACCGGTTTGCTACCCTACACATGGGAGAGGGATGGGGGCGGCCACGTGGGCGACCCCACGGTCACACAAGAAATCACAAAGAGGGTAGGAGTGTGAATTTAGTTTTCGCAGTGATAGAGTTATAGTGCATTATATCATTAGTTTGTTTAATCTGCAGGTCAGTCATTGTATGTATGTATAATATATATATATATATATATATATATATATATATATATATATATATATATATATATATATATATATATATATATATATATATATATATATATAATGAAGGCCTTCACTGGGCCCCTAGGGTAAATAAATAAAGTAAGATTATTTTTGAAATAAACTCCTGCATTTAATACGTACCCCCCTCCCCTCCTCCGCCCCCCTTTTATTTTGTTGGATTACGTTCCTTAATATTTTAATACATAATTGGCTCAAGCTTGCTATACTATAGCTCGTGGTACAGGCAGGAGCAAAACATTCATGTTCTTTTCATTGCCACAACGTATTAACTGTCACTGCCATAGCGGCGAATGTATAATATTCTGTATGTTGTAAAAAACGTGCTAAAGTAGGACAAGAGAAAGGGCATGGACGCAAAGGACACTGACGAAGAACATAAATGCAGCGCTGCGTCCGTCTCCTTTGTCAGCGCCCTCTCTCTTGTCCTGTTTCTTTCGCTGTTCTTTACGCAACGATCACTCACAATCTAACTGACCTTTCTCTTTGAAACCCAAACTACAGGACCGGCGCCTGCCTTTACTTTACTCTTTTGCGCCTTGCCTTTACTCATTAAAGCATGAACCAACTAGCCCAAGCAAGAGTTTTACTATTTGAAACACCCTGCACCCTCCAGGCGTCCCGCAATACATGAACATGCATGAGCACTAAACTGACCTGCTACCTCCTCTGCCAACTCAAGTCATCAAGGCTATCCGCAGTAGCAGTAGGAACTGGAAAGTATAGAAATGAGCGCGAAGCGCAAGAGCAGTGGTACCTTGTCATCATGACGTCACCGAAACAATAGGCATTCATCATTCTTAGAAATAGTCCGTTTAAAATAGAATTGTAATATTATCGCAGTTTCCGTAATTTGTAAAGCTACCATTCAGTTAGAGTGCTCTTGCTTTTATACAGCAGCAGTTTGGCGCTATTTATTCCTCTAAGATCGGCACGAAGTTTTCAAAGAGAGAGGGAAGATATTTAAGGAATGACAGAAAAGGCGACCTCAGGTAAAGACCTCTACTCCGTCACTCTGGCCAGGTGAAAGGCGAAGGGGCAGACAGGAGGATGCGAGTGATGGCGATTAAAACCCCTAAATGAAATAGAAGTAGCGCCAGCTTTTGAAGATAGCCGCCGTCCTCTTCCCCTGAGCTTTCCCTCGACGCTAGGCCCTCTCATTGGCCGAACGCCGTCACGTGCTCTCACGTGCTTTTTTTTTTCTTGCTTTCTTTTTTGCTTCCGCCGACATCGCGGCGCTAAACATAGCAAGCAGCGTACGTAGGCGACACGTTTCACGCCTTCTATGTGCTTTTCTAGTGTGGTTCCGCGTTCGCGATGCCGTGTTGCTGTGCCTTCGGGTGCAGCACACGTGAAACTGACGGCAAGTGAAGCTTCCGGATTCCATCTGGCAAGCGAGACGCGGCGCGGTGGAAGGTACGGCTTCAAAGAATCAGCCGAGCTGATTTCAACCCCGGCTCTGTGAGGTAAGCGAGTGATTCCTCGCTGATCACTAACCTCATATGCTGCCACTGGCCGTACGTGGCTTCGTTAGTTTTTCGCTATCCTAAGTAGCGCATGTTCGAGCTGACTTTATTTCTGCAACTTTCGTGCCCGACTTCAATCAAGTCGTCTACAAACGCACGTGCTTTTTGTTGACTCAGTCATACATTCTCTTTGTTTGGCCTGAATGTATGCGAACACCACATTTTGAGTGTGTCGCCGTACCTTACGAAGCGGTGACAATATGTAGGCAAAAAAAGGGGCGCTTACCTGCGGGAAGACGAACTTATTGGGGCGACTTGGCTCTTTCAAAATAAACTGAAATCGGTGGTCAGCAAAGATCAAAGTTCCTGTCGCTATCATCCGCGCTGAAAGACGTCTGGAAGACCAATAACTATCTCGAAAATGGTAGAAAGTGCTCCGCGTGATAATTGTGCAGAGCATTCTAGTAGCGTATTCGCGCAGCCGCGTAGTCGGGTACAACAGAAGAGTGCAGTGCCAAGTACCCCTCGGAGGAAGCCCTTCGAGCAATTATGCCGAGCAATTATTATGACGTCGCGGGTAATCCGGTTAATTCCTGGTTAATCCCTTTAGCTCTACCATCTCCCTGCGATGTCGTGCTAGTAGGTGCAAGGGGATTAACCGCGACGTCATGTAAGGGCAACAAAGGAAACCATCGGCCTCCTTTTAGGCGGATTTGTCGCTGTGTTTTTAGTCGTATGTAACAGTAAATGGAGAAACAGCGTAGGAGAAGTTGTGCGCAAGAAGTAAGTGCATATGAGTTATATGTCACGTCTTCCACAAAACGCTCATAGGCATGTATGAAGAAAGAAAAAAAATATTGGCTCCACGTTTGATCTAACCGGGGATCATTATTGTGACAGCTTGCTCCTTCACTTTATATAAACAACATATTGCGTGTTGCAACTACATTCATTCAGTTATCCAATATTGGAAAACGAACAATCCTTCGAAATAACCACTGGTAACGCTGTCCACATTACACGGTTCTAGATTCTAGAGCAAAATAATTCCTGCGTGGCTTTGTCAGTGGCCAGAACAAACTTGTAGGTTAACTCACCGTTTTTTACTCTGCGTTCATTTTGATAAGATAGTAGATAGAATACGCGGCGCAAAATTTTTCGCGCTTGCGCGCAACACATAGCAGAGGCGATATGATACGCAGTAGCAGCCTTGCACAAACGCCTGTGAGATGACTGCTTACACGCGTCTCACGTTCACGATTCTGTAAAATACCCTACAAGTGAGCGAAGCCACTTGTGCCTCATTATCGATGGACCGCTTCCACCGATTGATCGGTAGCTCACTAGTCAGTGAAAACTAAGACTACATATATCCTGCTTGTCGATCATTCTCTCTCGCAGCCTAGTCGTAATGTGAAAGGGGCCCACTGTGTACTTTGGCCGCTGGCCGACGAGGGACTGAAGCTGCTGGAGCGCGGAGGCGACGGCGGCAAATCAACCAACGCCGAGGTCGTGCGCAGCGTGGCTGCAGTGTCTCACTGCTAATATTAGAGCCAGCGAAGCGCAACGACATTCAGACGTCCTCTATTGATGTTTCGGCAGCCAGTCATAATATAACGCAAAAAAATTCCGATCAAAATACGACCTCAAAAGCGCGAGCGATACGTAGCGACAGCGTGTGATTCGGAAAGCGTCTGCTAGTTCAGCACCGCGTAGGGGGAGCCACGATAGACAGAAGAGGGAACGCCGGCAAAGGAGGAGGAGGAGATGACACTACTTTGACCTCATTAAGAGGTTTTAGTGGCGATGAAGCAACTGGGTTCGAAGAAGCACAGTTACTTGGCGAATCAACCTTTCACAATATATTTGATAATGTCACGATCCATCCATTAACCAAGGCATTATAGAGTTTGATATGCTAACTATTACTTCTACTTCATTAATTTTACTTCTTGTGTGCCAGGAGCTATTCGAAAGATTTATGATTAAAGTGTTCCATTATTGTGGAAGAAATTTCCCTTAGCACACACACACGCACACGCACGCACACGCACGCACGCACGATAAAGGAAACAAAGTTGAAAAATATTTGCCGACTACAGTTTCACATCGAAAGCCGTATATTACTAACCTTCCGTAGTTATTTCGGCGTCCGGCAGCAGAAACGGTCTTAGCGATTTCTAACAAACCCATACACAATGGGTTTCATTGTTCGCTTTGTGTGTGATCACGTACGCTCGCCGTGAAAAGTAGCGTGACGTTAAGGTTATCGCAGTATATAAGCAAGAGAGGTATCGGCGCTAAAGACAGCTGCGTTATCTATGGGGCGGGCACAGTTCGTACGCCCGAAGAACAACATGCGTATGAGGAGCGCCGGAGGGAACAGCAACGAGAATGTAAACGGCGCCGGCGCGAAACGACCAGCGACGAAGAACGTTTCCGCGATGCTGAACGAACAAATGACAACCATTCCACTCTGTGAATATGGAATAGCAGCGAAATCACTTTGCTTTTCGTTTGAGAGCGTTGACTGGTCAGCTTTCGCTGCCATTCTCTCTTCGCAGAGTGCAATGGTTGTCATTTTTTCGAAATTAGGACATGCCAAGATTTTGGCCATTTCCAGAAGACATCTAATTCTAGAATAGCCAAAGAAACAAGATTAGTTGTCATGGAGCATTTAAATAAAAGAAGGAAAAGGCATCATAGCGAAGTGCACTACACGAGTGACTCGTATTCATTACCCCTCATCGGAAGAAGAAGAAGAAGTATTTTAATGACTGGAAAATGTAGAGAGGTCGACCGTATAATGGAGCATCTGGCCTGCTACTCTACGTAAGGGAAGGGGAAGAGGGGAAGAAAAAGGGTCACAATGGGGGATGATAATGGGAGGACCGAGGTGAAGGACACATTACACAACTGGTATCACAGGCGTGAGTCCAGGCCCGTGTCACCTAGGAAACGTGAAAGAGCACGCATTGTCTCTGTCGTTTGCCAACTCTGTGGCCATGCGCCTAGCAAGAGGTCCTCCGACAGTGGTCCATTGTGTAAATGTCTCAAGGCATCTGCCATTGTCAGCCTTTCGCGCGCCTACTCAGGGCACACCACGAGCACATGTTCTATAGTCTCTACAGCGCCACACAATGAACAGTCCGGGGAGTCTGTCCGTCTCATAATGTGCAAATATTTCCGCGTGAAGGCGACGCCTAATCGCAGTCTGTGTATCAGGCATGTATGAGGGCGAGGAATTCCACGCAGAATAGGAAATTTCATATCGGGATCCAGCCTTTTAAGGCTGACGTGACGAGCGTCTGGCTGGGCCCAGTATCTTCTCGTCGCACTCTTCATTAATTCCGACAGGAGGCATGTGATGTCCGGTCTGGAGAATGGCACTACAGTTCGCAGGCCATTGCTGAGGGCGCGCCTTGCTGCAGCATCGGCCATCTCATTACCGTTGAGCCCACAGTGTCCCGGGATCCATTGGAACCCTATGCGATGGTGTTTTTCTTG
Source organism: Dermacentor andersoni (assembly GCF_023375885.2). Lineage (NCBI taxonomy): Eukaryota > Metazoa > Arthropoda > Arachnida > Ixodida > Ixodidae > Dermacentor > Dermacentor andersoni. Next base: position 45,712,495 of record NC_092817.1, read on the forward strand.
AGCGCATGAAAGTAGCTCGGTGATCTGCAGTGCCAGAACCTGATATGCGGTATGGCGCAGGAAGCATCGCAAAATTTGTAGCACGGGTTTTGAGTCCGTGAAAATGCACCACTCTTGAGGTCTTTCCCCGCAGATGTGGCGAATCGCTTCCCGAATAGCCACAAGATCTGCAGCGATTGATGTAGAATTATGGTCTAGTATGAAACCTCGAGTCATCTGTTGGGCTGGTATCGCCACAGCTGCTGTTGATGCTTTTGGTGACGCGGAGCCGTCTGTGTAAACATGAACATATGTCTGGTATTCTGACCAGATGTACGCGAGAGCAAGTTGTTGTAGTCCACTGACGGGAACCAATGATTTCTTTAGTATGCCGGGGACATGTACGCATACGGAAGGTTGAACCATCACCCACGGTGGTTTGACGGGGTGATATGGAAGGCATAGCCTGATGTTGTGTGGAGTAGATGGCAGCGGAGTGCACTTGTGAAACTGCTGCCCGGCCGCTCATCTAGAACCGACGTCAATGGATGGCAATGGTGTCGTGTCAGTAAGCGTAAATACACACGAAGTGGTTCGTGTGTATGTATGTATGTGCATAAGTCTACAAAAGACACGCCTATAATGGCGATGGAATATTTTTTGTGTACTCACCTATAATAGTGATATTGCCATACTAGAATGAGGGAAGCTGAAAAGTATATAAGCGTTGTATGAGGCGCACTGTAAGTGGGTGCATGCAGTGTGCAACTAATAAATACAACAGAGATAGTAATAAACAGAGATAGACTTTTGAGAGATTCAATATTTGTCAGGATCTTGTGAATGATGAGCATAAAAAGGCCCACCAACCTCCACGCTAGTGGCGTCCTAACTCTAGCGTCCAAAGAAAAAGAAAAATACGTTTAAGAACGACATGAAAATTCTAATCCTGTAAGACATATTCATTCAATTCGATCTCACGGGTCATAATAAAAGCAAGAGCAATGGGAAGGCTAAGGGTGCTGCGGTCCATGATTCGTTAACAATGCATTGAACATATTGCCCCTTTATATTGCAGCCGTGCCATGGAAGAACTACGAGGCCAGAACGTTAACCAGCTCCTCGTTCCGCTTACGACCACGTCGTCTATAAAAAAAAGAAGAGAAGCTTTGAGGCACGAAATTCTCTTCTAAAAAAGTGCGCGTAGAAACAGACAAGAGCGTAACCGCGTGATAAATATCTCAGGGCGCTCACAGAATACGAATGAATTGGTAGATTATATAACAAACTAACGAGTACCGCATGAAGTTTAACCTGTACAGATTAGGATTGTACTAGCTGACGTAGTAATGTGACCCGCTGTTTGAGACTACCATAGGACGATACGTAGACAGCAGCTTACCGAAAACTGTGTTTGGAACGTTGTTCCCGCATGTGAGGTCTCGAAACAGGAAAAAGAAAATTGGTTTCGATGCTTGATTCGTGAGAAGCATGCTCATTCCATCCAGCCGGTATGGTCGTTCAGAGCTAATCTTGAAGTCTTTCTAAACGGCACAAGGTCCATAAGGAATGCGTAATCGGCAAGTTCAATCGCATCAAGAGCCACCTGCGGAAAGCAACTAAACTCGTAGACAGGGAGAGGCCTTTAAGCGCTGTGGTGGGTAACCTTCTTGCTACTTTTGCATTTCATGCGCCGCGCCCCCTCAAGGGAACCCACGATTCGCGATAAGGCGTGTCAGCGCGACCTGCACGCCCCACACGACGTATTCCGATCACGGCGCGAGATTGGGCCACCAAATCGTCGACTCGCATAATTTTACGCGGTCTGCTTTCTGCCCCGGAGCGTACTTTCGATGTCTTTCTCGACCACCTGCGCCAGCTAGACGAAGATGAAGAAATGAAGAAGAGTCAAATAATACATTCAGAGTTTGCATTCAATATTTCGTGCGGAACCATGCGGCTCACTATGGAAACTGCTCGGCTAGAGCTAACGAACTACAGGTACTCGAGGTAATTGACAGGCGAAGATGTTCGCGGCGAGAAGCTATTGCAGTCGTCAAGGAAAGAGCCTTTGGATACGCTGGCGTCACTGCGAGGCAATCTAATTTACATGAAAACAACTTGTCGAAACTTATTGAATCGGCCGTAGAAAAAGCAATGACAAAGGCTATGCAACATATTGTCACAAGTGTTACCGAATGTCTATCCCAAGTGTTTACTACGCAGATGACACAGCTGTTGCAAACAGCTGCAACACCAATCACCAAATCGATTGCTTGTGCTGCAGAACAGGTAGCCAGTTCAGTCCTAGTGCCGAGTACCACATCGGACCCAACATTTGTTGGATCCGATCCTTGTTCTTCGCGTCAGTCAGACTCGCAGGTCGACATGGAAACGGGTCATGATGCCAGGCCGCAAAAGCGAACTGGGTCTCCAGCAACTGCTTTTTGTCCATATACCAAAAACAAAAAGGGTAATCCAATTTCTCATTCTGGCATCCAAGAAAGTTAATTGCGACGGCAGTCGCTGAAGTAATTATATCAATTAGATCATCACCGTAGCTTCTTTAATTAAAAGTGCTACAGTGGAACTGTCATTCCTTGTTTTCTGCTTCAACAGACTTAAATTGCTTAACAACTCATATTAATCCTGACGTCATAATCTTACAAGAAACCTGGTTTACTCCTGAGAAAAATTTTCATTTTAAAGATTTTCGATCTTTCGATTAGATCGCCTTTCACTAGGAGGTGGTTTAATGATTTTGTTGTCATCTAAATTCTGTCATAAGGCGAAAATAGCTTTCAAGTTAATGTCTCTTGAATGTGAAATTTTGGCAGTGCACCTTAGCATCCCAGGCTACCGTTCATTTTCAATTATAGATGCTTATTTCCCTACGGGCGTGCACAGTACATACCAATTGGATAGTGCACTTGCCAGCTGCAAAAATGAAGTCATCCTTACTGGTGACTTCAACTCGCCTCACGTGTCATGGGGTTACAAAACAGATTCATGTGGGACACGTCTGTGGGACTGGACCATAGATAAAATCTTTCATGCCTTAATATCAGGCTACCTACATCTGTCCATGGACAATCTCGCTCAGTGTTAGTTTGACGTTTTCTAGCTCAAGTGTCGCTGTGACATCTTGGACAACGATTGATTTCTGTACAAACAGTAATCATCTCTCGGTATACTTTGAAATTGCATGCCCTTTAACATCAGTTGAACGACAAGGCAGAATATTTGTGAATTGCAAAAAATTTGAAGACTGCTTGCGCTCCACCATTGCGTCACTAACCAATAGTAATGACGAAGAAATTGGCTTGAATATTTGTTCAGCGTTACAGATGTCCCGACAAAAGTCTGAATTTGTAATTCAGACAGCCAAGCGTTCCTCATCTAGTCCCTGGTGGAACAGTGAGTGCACACGAGTTTATAGAAGAAGGAAAGCTGCTTGGAAAAAAACTTCTGCATAATCAGAGCCCACAAAATTGGAAATATTATCAATTTATTTCGGCAACCTTCAAACGAACTATTAAACATGCAAAAGATGAGTACAATAAAAACCATTTTGATTATCTATCTAAATAAAAAAACAAACGGGCTTTATTTAATTACCTTCGTTTTAAAAACGAACTCCCAATGAGCGTTAATGTAGACTCAATCGTCTATACCTCACAGAAAATTCAGGAGTCCTTAGAACTACTGGCGAAAGGACTGGAGAGCCGGTTCGCAACGCGCCTTTAAACTTGTGTTTTTTCTCCCGCATTATCGGACTACAAAGAGATATCCTATTCGGAAGTAGCACAGGTTATGTTACAGTTGCCAACTACAGCGCCTGGCCCGGACGGCATAACAAATGCAATGTTAAAGATTGTCTTTCAAGAAGCTCCACGTGAGCTTCTGAAGTTGCTGAACTACTCTGTTAGTAATGCATGGTTTCCACAAGAATGGAAGATCGCCAAAATTAATCCGTTACTTAAAAAACAAGGGGCAGGGTATACTATCGACAACATCAGACAAATTGCGTTGACATCAAACATAGTGAAACTTATTGAAAGAGTGCTTCTCGGACATATAATAGAGTTTATTGAGGACAATCAATTGTTGAGTCCATGTCAAATTGGATTTTGTACTGGCTATTCAATATGGCACGCGCATGTAGACCTTGAAAGTCGCATTAACATTGCCAGACAGAAAATACAATACGCGGCTCTAGTTATCTTAGATATATGTAAAGCCTATGACAGCATTGAACATACAATTTTAACGAATCGGTTACAGAGCCATTGCTTTCTAGGGTATATTGTAGCATGGGTGCATGAATTTTTAAAAGACCGGGAGTTCTATTGTTTTCGAAGTGTATTCTTCTAGTAAACATAAGCAAACAAGAGGTGTGCCTCAGGGATCGGTACTTTCACCGATATTATTTAATATTTTACTGAGCAGAATCTCCGTTCACCCAGGTGTCAGTACATACGTTTATCCTGATGACATTGCCTTTTTTTGGTATGGCTAGTGACATATACTCTCTTTACGAAATACTGCAGTCGTATCTAAGGGAACTGGAAGGCTGACTGGATAGCTTACACTTAAACCTGAATGCTAATAAGTGTGCTATCCTTGTTTTTCCCATTAAAGACCCAGTATACATATCGCTTAACTATCATCTCGAAGATATCCCACAAGTAGAGTCACTCAAGTACCTTGGAGTTATTTACAACGGAAATCTTAACTGGCGGCAGGAGCTCGTTCAATGGGCATTTTGCGCAAGTTGAGCAATCGAAGAAGAGGTCTGCGAAGAAAGTCCCTCTTGATGGTATATAAGATGTATGTTCGTCCGGTGTTAGAATTTGGATGTGTTTTATTCTCAGGTGTCCCATCATACAAGCTTCGGCCGCTAGTTTTGTTGGAACGAGAGGCGCTACGTCTGTGCTTAGGCCTCCCAAAATACGTTTCGGATGCCGTATTATACCTGGAGGCAAGAATCCCACCCCTATTATGCCGATTTCACCTTCTGACCGTTCAGACATTCTTAAGGCTATGTGAATCACCATTTAACCGTCCTCAAATTATTTTCCTCGCTGACCCAGAATTATTTTTTTCCTATTCATTAGCCCAGGTTTCAAGACCACAGATTATATTTGTGCAAACATTACTTGAACCACTAAATGTGCGAATTCGCGAGGTGCTTCCTAATACTACGCATTTAAATTACCCAGAGATCAGGTTCGATGACATTTTCCCAAACCATGCGAAACTACTCCCTTACGGCATCTTAAACGTCATTTTGCAAGACCACCTAAGCACCCTACAAACAAACGTTATCATTGCAACAGATGCCTCACAGAGCGAGGAGAAAGCTGGCATTGGAATATTTTGTCCTGCACTTGACGGGTCTTTTTCTTTAAGATTGCCTGATTTTGTGCCTATTTTTCTGGCCGAGTTGTTAGCAATAATCCTAGCTTTACGTAAATTAGACCAAATCATTACAACGGCTGCTATTCTTACTGACTCCCTTTCTGTATGCTCTTGCCTTACCGCTACTAATGAGTCACCCATGCCAAAACTCTTCCACTTACTAGTTCCTGCTCATGTGCAATGTATTCATTTGATTTGAGTGCCTGGTCATACAGGTTTGTTTTTTAATGAAACTGCCGATTCATTGGCAAATGCATCACTATCCGGCCCTGTTCTTCCTATTCTACCAGTGACACCACAGATCACGGCGGCAAGTTTTCGGAAGCGATCAATAAGATTAGCCTTATCAAACCCACATTTGGCTGCTTCTCCAGAGTATGAGCACCTGGCATTTCCCTGGCATAGCGAATCCGATGACACAAAGATGCTTGAGGTCTGCCTCACCAAATTACGCTGCCGCGTTCCCTCGCTGAATTTCTATTTACACAGGTCGGGTTTGGTTCCCTCCCCCCTCTGCTCTTTTTGTAATGAGGAAGAGACGATACAGCACTTTATTCTATCTTGTCGCCGTTTTATTGCGGTGAGAAAAACATGGTTGGAAATACCTTTTCGAAGAATTGGACTGGACTTGATAGAACCCGCAATTCTTTCGTTAGGAGCGTCCACTTAGGCATTCAGCCACAGGGATGCATGCTTCGCTGCCCAAACATTCCTTACAGAATCTAAACGAATGCCCTGCTAAATTCTTTTCTTTTTGTTTTTACTTTTAAATTAATTATTACTCATTCGATATGACCTTCCTGATTTTATTTAACAGGTAATTCTGCGCTATTCAATGCTATTTCAATAAATATTAGGAAATTTATGCTCCATATTCATTTCGAATAATCCACCCATTTCTCTGCCAATCCCCCATCGTGGGTAGCAGCCACACGCATCACAGGCTACTACTACAACAACAACAACAACAACAACATATTTCGTGGGCTGTGTTTGTTCTTTTCAGATATTTAGCTTAGCGACCCCCAGAAGCAACATTTCGATTATGTGCGGCTTTGTTAATGTGTTCTGGCGTTTGTAATTGGCTATTTATGATCTAACCGTTCGCTGCGCGCTTCTTACCTGTGCGTTCGGTGCGCCGACGAGCCAAAGCAAGCTTACGAGCCAAGGTGTTCGGTTCATGCCCATAAGGACCGTGTAAAAAAGATGATGCTGGATAGGTTAATCTGTCTGCAGGATTGACATGCTACTGCGCATGAGAAGTGGTTAAAAGGTGACGTTACGCGCATTTCTTGAACAGACAGACACTCGGAAGTTGTCTGTACTCGCACACGCGCCTAAATACTAATTTCACCACATCGTTGAGTTCTGAGGCTCTTAAGAACGTCAAAAGTGTATTCGTCGCGCGCAGAAACATTAATAATTTGTCAAAGGGTCGAGTACAAGTCTAAGCTCAAAACTCGAATCATCAGCATAATCATAAACTTCTTCTGCTTTATCACCTCGCAGGTCGAAAGTCTGTCTTGCGATCTTCAATTATCCCTATCATGCGCCAGACGAATCACGGCGCGTTCTGTGACAGCAACCTGCACACAGCGTAACGCATGTATCAGGTGCAGATGCCGATAAAAAAAATTTTATCTGCTTCGGAGCACGACATTCCGGGAACTTCATGGCACACTGACGAGTTGGACAAGTGAAGTTTAATTAGTGTAAGCCACATACAGTCAGCTTCGGTCAAGGCAGGCTTGGTGACAAAGCTCCAGACAACGGGACAGACGAAAGGTCCGCATATTTCTATAGAATATTCTATTCGGCTCCAATTGTTCAGGATCCGGCAACACCGAGACTAACGCCAAATAGTTATGCCAATTGGGCCCCGAACTTCGATGACGTCAATCTTTATTGCGTAATACAATACGAAGAACTAAAGGTGCAGCGCGGCGAGCAAGCAATAGCTGATAGAACGACCAGAAAAAATAAAATAAAAGATAACAAACAGATGTTCGAGCCTACGACTTGTGGGCTATTTGCCGTTAGGTATTAAACATTAAATTATGAGGTTTCACGTGCCAAAATCACGATCTGGTTATGAGGTACGCCGTGGTGGGGGACTACGGAAATTTGGACCACCTGCATGGGGTTCTTTAACATGTGCACCTAAATCTAAGTACATGGGTGTTTTTCCGTTTCGCCCCCATCGAAAAGTGTTAAACATTGTCTTAGGCAATTCATAGCTGATGTTGTAGGCCCTAACGTGTAAGTTTGAAGACAATTTTCTTCTTGAACTTGAAGGTGAAAATATAGCTACTTTTCTTGAGAAAGCGGCTAATATATACCTAAAGAAACTTGTTAAGCATTATGGAAGAAACGTCCGAACGAGGGAGCAAAAGACGGAAATGTAGAAGAACCCAACTCTTGCTCTTTTATTTTATTCCAGCCTTCGCCCTTACGCAGCCCTAGGGCGAGCTCTTCATTTGCCTGCCCAACATTAATCACCGGCCCATTTCACGAGCAATTAGGTCTCGCCGACGGAGACTGCCCGTCATCGCGTGTTTGAATACTGCGGCTCTCGTTAACCATTTGCAAAGCCGTCATTAGCGAAGATAAACGACCACGATATCAAGGTGCCGTTGCACGAACTTGGTCCGATTTTGAATCCGTGTCAATCGTTCGGCATATGCAGGGGATCGCGAGAAGTGGCAGAACGCGGCGTTGCGTTCCGGCCGATACGTCATGTCGGGATTGGGTATCATTTAAGATGCCACCGCGACTACGGAATTCCGGCCGCGCAGTACAGATCGCTGTCTGTGCTTAAGAACTGCGTTAAATAAACGAACGAATTCGGGTGTTTTACGCGCGGTAACCACAATCTGATTATGAGGCTCGCTGTAGCGGGGGACTCCGGATTGATTTGGGCCACCTGGGGTTTTATGCTGTTTGCACGCTTCCACAGGAAAACAGGCAGACGATACTCGTACGTTGTTTATTCCAGGCTGCACCAACCACGCTGCTAAAAAAAAAAAGCAGCATAATGACAGACAGAAGGTTGCAGGAGGAAATGCTCACACCGACAATGCGGCAGGTGCTTATAAACACATAGAGAGCCGGCACCGGTATAGCTTAGCGCTTATGGCGTTACGCTGCAAAGCTGGAGGTCGTGGGGTCGCTCCAGGCCTCGGTGGGCCGCATTTCGGTGGAGGCGAAATGCAAAAAAACACTTGTCTACTTAGATTTAGGTGCAAGTCAAAGAATCCCAGGTGGTCAACATTTATCCGGAGTTCGTCCTTGTGGCGTGCCTGCTAATCAGATCGTGGCTTTAATACGTAAAACCCCTGAAATTAATTATTTACGTCATACAGTGGGCGAGAGCACCGGGTGATATCAGTGGCGTGTCAAAGAAGCATACGTGTGATTATCATGGACACACGTGTACATATATGCCGCAGGTTCTTCGACGTGCACATAAATCGTAGTATATGAACATTTTTGCAGTTTGCTGCCATTGAAATGCGGCCGTCGTGGCTGGACACAAGGGGCGGGGTACAAAATTTTGATATAGAAAGATCATGTAAATATACTTCATGCACATTTTACTTGAAGCTGTTCAGTGGCATGTTGTAAAATTATTGATAGACAGGTGAAGTCGACAATGGCTGGAGGGAAGCCTTTCGAGTCTGCCGCCATACCAATAAAAAGGAAAAGAGGCTGAGAGGGTTTGGAGCGCCTGGTGGTGAAGCTCACTGCACGGGAATAGTCCGGTACGTTTCTGCGAGAAGGAAGAGGAGCAAATGAAGTATATATTAACTCGCGATGCACCCAGTTCGCGCGTTTATCAATGAGAACATTATGACAGCACACTGATAGTATCTATACGACTACCACATCCATTTTTTTTTCATGCGCGTGAATTAAAAGGAAGGTACTGAAAGATACAACGACAAGCATTTGCAAATATGGCGGCTAGTTTACTACGGATAATGAAAGTAGAAGCGTTTTCTACATAAGCTATCCAAAAGAGCAATGAACCTTTACATAGTACAGTGACAAGTTGCCATTTATGCGTGGCATCAACAAAATTTAATTTTTGCAAAAGTTTCTCCCACACCGTAACTGCCACAGCAGTAGGTAGCTCGTAAATATAATTCCACAGTTGCTCACTTACCAATATAGTTGCTGCAATTATTCTCTAAATATCAAGTGCTTCAATGTGATGAATTCTTTAACTTCTTAATTTCTTCATTCCCATGAGATATCGAATTTTTTAGTTTATCAGCTGAAGTTGGAAAAGTAAATTTGAGGCGTTTCATTGAATGCACTTCATTTAATTTATTTGTCTATTTCGGATATGTTTACACCACACAGCCGTGGAGATAGGCAAAAGAAAAGTCTATGTTAATATGTATTTTTTAACGACTAAAAATACTGATCTCTGCCAATACAGTGCATGAAGAGTCGCTCGGTTATTTGACAGCTGTCAATTATATTGCTCATTGAAGCCGAAGCAGCTGCTGTCATGGCAAATATACGCACATTCAAAGGCCAATGAAAAGGCTACCATGCGCGCCTATATACGAGGAAAGCAGCTTGACCTTTTCTTGTCGCTCGATTTTTTTTGCATCCTGCCCGATTAAGATAAACGACTGCCCTGCCCTTCTCCTTGTTTGTACATTACTTGTTCTGGCAGAGCGTATACAACGGTGCCCCCTGACCTAATCCTACTGGCCTTATTGCGGCTAACGCAGCTTCGGGCCGGCTCCAGACAATAAGCAAGCACACAAAGTAAAACAAAACAAAACAAATAAACAAGCGGACGGACGAACGAACAAATGAACGAACGAGCAAGCAAACAAAAGAACGAACAAGCAATGGAACGAAGGAACAAGCAAACAAATGAAGGATCAAGTAAACAAACGAAGGAACAAACAAACGAATGAAGTAAAAAACAAACAAACAAACAAACGTAGAAGCAAGCAAGCAAGGAAACGGGGGAAGCAAACGAACACAAAAAATATAAACAAACAAGAGGTGGGGCGAACAAGGTGGGAACGTCATATCAAAAAAAGCAAAAAAAAAAAGAAAGAAAAGCCGTAACCAGTGACGAAGGCTGACGTCTCCAGCTTGAAAGTACCAGTTTGACGCCGTAACTTCATTTCAGAACGCCTGCTGAAGGTCGTAGCATTTACCTTGTGTGCTAAAGCTGTAGCGCAAACCCTCATTGGAGATGATATTTTTGACTACTTCCATTAAGCAGCTTGTAGCACGCTACTAGTTGCGTTAGTTAAAATTACCGAAAAAATATGAATAAAAGCAATATCAATGCAGGCCTATAAATGTGTGGAATCAGTAATGAGTATGGATTAACCTAGCTTTAAAGCAACGCCTTGTCATGGCGTAGCTTTAAATGGCTTTTCGATGCACAGCATAAAATCCCCTACGTTTAGATACGTTTGTTATTTCGGCATCATTTCGACCTGTTACAGCAAAAGAGCGCCTGTACATACGGTCGACTAAAACACCGATGTGGAAGTGATCCCGGAGTCAGCGATCAAAGAGCCGACTTTGTGACGCTTCCAGTAGACGTAAGAGTAAAACACGATTGGCGCGATTGTAGGTCCATTAATTAGGATTGGCTGGTGTATTGGTCAGTAATGATAATTAGAGATGGGGTCGCAAAAAAGAACGACAACTGCGAATTAACGAAACTGTCTCTTTTTCTGCATGCATGCAGCTGTCCTAGTATCGTGAACGAGATTTCAAATCTCTAGCTTCTGTTACGCTTGCCATTCTTAGTGCGATAGTGCAGGTTAGAGAAATAAATCAAGAACAACCCTGCTGGCCTTATATGGAGCGTAACAACGCGGGTAACCCTAAATGTTTTTTTTTACACCAACTGGCTGGGTGATTTCATATAAAGAGCTGCACGTCCGAAGGTAACAGCGGGGCTGTGGGCGGTACTGTGGGGAAGGAATCGTGCTTAATTTTGACCATCTAGGGTTTCTTCCTGTTGAGCGTCAAATTATCGACACCGAACCGTGATGCATGTCCACGTCATCGAAACACGGCTCAGGCGGCGTGAAATCGGACCCGAAAACTCGTGCTCGACATCAGAACGGCACAGCAACTGAGCCTTGTGGCGGATATATTTCTTACTAATTAAACAATTAATTAGGGTCGATCGAAACAATAAGTAACAAAGGTGTATAAACTCGCTGTAAGACATAGTGTCGCCATGATCATTAAGATGCCTCTGTTCTGTGTTTTTGAAACGGCACAAGTCAAGCGTACGCAAGATTGTAGTAGCTTAGAATAACTAATCGCTATAAGGGCTGCGTGCTTACCAAATGACCTTTTTTGGGGGGGAGGGGGGTAAATCAAGAGCCGGTGTATGCAAACGTTGTGAAATGAGGGTTTGGTTTCGTGCTCTTAACCTACGATATATATGAGCGTATAGGAATTGTATTTTTTTTTTCATTTTTTATTTCGAGTTTTTTTATCTATTCCTAAAGAAAGAAAGAAAAAGGAAGAAAAAACGTGGCGCCAGGTTTTTACTATAAAATCTAATTACCTGAACGCTTGCATAGCACAGAATAATATTTGTAATTAGTAGCGCTCTGGCGCTATTCATGAATGTGAGTGTAGCTTTTACAAAGCTTTTGTTATGAAAATCCGGTCCTCAGATATTCAAGTAGCGTGTAACGAGGTCGAGGGATCAAATCCCGGCCTCGGCGGCCGCATTTAGATGGCGGAGTAGTGCAAGAAGGCCCGTGCCCCGTGCATTGGTGGCACATTAAAGATCCCCTGGTGGTCAAAATTAATTCGTAGGCCCCACTACGGAGTGCCTCATAATGAAACCGAGGTTTTGGAAAGTAAAACCCCAGAATTGAATTCAACTCAATTTATTGCAATTCAGTTCAACTGTTGTCGATATCTAACATATTATTTTCTATTTCTGGGCGCCGCTATATATGTTGGGTTGTGACAGGAACCATTTGGTAGATTTAAGTGCAGTGACGTCAAAGTAACATAGTCGCGAAACACCGAACGCATCAGCAGCAACATTCTCGTGCACACCATGCATTCGGTTGTTACAGATGGAAACGGCAAAGCTGTATAAAGGCGCAAGATGCCGGCACTCAAGCGCTTCCGTAAAGTAGACGTAACAAATGCTGTCGAAAAATGTTATTATAATCTTATGATAACCTATGCCGTATTATAGAAGTGCCTTGTGAGATACGGGATTTCGACAAATTGTTTTTGTGAACGGATGGAGAAGGACAGCGATCTAAAGGTACATAAAACCTTGTTCAATAAAACGCGAAAATAACGAAAAGGGCTAGGCGGAAAAACTTTCCCTTTTTATGGATCACGAACACGCACACCCAGACACGCACGCACAAAGTAAGAATGTCGGAATACTTCACCTCTAAAAGAAAACTCACGGAATTTCAGGGCGCGGTTGCGTCTCTTAGAGATGTGCGATGGCGACTTAATGTATTTTGTTTTGTTGATTGCGATTTTAGAACAATAAACGTGGTGAAAAAATTTCTACATATGATGTTGTGAACGTTCTTTCTTTTTAATTTGCCAAGATAATGTATTTTTACTTTCTGTCAAGCCGTGTTTTATAACATAACTTACCATGAATAAATCTGACCTGCCCTATTCTGCACTTTTCCAAGATTATCAATGAGGTCGGCTGTGCATATATGGACCCCAACAGATATACAGCCGTATGCGAGTAAGCTTCGAACATGAGTGAAATACAATTGTTTTTTACCGTGCCTGGTAATCAAACAAAACTGCGGCGCGATTTCGTTTGACTAAAATTGCGGCATGCTGCATTCACTGAATCGGGCCACGCAGTGATTCAACCTCCTGACCTGTGGCAAAGCGCGCCTACAGGTTGAACGAGAAGATCGTCAACGCGTCGCTCGACATACTGTTCCCGCTAGCTGTTCGACTACATTTCACGCTGCTTTCATATCATCACTAGCAACACTAAAAAAAGTCGCACAAAGCTGCCTGAGCTCACGTTACAATTTCCATCCTATCCCCCCCCCCCCCCCCCCCCTTGGTGTAAGAATAATATTCGGTCTTAATACATAACCAATAAAAAACGACTTCTGATATTTTCGCAGACCGCCATCCGAGTGCAGCATTATTTAAAGCAACGCTAAAGAAAAAAGATATATTATTTGGATTAATCAGTTACCCTTCTACATTACACAGAAAGCCACTCTTATAATTGCAGCAGCTTGGGTAAACCAGGTAAGATGCAAATACATAAGGCTGGTGGCGATGTCGCCTTCAAAGTCTGAACCCAGCAAGTCTCGAGCAACACTTTAATGAGCAACACCCACCTGCCGAAATTTGAGAAAAAAGCAACGAAATTTGTGACGTCACAATAATGTAATTGGTGGCGCATGATTTTGGCACGATATTAAAAGAAGCAAAATAAAGATTGAGTTCTGGGTATTTTTTAGCAATCGACCTCTTACTGCGAACTCAATAGAAACAGTGTTTTGAACAGGTATTCTAACACTCTAAACCAAGTTACTGTTTCTATTTAAGGTATCTCTGACAAATAAACCCCAAAATATATCCGACTAAGGGATTCCAAAAGGAAATAAAAGAGAGCACAGCGAATAGGCAGCCTGTTGTTGCCGTCGTTGGAGAGCGAGCACCTACGCTATGCAGGCAAGCTAACCGTGATAGTAAGGGTATACTTCCTTTTCACTGTTTCTAAAATGCATGTTGAGACGGTTAGGCCACTGGCCACTAGGAGACAGAAACGCACCGCTCGCGTGCTTTATGTCGTAATCAAGAATGTGTAACGTGAAAACAGCAGGAATCTTTCCGCTGTCCAATATGAGGAAGTGACTCAGCCACATGAGAGGTTAAAATGAAACAATGATAAATTGTGATTTGAAGCAAGCAGGCGTGCGAAATTACGTTCCCAAAACACAACAAAGTTTTCTCGAGCGCGGCGCAATGTGGCCCGTTCGGTGTTCGGTCACTGATTGCAAGAACCGCGCATGACTTTACGGGTCAGGGATAAATTGCGTGCGTAAACATGCGCGCCTATCGAAACGCTAAAAAAGGACGAAGAAAAAAAGGAAAGGAAAAGATAAATTACTCTCAGCCTTCTCTCGGAACGATGGAGATTTGACGGTTTACACGCCTTCAAAACCATGACAGGATTTTTGGTGGATCGGTAGATCGGCGAGGATTTCCTTGCGCGCCTTTCGTCAATGGGTTGGCCTTCCATTCGTTAAGATGTGGATGGTCGCGCTGCGAAGGATTGCTCGGAATATAGTGTTACGAAACAAAGAAAACGATGCTTCAGGAAAGATTGAATGGCCTGACTGAGATGGGTGTTTGATTGATGTGGGACACGGAGTTCCTTTATATCCATAATATAATATATAACATACAACGCTTGCGGGTAATTTCCCAAGTGCTCTTGATATTGGTCGCAATAATCTTACGCATGTGGAAGTTTGTTAAAAGTGATACAAAATAAAGCAACATAAAGCAAGGCCATGATTGGTCGCTTACGTGTTAAATCGTGCGGATCGCATATATCACAGCTTTTATAGAGATTTGAGGCAGTACGTGTAAGAGAGAGATAGAGAGAGAGAGAGAGACAGAGAAAAGGTAGGGAGGTTAACCGGAAAAAAGAAATATCCGGTATGCTACCATGCACAGAAGAAAAAGGAAGAGCTATTCATCAGTTTGACCCTGTTGGCTGCATCGTCAAATTTGCTAAAAATAGCTTTCCGTCACAGCTGAGACAACGGATTTGATTCTCTTGCTTCTGTATGCACGTTTTTGGTGCCATTCGGCGTCCACTCATGCGCCGTCGTAGCGGCTGCGCTGCCAATAACATTAGTTGTCGTTTTTATCGTGTGTTTTTTTTTCTCCTTTGCCATTGCGATTCATGGCGACAGTGCAATGCATGAAGGAACGAAAAGAGCCGCAGTGCTCTTAGTGCCATCCGTTACATTTGTTTGTTTGTTTGTTATTTGTATGTTTGTTCATGGTCCGGTTTCAGCCTCGAGAGCTCGACGTCGAAGACCGCGCGTGCAACGTGCAAGAGCTTCACTGTCCAGTAATGCAGTATAGCAGTGTTTCGTTTAGCTTGCCATTAAACTAGCGAACCAATAATTCGGACGCGAGACTCGCGACACGTTATGCCTAATAGCGTGGTTTCGACCTGTCAAATACTATCGCAATTACAGTTCGGCATTTTGCGCTTAATCTTAAGTAGCTCACTGATTAGGCGCTCGATTATTGCAACGCTTCAAAACCAGGTAGGAAAAAGCCGTACGGCATCTTGGGACATACTAGCGATGTAGGTTTGTGTTCATAACTTCATGTTCGTGTTCTTCTGAGGACAAAAAGAAACGGAAATGATGTTCCGTTGTTCGACGAATGTCCAAATTATGCCACACTGCCAAATAGTAAATGAAGTAAATATTTTCTTCTTAGGATTCTATGCGATTGCACTAGATCCTACATCTCTTGTTCTGATATGTTTCGTATGCAAGGCGCGAGACCCTCCTGGAAGCGGAACTTGTAAACGACGCAACAAAGGAGGAATAGGAGCAGGGGAAAAGGAAGACGGACAAGAAGAGGGACATCAAAATGGAGCAATGAAAGAACCTTAATATAGGCAACAACAGCAGCGACAACAACACAGACAACATTGACGCCGGAAGAGCATATGAAGAGCCTTTCCGTCGTCATGCTATAGAATGGAACGGCAAAGTGTATTACTGCAAGAATGCTCTCATCACAAGTCCGTAGAAGGCACGCAATGTTCGAAATCTGAAGCGCCATTGTACACGAGATGTAGCAGTTCCTGCTCTTACCCTGTTTTCTTCTTTTCTTCCCGAGCGTGATTGGCCAAAGCGCGCTTCATTTTCCTGCCGGAAAGGACTTGGACTTAAAGATGATGCCGAAGAAAAATAGATACTGCACTTAGAAGGTCGGCGAACGTGAAGAGAGTTACGTATACTCAGTGCTCCTTCCGCACATTTGCCAAAAGGCAGGGTTCTTCGTAAAAATATAAAGATAGAAGATATTGCAGTTGGGTTGCTCATTCAGTTTTAACGCCTACACTGCCCCTCCCGGAATAACTCGGGCCCCCACCTTCGCACAATCCGGGCCACCTCCAAGTATATATACGCATTGTTTGCTTTCAGTGCACTCCCTATGTCTGCAGACGTGACCCGTACAAAAAAAAAACAATGTTGAGTACCTGTGTGTCATCTATGGAGATGCCATCTAAGCGCACACACACAAAAGAAAGCTCTCACGTTTCTGACAGCAGTTAGTGCAAACGTCTCGGTGCTCTGTCACAATGTTGTGGCAGGGCAGCCATGGCGAACCAATGTGGCAGGTCTGCATGCACTTTGGCAGATTTTGGCAGACAAAGAACCAGCTTCTTGCAGCATGGAATTTGCGTTGAACCAACGCGCGAACAAAACCTAGCAGAGACGGAGGAGCAGTCGGGGGGAGGGGGAAGCGGCAGTAATAAGGTTAAGCCCGAAATGCTTCAGGCGTTGACAGCTTGCAGCTAGGCTTTAGCTGGTTACTCCACCTCTCGCCGATCTCGCGGTGTCACCAAATATGATTCATAGCTAGCTACTACTTAATACAGCAAATCACAGCTATATTAAACAATACAAGGAATGTACTACTTCAGGTGTTTGAGACTCTGATCAGACATGCAACGCCTCGGTACGGAGAATCAAGCTTAATTGTATGGCGTACAAAGTGGATACACCACTTATTGTAGTCCCATTTGTTGGTCACAACACTGCACGCAGTATGTACGCGTAACTCATACAAGCTACCCTGACGCGCTGTGTCTGCAAAGTGTATTTGCTTCTATGGTATTGGGCACGCCGTTGTATCGTACCCTGCCACTGCTGCATGAGTAACAGATTGTAAGACAGTCCTTTGGTTCTTGTCTCACCAACTTCACTAATCTGTTCTGACGGGACAAGCTATTTCTCTGAAATATTATCAATAAGGCTTCTGCTGGGGCAAGTTCGTACGACATCATTCGGCTTACTGCGCTGTTTTCCACACAAAAGACCGCAATAGAGACAAGGAGAAACGACTGCGCAAGCTATTCTTCCTTGCCTTTTTTTACTGTGTAGTGCGGAAACCAGTGTGGTATGGAGCATGACAACGTTAACACAAGCAAAGTCGCCAAGCCATTGGCACGGATATCCGCTGCTGCCCGTTATTAAGTGCGCGGCAAATGTCAGAGTATGAACCGCCCCGAGGACGAATGCGAAGTGTAAGACGATAATGAATATAGGGATCAAATAATGCTGATCAGATAAAGTGGACGACGTTGATAAGGGTGGGACAAAAGGAGTGAGCTCTCTTGACTTACAAAACGAACTGGTCGGTGATTCGACATTTACACTCGAGAATTGGGGCGATGAGCCCACTCCAGATTTTTACATAAGATTTTTACTCTCTGAACCACAAAAAAAGCATTGCGCGGTGATCTGAGGGCCTTGAGGCCGAATTCACAGAGCTTCTTGTTTATATAAGTTCTGTTTACTATTGGCCGACCGCCTTTGCCAATGACGTTTCCGACATCACGAATATCTGGAATCTGCTCTTATGAACAGTTCTAACGTAAGAACTTCTTTGTGAATACGGGCTTCATTTTGGTGAAGGAACTAGAAAAGTCGTAAGCACAGCGGAAGAGGAATTATGATGTTCTGTTGTCATATGTTTGTTCGCTTTTCTTTGTAACGTCACTTTCCTGTGTTTGTGATAAAGGAAACAAAATGAGAGGGGAGGACTAACGCATCGCTGGTCGTTGCGCCAATAAAGTTACTCGGTAACATGCAAGGGACCACAGTCACAAGCCCTTTTGACACCCCTGAAGCGTCTGAAACAATGAAGCACCAACATACAAAATATAGTACAGGAGATGTGGATGCGGGAGGCAAACAATTACGGAAATCATTAACGCCTGTTTGCATGAATAATTCAGCTACGGTCGCTGACCTCATTCCAGCAAACCCGAAAGAACGCAGGCTCAGCGATGCAAACACAACATTTAGCAAGCCGCATTCAGCCCGTTTTCGCTCTCTTAATTTATGCTGCTCATATAATGCAGCACAATACGCCCCATCCAGCAACGCTTCGGGTGACTTTGTCAGCAAGCTCTGTTTCGCTCGCTAACCATTACTATCTCTGTGGTTCAACGCTGATGATTTACGTCGCGGCAACCACCGCAGATATTCGCGTCTGATCTGACGGGGCCATCGAGTTATGGGGCGGGCCGCTCACCGGCCTCTCAGTGCTGCACCGGATTCAAGAGTGTCTGCGGCGCGGCGCAAAACCTGGAGGTCGAAATCAGAACGAGCGCATCGTGAAATACGACCCTCATTATTCGGAAGCTCTTAAGAAGAACAAGTCGGTACGTCCCTGCATGCATCATGATTGTTCTGCGGTGGGAACGTGGCTGGTTGCTTGCTACTCACGCGACACCGTATCCCCTTCGACTCCTCCCCACCGATTCCTCTCTTTCATCGCTGTTGCCTAAAATATCGCTGACCGAGCGGTTCTTAGCCATGTGATCACTGATAAATGTGCTTGCGGAGAGACTCCTGTACTAGGCCTTCCTAACGCAGTTTACGGGGCGCTCCAGCAGCCCATCGCTTCACCGATAAGTTCTGCCTCGGCGATCCTCTCAAGCAACGACTTTCTCCGAACGCCTCTCATCAACTCCTCGCTTAGGCCTTCGCTGCCTGGGCGATAATTGTTTTCTCTTAAACTTCTCATCACGAATAATTAAGGCTAGGAAACCGAGCAGCGGCTGACTTGGCTGCCGGCGAACAACGGTGGGTCCTGCGCACGTGCGGCCGGGAGAACGCGTTCTGACATGAGAGTCGCAATTATACGTTGCCCTAATAGAGCAATGGGATCTGAGCGGCCTACTATAGTCTATACAAAGACGAGTGCAGCTATTTAGACCTGCCACTCCCAAGACTCTGCGCACTGGCTGCACGTTTCTCATCGCATCGCGCCTGTCTTTTCCACTGCTCGATCACGGAGCGCGATAGAGCTCGAAGTTCTGCAGCAGCAGCGGCATGCGGGACTTATCGGAACTGCTCTCGATGGGCGGGAACGGTAATTTGGCACCCGGCCACAAATGATGGCGGCGCCTGGCAGCCCTATACTGGGCACATCGACTGTGCAGTTGAGGGCAGCTTGGTGCCTTGCGGAGAGATCCGCGTCATATATGCTTGAGAAGTGATGGCAGCTTTGGGATAGTCAGGACTGACTATTACACAGATTATGTTCTTAGCATTGCCCGAACGTTCATAGGCTGTATGTTACACACTTGAAATAACCGGAAGGACCGCCTCATCCCGCCTGGGCGTCAAAGCAAACGGTATTTCCTCAGGTCACCATGAATTGCGAATCTCCCGATGTGTTGAAAGACAGCTGGCATATAACGCCTACTGCAGGTCGCCATAACATCGCAGTGACACGGTCTATAATTATTAAGGCGAAAGCCTTCAGTGGCTCGTTGCAATGGCTCATACCTGGAAAAAAGTGACGTCTAGTCCTGTGAGACCAAAAATATCATCGTGCAATGGCTGAATATGAATGAAGAAACGAAAGGAAGAAAGAACGAAAGAACAAAGAAAGAGAGAATAAAGAAAAGAAGGAAAGGACAAAAGAGAGACTGAAAGGTAGTGCATTAGATACTCGCACGCGTCGTTGAAGGGGTCGACCTACAGGGCCATACGTTTACTTCACAATGCGTCTCTTGATGTGTTGCAAGAAGTGATAACCCTCCGATCGTTTAACTTAACGCACTACCACGTGTGCCGCAGGTATTCGCCCTCCCCCTGTAACAGGAGTGTAACGTGTTGGCACACTTTCTGGTGCACGTGCTCTCCGCAACCGTGCGAACACTCTGTGGGTAGAAAGTGCTGTGCAAGTCGTTGAGTCCTACAGCTCTCATCAGAGTGTTTCTCGCGCTCTCTTCTATCTTAAATAATGTTCTCTCTCTCTTTCGAAATAATGCATGCGTAGACACTTATCTATAAATTCTACAGACCTCCACAAGTGGCAAGTAGGGCATATATTGCGGTGGACGGTGAATGTACTGCACGCTTGTGTAATTTCATAATACCAGAGACCACATATGCGTTTATAGTGTTGCACTTTTGTGCAACTGCTGCTTTTATGAGTGTATATTGGCTAGGTTCAGATAAAGGAATAATAATCTTTAATGAGGAGAAGTATTCTATAGGAAGTCTACAGGCTGATCCAGCTATCATTGATTTTATTTATTGATACTGCTGGCGACGGCTACCACTTTTCGCTTGATGGATAATATAGGATAAAAGATAAAGCAAATATGAATACTTGCATTGGGCAATGCTGAAAACAATTACACAGACAAACAAACAAGCAAAGGACTTGTAACACACTAAGGGTGAAAACTGCTTTCGAGAAGTTCTTTGCAGCGAAGTATGTGGATGTCCGGCGTGCACATGTTTAAAAATGCACGAACTAGGCAATTACTCACGATGCAGTAGAGTCAATAATCCTCACAAATGCCGACGTTTTCAAAGAAGCGTTGAAGCGTTTCATATCTTTACGATGTGCTTTTGATGGCCATGGGCCTAACACTTTGGCAAGCGAGAAAGGCCGGTGTGAGACAGTTAAGCTCAGTACTTGTTGAAGGCGCTGTCTATTGTGGTACGCTTGCCACACTTGAGTAGCAGGTGGTGGACACCCTCGTCGTCGTGAACGCGCGGACATGTTGGAGATGTCACACGCTTCATTCGAAATGAGAAGTGCATGGTGTAAGCAGTTCCGAGGCCCACACGATACAAGAACCTGTCGATGCGTTGTGGAAGCTGACAGTCAAGCTTTTGCTAGTGAGGAGCCCACATAACACTATGCACAAAGAATACGCAGCCGCAACGCACATTTTCACAGATGGCTCTACAACTCCACATCGTTCATCATGCGGACTTTTTGTTCCCTCTACAGGGCAACGATTCTCGTTTCGTCTTGAGCGAGCGACATCATCTACTTCAGCGGAGCTATATGGTATTAAGGAGGCCCTTGTGTATGTACTTCGACAGCAACCGCCAAAGACATGGGTGATTTTCACAGACTCAAAAGCAGCCCTACAAAGTATGTGGAACAGGCACAAGCGTTGCAATAATCAACCAGCAGCATTTGACATTGCTTATCTTCACCACAGGGCTAAGATTGCTGGGCATTGCATAAAGTTCCAGTGGATACCTGGCCATGCCGGCATTTCGGGAAATGAAAGAGCGGACGAAGCTGCCAGAAATGGACTCCAATACCGCAAGTTCAAAAGAACATATTTTACAAAAGCCGACGCTTCAAACATGGCAAAAAAATATGCCTATCAAGAAAAAGACCGCATCTTGAATCTGCCGCTTCACCAAGATATCTTTCTACGTTACATTGACCCATATATGAGACCGAAAATTCCACGACCACTTCCTCGACACTTAGAGACATTGTACCATCGTCTTCGACTGAACGTGGCATACACGAACAATTATCTGTACCGCATAGGATTAACCACTAACCCATACTGTGATAACTGTCGCAACTTAGAGACAATTGAGCACATATTACTAGAATGCCCCGCGTACCGCGACGAGAGACAATTTTTAGAGCACCAAATGGACATGATTTGCCACGAACCGTTAACGTTACCGAGCATCTTAGGTCCAACGCCCGGCCCTTCTAAACAGCGACGGGTTTTGGATTTATTGTTCAAATACCTGACAGAAATTAGTCAAATAGGAAAGCTTTAAAAATTGCATCCTTCCTATACAAAAGCCTAAATTTACCCGCCATGTCACCTGTAAATATTAGTATCAGGTCCACTCGGACATTTCATATTTACTTTTATCCTTTTTTTCTCCCACTCTTTTCTGGAATCTTTTCATCCCATTCCCCATCCCTATACAGAGTAGCATGCCAGCGGTTATATACGCGCCGGCAAAATTCTCTGTTTTTCTAATAAAGAGCCCTCTCTCTCTCTCTAGTCAACATGGTGTATACACCAGGAAGCGGGATTACGGGAACGAGAACGCCACATAAAACTGAAAAAAAACTAAAAGGAACAACAACAACAAAAGCAAAAAGCCCCCCCCCCCCCCCCCCCCCTGAGAAAAGAAAGGAAGACTGGCAGATATACTTAGGACAAGCTTACGTGTGGGACTGCGAAAATATTATAATCGCTTTGGTGAAATGCTTTCGATTGATGCCTTCGACATGTATTAAAGTTATTTCTGCTGATTCGATGCGTTTACTTGCGCTTACTTCGGCCACAAACCACACACATTCGGACTGCAGTAGACCATGAAATCGAAGAGCCAGTGACGCGCGGGAGGCAGCGCGCTCCTTTTATACGCTCATGACGTGGCACCACCTCCTCTCCATAAGCTGCGCCGCCACGTGCCCAATGACGCACGCACTAGGCAACACATTTAGTTAGCCAGATGGCTGCGACGTGACGTGTGTAATGACGCACACACTATAGGCACACTTTTAGCCGGACGGAACCACCGTGGGGCCGTGGTGGCGTCGCAGAAGCGTGCTCGCCTCGCACCACGGAGGCCTAGGTTTGACTGCCAGCCACACCGAAATGCATCAAATGTTATTTTCAAAGCCATTAACTTACTTCGTTTACAGGAACCTCCCTCACAAATTTGATGTCAATTCGAGCACTTTCGACGGCCTTTTACTCTTTGCGCCGTCGACAATTTTTGCTACCATCTTTCGGTCACGCCGACTACGCCGACGGATTTTCGCGTAATGACGCAAAGAATACTTTCGCATTAAAATGTGGCAGACACAATACCATGAGGAATGTCGACGGTTATGCGTTACCATTAAATCGACATAGCGACACAACTTATGGCTACCGTCGAAACGAGGTATGCGTCAGGAGTATACTGCAGCGGCACTCCTCTTTCGCGCTTCCCTAAGAACGCTGGCAGCCATGATGCGCCGTTGCCGCGAAGCCTGCACGCTGCTTCCGAAATGCGTGGCGCGCAGGTGCACGCGAGCGCTGAAAAACGCGTCATTTGGGCAACCGAGCTCCTTTCTTGCGATTTTCTCGGAACACGCTGCGCCATCTAGTGGCGCTGCCAAGAAATCCGCTCGTGGACTCCGAGACAAGAAGCGTGGCGCGCCGGTGCCTGCGTACGCCGAGAATCGTTCCCTCACTCGCCACACAAGCAGTGGCGTATACTGACTGAGCCAACTTGGCGAGAAGCTCATTAAAGAGCGACACATGCCCAGTGCATACATGGCGGAGCTCTCTGAAGCGTTGGCGTGAAAGAGGTTCACTGAAAAGCGCCGAATACCCAGTGCAGTTGTGGCGCAGCCTGCTACTGCGCCGGGTTGCTGTCCTTGAGGAACGATTGTTACCTGTTCTCGTTTCCGCTAAGCATCGAAGAAATTTAAGGGATCTTCTGCGTCATTGTAGGGCGGCACATTCCCAGTGGCACACGCACCTAGTTACCCAATTTGGCGTCAAAGACTTTCAATGAAGAGCGGCACACGCTTGCTGGCACATACGCAGTGACCCTAGTTGGCATCCAAGCAGTTAATTTTCGATTAGAACAGACCCAGTGGCACATACTCAGTACTCCAAGGCGGCGCCAAAGAGTTTCTTCGAACAAGGACACCTACCCACTCCCGCGTGTGCAGTGACCCACGTCGGCATGAAAAGAGGTTCGTTGAAGAGTGGCACGTATGCAGACATCGCCACATGATGTCTACCATTTTGATGTACACCATTTTGTTGTACATTTGTTTTGTTCTATTCAATCCAATTGTAGTCCATTGGCCCTAATGGTTATGTGTCATGTTGATGATGAATGTGTTGACGACTAGTTTTGTCATTCTGCCTTATGTTGCTTTATCGTGTTTGATGCTCTGTACGTGCATATTAATTTGTATGTGTTTGATATTGTGCTGTGTGTTTTGAAGCATGTTCCGCTCATGTTGTCTGCTGCGCGGGCTGTCGGTGTCAAAGGCCTAGTCAGGAGACCTTTAGTTCCGCCTTTTGCCTTGGCACCAAAACAAACCGCTCTTGAGCGTTGTTTTGTCAATAAACAAATAAATAAACAAACAAACAAACAAAAACATACTCAGCGACCCAAGTTGGTCCGATGGTTGGTTTCGACCTCTGTTACCTCAGCATCGGGCGTCAGGCTGCAGTACCGTGTTACCACAGCCCGATGGGCTACCCATTCCACTACTGATTACCGAGTGACCTCGGTAGGCGGAAAAACGGTTACATACATACATGCATACACATACATACATACATACATACATACATACATACATACATACATACATACATACACACACACATACATACATACATACATACATACATACATACATACATACATACATACATGCGTACATACATACATACATGCATGCATACATACATAGCCCTCGTAAAGTACGAAAAGTACCCTAAGCATGCCAGCGCACTAAAAAAAGATGCAAAAGAAAAAAAACACATAGAAGAAGAAAAAAGACAGAAGTTAACAAAGCAAGAGAAAAAGTGAGCTTGCTTGGCAGCTGGACTCGCAGCCTGAAGTTGAGCCGGAGACATCACTGCGAGAGCTGGGCTCATCACTGAGGACATCCTTCCTTGATCTTCGTCTGCACGATCAGGATGCGAGTCCATTCAATATTTTTGTCGTTTCTCCACACAGGGAAATTGACAGAATATTTCGCACATCGATTTTCAGCGAGAACACGTCAAACGCCACTGCAGGATACTGTAGCTGTCGCTGCAGAGCAATCATATGTTCAGCGAAGGAATGTCGGGGGAGTCTGAGCTAGACAGTGATATAACCTTTGTTTTGATACCCGTCCATCAGGTCAGTGAGTGGTTACCATCATCATAAATTCGAACGCGAACGATTCCGAACCTACACCATTGCGTTTCTGCGCTTCCAGGTTCACCTGCATGTGTAACAGTGGCTTATAATAGAAATTCCAACACGTATCTTTCTGTCAAAACCGGCGGTATACCAATTATAGGTCGAACTGCCATGTATAATTACACGAAAAGGACGTTATGATCTGTTATTTCCTGTTTGCATTTCAATGTAAGCTGATGATACATGGCCACTCGGTGTTTGATGATAGCAGTAAGCACGATGAGGGCGTATCTTCATAAGAGGTGCACATCTAATTTACAGCATTGTTCCTTCTTTATTTATTTATTTATTTATTTATTTATTTATTTATTTATTTATTTATTTATTTATTTATTTATTTATTCATTCATTCTCATTTCTTAACTGCCACCGGCTTTCCGCTGCGTAGGGTAATTAATAACCAGACGTGCCTATGACTGACTTACCTGGATTCCCTCCAATTTTTTTTCTCCCTATTTCTCTCCAGTAAGCACACTTAGCCCCGATAGAGCGCGTTTGATAAGTGAGGTCTTATAGCATCAACGACTGGCGCTGCATGTTGCGCCTGCATTTGAACAGCACGTCGTCGCATTTAACATTCTGGGACCTTCGCTTGTTCGCTTGACGGTATATTTTTGCGTCAAGCGCGATATAGGATCGCTGAGTTGAATTGTTGTGTGACTGAAACACTATAAGACGAACTACTGAGAACAGAAGGAAGCTACGCTCGTAAAGTCTCGAACTCCCGATCTTTATCTCATAGCTTTGTCGGTGCTGCACAGAAGTTTTGCGAGAGAGAGAGAGAGAGAGAGAGCGTGCGCGAACGAAGGCGCGCGAGAATTTGCATCCAGCGCCCGCCTCGCGCGC
Organism: Dermacentor andersoni; assembly: GCF_023375885.2. Taxonomy (NCBI): domain Eukaryota; kingdom Metazoa; phylum Arthropoda; class Arachnida; order Ixodida; family Ixodidae; genus Dermacentor; species Dermacentor andersoni. The sequence goes on from NC_092817.1 coordinate 45,738,768, forward strand.
ATTTGCATAAGTAGTCGACGTGCGGCCGCATTCATTCGCGCTTGTGCTGCAGGAGACTCGCATTCTTACGCCGATAGTGACGTTAATTAGTGGCTATTGGAACCTCGTTCGCGTTTTAAACGGTCTCACACCCCTCCTCTTTCACGTATACGGCCCCGCTATACGGGCGTATAGCTGTTAAGATCACGCCCCTTCCATGCCCCATGGGTGCCGTGGGCTTTTTTGCTTTAATGAACCGCTTGCGAGCTCATTCGACCTGCACTGTGGCGTAACCCTATTGAAAGAGATGCACGGAAGCGTGATGTGGAACGACATCTTGTTATTCAATAGCGGTTGGAATGAGCGGGGCCGCCATCTTTTTTCGGTATTTTGCGTTACCGAAGTTACGTGTCAGTGGTTTGTCTGCCCTTCTCCAGTTTTTAGTGCAAGCTGTTCCCGCGGGAAACGTTGACGCGTGGGGGCCGCTTGCAGGTAAATGGGCATACATATGCACTAAAAAATTTTGTAGAGATGTGATACCAGTGCTTATAGGGGAGAGGGACTCGAGACGAAAGTGCCACAACACAGTGTTGAACGAACTTTGGTCGCCTTCATCGCGTGGCGCGGCCTTCTAACACTGGTATCGTCTCCGACAAGCTCATTGCAATGAGTGAGCAGCTTTGTATATTCCGTAGAGCTTATCCGAGCTCAGACAGAGCCTTTTGTCGCAGAAGTTCAACGGATTTATGATTACTGTGAGGCACGCGAAGGCCCCCTGTGCAAATAAGTTATGCGGAGAGGGGAAGACAAAGTGAGATGATAAGTATCGCTGTCAGCAGCCCAATTAACTAAAATTGAATAATTAACTTTTTTTATTGACTGCGGTGAGTGGGTATGTTTGTATTGAAAAGTTAGAAGCCGTCGCGTTCCTACACAGTATCAGTTGGAATAATTATTCTAGTGTGCCTGTGCTATGAGATATCCGACTCCAAATTTTAATTGTTGTTCGCTCATGATTACGCATGCCAGAGAGTTAGGATCGGCGCAAAGCTCTTCCCTGATGTGACGCGGCTGTTGCGTGCGGCGTTTAGTCTGACAACGGGGCGGGGGCATTGGCAAAGATGACAACCGTCCCCCTTCCCTTCTCTACTGGCGAAATTAAATATCGAAGAACCCAGAACCGCTGTCGTAACACGCGACCGCACAGCCTGCAACGATGGCGGCAGCTGCCATTCCGAGATATTGGCACGAGCGGAGAAGCCGGAGGGCAGTGCGCGTGCGCAGTGGCGACTAGACGAGCGTGCATGGTCCTTGCCTGGGCTACGCAAATAAATTGACCCCTGATTTACAGATGCTGTAAGTTTTATTGAAATCAAGAGCAACAACTGCACGGAACACCGCGCTGTCATATCTTTATTACGCCAGCAGAGAGGGGAAGGGGAACAGTTATCATGTTTGCCTATGCCTTGGCCCTGTTCTCAGACGAAACGCCGCACGCAACAGCCGCGTCTGTCAGGGAGGAGCTTGGAGCCGATCCTCACTCTCTTGCATGCGTAATTAAGCGAACGACAATTAAAATTTGGACTCAGATCTCTCGGAGCACAGACATGCTAGAAGAAATTTTCCAAGTGACACTGTCTAGAAACATGACTGCCTCTAACTTTTGAATATAAACATACACACTTACTGCAATCCATAAAAAGTAAATTATTCACTTTTAGTTAATTGGGCTGCTGACAGGGATTATTATAATCTCACTTTGTGTCCCTCGGGTCACATAACTTATTTGCATAGGTGGTCCTCGCGTGCCTTCGAGTGCCTAATTTTAATAAAACCATAAAGCTTAATTTTTACCAGCCGGTATTATTTTAAAAAACTATACTTCCTTTCAATTATTTGGAGAGGATTGACTTCTAGTGCAGGAAATAATGGCCGAGATTCACTGTTTTTGACTTCACGCCAAAACATCCGAGCGTGTATATCTCGCGTGACGTTACGAATGCTAAAGTATATTTTCTCGTATTTAGACTGTTCTGGCGAAGGAAAGTTTCTGAGAACTTACTGGTTGTCCTTTGGTTCCTTTGGAATGCAATGCAGTAACTCTTCAATGTGCATGACTCCAAGATAGTGTCATGCAATACCCGTATTCGGTTACTGCGTCTTTTTTTTTGGCTTGCCTATTTTTGTTTCTCACAATAGTGGCTGTATAGCTATGCATAAGTGTGACACACTCACGCCGCTTTACTTATTAGTTCGCCCGGAAAAATAGTTTCTGGTGTATTCGTGCTGTGCATCTTCCTGTGTGTGTGCATTGTTCATTTTCGCTCTATTTTTCTCTTGTCCTGTTCGTTTACTGCCCCCCCCCCCCCCACCGCTACTC